>NC_060126.1:251196814-251505729 GCF_021461395.2 Schistocerca americana
AGGGATTGTAGTGATAGTGATTTATTTGTAACAGTCATCGGCGATCACGTGGCGCTCTGGAGGCGTGTCTGTGGACTGTGCGCCCTATGTTTCGACTATGCAGCCTGTAATTTCCCCCCTCCTTCCTAATTCCAGCTATTGTTCACGCTTTTTACGACAAATTTTGGAGGAGCGAAGATTACGGTAAACTTTTACATAGCTTTTCGTGTAGGGTTGGCTCCAGTTGTTCTTGTCTAGGGGTCTGATTCTTGAAGCTGATATTCTCACATTATAGGTTCTCATGGCTGAATTGATCTAAATAAAGTTGAAGATTGTTGTTGCGCAATTTTTGTTGCTTCGTTAATATATTTTGTCACATTTTGTCTTTTGAAGCCGGCCGGAGTGGCCGTGCTGTTCTAGGCGCTACAGTCTGGAACCGCGTGACCAGTACGGTCGCAGGTTCGAATCCTGCCTCGGGCATGGATATGTGTGATGTCCTTAGGTTAGTTAGGTTTAAGTAGTTCTAAGTTCTAGGGAACTGATGACCACAGCAATTAAGTCCCATAGTGCTCAGAACCATTTGTCTTTTGAATTTTCACATTAACAAAGCCGAAATTACATGTTTGCCCAAAACACAAAAACAGCTCCGATCACATCAGAAGCATGCTTACTCCTACTTCACTCTGCTGTAATAACCATATTGTAAACGGTTTACAATTTTTCTTGGTAAATGAATTTCTATTAATTTCAATTATTATTTCATAAATGAATCGAGAAGTAAACATAGTAAACAGTACTACATTGCGTAATTAATAATATAAATTTTAAGTTTGTAAATTATTCCTAATTTCAAATGTTTCTAAAAAAAAATTATATTCCGAGCTAGTACTTATCGATTGTAACAATGATTCCTTTTCATAAATTTTAGCTTGAAATATAACGTATTGTGTATAAATTTATATAGAAGTTTTCAGAAAAGCAGCTGAGATAATACTGACCCGTCCAAATTTTGAAAAATAATACTGGTATCGACATCTACTGTTGAGGAGAAGTAATGATAGAGGAGGGTGTCCCGTTACAAGGCATTAAGTACGCTGAGCGTAGAGCGGGCTTGCGAGACGTTCGATGGACCTATGGAAGGGTTACTGCATGAGTCGAGCAAAAAGTATCGGTGCTGTGTCGCCGCTTTCAGTACTGGTCTGTGGAACATTTCCACACCCTTAGGCCACTTTCTGTACGCCCCCGTACACAGACGCATACTGACACCGACGCACTGTGGCCGACCGAACATTATCCAGGGAAGAGATCTAGGCGCACATGGCACTTTATGTATCGCCAAGGACCATTGGGAACAATCTGCTTACTAGCCGGGCTACCGCTCACACCGCGACACCGTCAAGCATGCCTACTATACGAGAGTGATGGACTTCCGCGCATGTGGTATAGACCTGGTGAGCAGCTTACTATGGAGTGTGTTCGCTCACGGCACACGGGTGCCACTTCAGGCTTCATGGCGCGGGGAGCCATCAGTTACAACTCGCGGTCACGTTTAGCATTTTTGAAGGTAAAGTAAGCAGTCCCCGCTACTTTCATTGCACAGGTTGTTATCCCTGTGCTACTGCCACTTCTTCGACAGGAGGGAGATGTGCTCTCACAGCAGGACCAATACATGTCCACATACGGCTGCTTCGACGCAAAGTGCTCTTCATGGAGTATGACCACCCCACTGGCCACCAAGATCACCAGATATTTCGCCAATTGAACACGTACCCCTTTCCACCCTGGTTTGGTTTGGTTTTAAGTTTGCCGCTCCTCAAATACATCGCTTTCTGCGTCACTCGAAATTGCAACGACTGTACAAGATCCCGGTTTGCGTTTGGCAGCTGTTTTGTTTCATGAGGCGACCACCAGAGGGCAGCAGATGACTTCATACTTCGACGAGAAGACAGAGTTATGCGTCCGCGAGGTAAATACAAAGTAATTTCCTTCATTTCATTCATTGAAGGGAATGATGTATAATTTTTGGCTCAAAATGTTTCACTTATCATATATAAGGTGTCCAAACAAGTGAATGAAGTGCCAGTTGGATTTTATAAATGTATATATTTGGAGTAGCATGGTCGTGTGTATCAGGTGTTAATGATGCAATGCTTTGACATTAACCTCACTTTCACATGCTGACAGTACAGTAAATATTCGCACGAAGACCTATGAACAGATAGTACTGCTTTGGTTTTTATGTACAAATAAAATATCATTTTGTCTTTCAGGGTTAACACGATGAAGAAATAATGCAACTTGTTTTGGAGGATTCCGATTTAAGTGACCACTCTAGTGACGACAATGACGCCGACTATGAGTAAAGTAACGTTGCATCAAGTGTGACCAATAGTTGTGCATGTCCAACGCAAATTTTTTATTTACTCGTGTCCAGAACATAACATACAGATATAGTATTCTAGTGGTGGAAAGATTTGCCGCTGGAATATCTTCTAACGTTGCACAGGGTACGCCAGATCGTTTGGTTTTTTCCAACGCAAAAAAATTGCTTTCGTTTATTCCATAAGTGTGTGTGTGTGTGTGTGTGTGTGTGTGTGTGTGTGTGTGTGTGTGTGTGTGTGTGTGTGCGTGTGCGTGTGTGTATATTTTAGGTTATTTTGCAACATACATGTTTATATCACTTTTGTCATACTTTTGTATTTAAGTCCTTGAAAGAAAAATAAATAAAAGCACTTCTTGAACAGTACAGTACATATTATTTGGACTGGGATAAAGCCTGACTTGCACGATCGTACTAATGACGTTTTGAAAAACGTGCCATCCTGAGAAGTTTTCCAGTATTTTTGCCTGATTCCACATGTATGCATTGAAATTGACGTATTTCAGATAAAGGTTTAAAAAATTTGCTCTCAGGGTGGAAACGGGTAGGGGACATGGTCGAGTGGGAACTTGCACGTTCTCCAGGGTGTGCAAAAAGCATTCCCGAAATGCAACGAAAGGTGCAAGGTGATCGCAGAATGCCATTCGGCACCTTTACCATCATCTGCATGCGGGAATACACACCCGTATTGCCGCTAGAGTGGAGTATACAGCGTCCTGACGCGACTTTTTGGGCATCCTTTGCTATGACATGTGTGTTTCATTTGGTATGAATCCGTTAACACATACTCAAACGACGATGAACTACCTACCACATCATCTGTCACTAAAATAATCTTTTCATTGGGGGTGTTGCATTTGCTTTTCGGGCAGTGTATTACTAGTTCTCTACGTAGAAATGTTATGTAATATATTAAAGCTATTTGGAGGTTATTGCTATTTCTTCAGTTACTTAATGTTATGGTGGGTAAAAATTCTGCATATTTTTGAAACTAGTTACTTAAGGTGAAGAAAGTTAAGGCATACTTCGTCGGTCACGCACCATCTTGTACCTTGAAGCACAAGAAGGTCTTTTACCATGGAACATGTGATATTTGCAAATGAGCAGAGTTTCGTTACTGTCTTCACGATTTTACCTGTCTTTAAAATGATACTTTGTGTTAGTTGGCGACAGCTTATATTTCAAAATGATTTAACTTGTAACTGATTTTTGATATACTCCTTCTTAATTTGATTCCACAAAGTGGTTATATGTGTGTAGTACAGTAACAATGTAAAACATGGATTATTAAATGGAGTACTGACAATATGTGCTGGTACTGCGAACGGCTGAAACCAAGGGAAAACTACAGCCGTAATTTTTCCCGAGGGCATGCAGCTTTACTGTATGGTTAAATGATGATGGCGTCCTCTTGAGTAAAATATTCCGGAGGTAAAATAGTCTCCCATTCGGATCTCCGGGCGGGGACTACTCAAGAGGACGTCGTTATTAGGAGAAAGAAAATTGGGGTTCTACGGGTCGGAGCGTGGAATGTCAGATCCCTTAAACGAGCAGGTAGGTTAGAAAATTTAAAAAGGGAAATGGATAAGTTAAAGTTAGATATAGCGCGATTGAGTGAAGTTCGGTGGCAGGAGGAACAAGACTTTTGGTCAGGTGAATACAGGGTTATAAATACAAAATCAAGTAGGGGTAATGCAGGAGTAGGTTTAATAATGAATACAAAAATAGGAGTGCGGGTAAGCTACTACAAATAGCATAGTGAACGCATTATTGTGGCCAAGATAGACACGAAGCCCATGCCTACTACAGTAGTACAAGTTTATATGCCAACTAGCTCTGCAGATGATGAAGAAATTGAAGAAATGTATGATGAGATAAAGAAAATTATTCAGATAGTGAAGGGAGACGAAAATTTAATAGTCATTGGTGACTGGAATTCGAGAGTAGGAAAAGGGAGAGAAGGAAACATAGTAGGTGAATATGGATTGGGGGTAAGAAATGAAAGAGGAAGCCGTCTGGTAGAATTTTGAACAAGGCATAACTTAATCATAGCTAACACTTGGTTCAAGAATTATGAAAGAAGGCTGTATACATGGAAGAATCCCGGAGATACTAAAAGGTATCAGATAGATTATATAATGGTAAGACAGAGATTTAGGAACTAGGTTTTAAATTGTAAGACATTTACAGGGGCAGAAGTTGACTCTGACCACAATCTGTTGGTTATGAACTGTAGATTAAAAGCGAAGAAACTGCAAAAACGTGGGAATTTAAGGAGATGGGACCTGGATAAACTGACTAAACCAGAGGTTGTTCAGAGTTTCAGGGAGAGCATAAGGGAACAATTGACAGGAATGGGGGAAAGAAATACAGTAGAAGAAGAATGGATAGCTTTGAGGGATGAAGTAGTGAAGGCACCAGAGGATCAAGTAGGTAAAAAGACGAGGGCTAGTAGAAATCCTTGGGTAACAGAAGAAATATTGAATTTAATTGATGAAAGGAAAAAATATAAAAATGCAGTAAATGAAGCAGGCAAAAAGGAATACAAACGTCTCAATACTGATATCGACAGGAAGTGCAAAATGGCTAAGCAGGGATGGCTAGAGGACAAATGGAAGGATGTAGAGGCACATATCACTAGGGGTAAGGTAGATACTGCCTACAGGAAAATTAAAGAGACCTTTGGAGAGAAGAGAGCCACTTGTATGAATATCAAGAACTCAGATGGAAACCCAGTTCTAAGCAAAGAAGGGAAAGCAGAAAGGTGGAAGGAGTATTTAGAGGGTCTATACAAGGGCGATGTACTTGAGGACAATATTATGGAAATGGAAGAGAATGTAGATGAAGATGAAATGGGAAATACGGTACTGCGTGAAGAGTTTGACAGAGCACTGAAAGACCTGAGCCGAAACAAGGCCCCGCGAGAAGACAACATTGCATTAGAACTACTGATGCCCTTGGGAGAGCCAGTCCTGACAAAACTCTACCATCTGGTGAGTAAGATGTATGAGACAAGCGAAATACCCTCAGACTTCAAGAAGAAAATAATAATTCCAATCCCAAAAAAAGCAGGTGTTGACAGATGTGAAAATTGCCGAACTATCAGTTTAATAAGTCACAGCTGCAAAATACTAACGCGAATTCTTTACAGACGAATGGAAAAACTGGTAGAAGCCGACCTCGGGGAAGATCAGTTTGGATTCCGTAGAAATATGGGAACACGTGAGGCAATACTGACCTTACGACTTATCTTAGAAGAAAGATAAAGGAAAAGCAAACCTACGTTTCTAGCATTTGTAGACTTAGAGAAAGCTTTTGACAATGTTGACTGGAATACTCTCTTTCAAATTCTAAAGGTGGCAGGGGTAAAATACAGGGAGCGAAAGGCTATTTACAACTTGTACAGAAACCAGATGGCAGTTATAAGAGTCGAGGGGCGTGAAAGGAAGGCAGTGGTTGGGAAGGGACTGAGACAGGGTTGTAGCCTCTCCCCAATGTTATTCAATCTGTATATTGAGCAAGCAGTAAAGGAAACAAAAGAAAAATTCGGAGTAGGTGTTAAAATCCATGGAGAAGAAATAAAAACTTTGAGGTTCGCCGATGACATTGTAATTCTGTCGGAGACAGCAAAGGACTTGGAAGAGCAGTTGAATGGAATGGATAGTGTCTTGAAAGGAGGATATAAGATGCACATCAACAAAAACAAAACGAGGATAATGAAATGTAGTCGAATTAAGTCGGGTGATGCTGGGGGAATTAGATTAGGAAATGAGACACTTGAAGTAGTAAAGGAGTTTTGCTATTTGGGGACCAAAATAACTGATGATGGGCGAAGTAGAGAGGATATAAAATGTAGACTAGCAATGGCAAGGAAAGCGTTTCTGAAGAAGAGAAGTTTGTTAACATCGAGTATAGATTTAAGTATCAGGAAGTCGTTTCTGAAAGTATTTGTATAGAGTGCAGCCATGTATGGAAGTGAAACATGGACGATAAATAGTTTGGTCAGGAAGAGAATAGAATCTTTCGAGATGTGGTGCTACAGAAGAATGCTGAAGATCAGGTGGGTAGATCACATAACTAATGATGAGGTATTGAATAGAATTGCGGAGAAGAGGAGTTTGTGGCACAACTTGACGAGAAGAAGGGACCGATTGGTGGGACATGTTTTGAGGCATCAAGGGATCACAAATTTAGCATTGGAGGGCAGCGTGGAGGGTAAAAATCGTAGAGCGAGACCAAGAGATGAATACACTAAGCAGATTCAGAAGGATGTAGGTTGCAGTAGGTACTGGGAGATGAAGAAACTTGCACAGGATAGGGTAGCATGGAGAGCTGCATCAAACCAGTCTCAGGACTGAAGACCGCAACAACAAAAACTGACAAGATTTTCTCAATTACAATACTTTTAAATCTGAATTAATATTTGTTCCTAGGTTTGGACTATGTTGTAACTTGGAACAGTTTTTCCACATTTGAAAAAAAAAAAAAACCTTACATTTCCGCAGCAATTTTTGTAATTGCCGAAAAAAATTGCAGCGCACATGAAGTGAATGCTATCATATTAAAAGGGAATGAGAAAGTACAAGGCGCGTATGATAATTTGGGTGAATGGTCTCAGATCAAAAGGAAGCAAGAGTTACAAACAAAATACCTTTACTGGCCTTCTAAGTAATCAACATTATCTACAACACACCTCTGACATTGGTTGTAAGGCTGTTGGAACCTGTCAACAAACGCTTTTTGTGGGACCGCTCGAAGGACCGTGGACATCCGCATTATTACAGGAGATGACACCTGGTGCTAACAGTACAATCCGGAGGCCAAGCGACAGTGGATGGCGTGGTGTTCATCACATTCCCCGCCTACAACGAGTAGAAACTTGTGACGCATCAAGCCCGCACAGTCGGAAAAGGCGATCAATGATCTTTAGAATATTGAATATTATCAGCTGTCGTATTTTGGAAATTGAGGAAGTCGATGATCACAATGGCTCTGACTGTCGATTGGTTTCCGGACAGCGTTGGTAGCACCAGATTTTATCTTCTCTAATGAAACGGATGTCCAGCAATTTGTGACCATGGTGCTTAGAGCGCTTACACGAGAAGTGTTTTCTGGCAGTTTCCAGAATCTTTACTACCAATGTCACAATCGTGTTGAACCTAATGGTGTTTACCTTGAAGACCAGCAAGGTTGGTTCAAATGGCTCTGAGCACTATGGGACTTCACTGCTGAGGTCATCAGTCCCCTAGAACTTAGAACTACTTAAACCTAACTAACCTAAGGACTTCACACCCATCCATGCCCGAGGCAGGATTCGAACCTGCGACCGTAGCGGTCACGCGGTTCCAAACTGAAGCGCTTAGAACCGCACGGCCACACCGGCCGGCGACCAGCAAGGGTCTTATGTTTGTTACACTTGTTTATTTTCTGAGGCCATTCAGCGAACATATTAGAAGGATCTTGTAAATTAAACTTCGATTACAGGGCTGTCTGGAGGCGGAGTTCTTTACAGCATGAGCCCTCAGCTACCGTGTGGAGTACAAATCACGGTTGCTGACTGCCGCCATCAAGAGACGCACTACTAGAGAGGATTATTAATGTCGTTGCCACTTATTTTCAACGCCACATCCAACTTTGGTTAGTGGACGCATGTGGCAACTAACCATTTAGAGGAGACGTTTGTGTGTTTCTTTTATTGGATATTCATTTTCTACATGGTACTGAAATTTCAATTCCTGAATAGTACCTTTCAAATCCACTCCTAAGTGTGATAACAATAATAATTAAAAAAAAGCTTGCACGGAGGGGAGTCCCTTTGTTGTTATCCATTTTCTCCGTTATTATTCCTGCTGTGTTTTCTTCTATTTTCTTGCAGTCACAATGAGGGGAATATTTCTGTGTTTAGCAGACCGAGAACTCCTACAAAAGTATCTGTTCGAAAAAACTCAAAATCCTAATGGAAGTTATAGGTCTCTGATGGGAAAACCACGCCCCAACACAACATTTGTTTCCACAACTGCTGATGGAGCTGGACCGGATGATATTTGTTCGGTTTTTAACGAGGAAGACTAAGGATTCTATAGAGGCTAGGTTTTGATCCACGAGCTTTTACACTGACGACATTGAAGGAAACCCATAATGTGGAGAACTATGCAGTTGACATTATTGTTATTCAGTTTAAAAATCAGGTTAACCCAAGTGGACAAGCAAAGAAAAGACAGCTTGAGGATCAAGAGACGAATGCATATGGTTTGCAGTATTTCGTCCAGATAGGGTAAGACCTAATACGAACACTGTCAAATCTCTGATTGAGGTTTCCCGTAACTTACATTTCGGCAGCTTTATGTACTGTTTCCTCGCAAGCCACTGACATTATAGTACTTAACATTCCCATGCAATTAGTCAGTACCAGAGGAATTTCCATTTGCTACAGTAGTGAGGCATTTATGTAAGAGAAAAGCCCTAAGACTTGGTTTATTTTTTTCACAGCAATTTGGAGAGCTGTAAAAATCTAGCAAAAGGATATATCAATATTAGTTCCACAGACATTTGTAATAATGATATAGCCGGCCGAAGTGGCCGTGCGGTTAAAGGCGCTGCAGTCTGGAACCGCGAGACCGCTACGGTCGCAGGTTCGAATCCTGCCTCGGGCATGGATGTTTGTGATGTCCTTAGGTTAGTTAGGTTTAACTAGTTCTAAGTTCTAGGGGACTAATGACCTCAGCAGTTGAGTCCCATAGTGCTCAGAGCCATTTGAACCATTTTTTTAATAATGATATATCAAACTTTGTGAAAAATAGGTTACGTTCGTTGTGACAGATTTTTCGAAAAAGGAACATTTGTACTCATCGTGTTGAAAGAATTTCAATTGCTTGTCATTAAAAACGTATAATCTCAGTGAGCATGAAAGTGTATGTGTGTATCTATATAACATTCTTTAACGACTGTGCCAAATTTAGTTACATTGAATTTAAAACTTTGAACTTTATAAATTTTTCTTAGAAAGTATTGCAACCTCGAATATGTCCTCCGTCAATTGCTCCAGTTGCTGCTTCTTGCTGAAACATTTCGTGTTATATTAACAATACGAAATACTTGTTTAGCTTTACTTCACAAACTTAACAGAGAATTCCTTAGACATTGATGCACTGGTATTCAGATTTCAGCTTGCGTTAATTGTGTCCTTGAGGCTGTGACGGGAACATGTACTAGTCTCTCGTGACAGTATTAGGACGACTGATTCTGAAAACATTGGGTTTCCTACAAATGTATTGCCCTGAATTTCCTAATTTCTGCAGCGAGTACTGAACATCCATTACCAGATTGCTGCAATTTTCGTTTAAGTTATTCAGTATTCAGCATTTCTAGCACACACATCGTTGTATTTACTCGGAATATAATTTCACCAGTTCTGTTAAGCTACTTGGTTGAAACAGACGGTAGCTGTATGTCAAAGTTTTTGTGTTTAGAGTGGCAGTAACCGGGATCTAGCGTGACCGTGAGCACTAATGTAACCGGTTGTTCTTTTCAGGGGCAGACAGTGGTCATAGCCGTTCCCTAAACCGGTCTGATTGTTGAATCGGATCCATTGCTTTGGTTGGAAACTTACTGCTTTCTGTTCTGAAAAATCTCGCGTGACAAAATTCAGGTCACAGAATGGAGGTCAGTGGGTTTCCACTTACACGATGCTTGGAGTGGCTCACATTTCGGAGACACAGTTCACTCTTTTACGAGCTTGTAGAATACAGCCTTCACGGTATGGTTGAGAAACAGGACAAAACTGAACTTTGCTCCAAATGGCAGAAACGCCGTTGCCTGCGGGTCGGCCGATCCCCTTACTCCGCCTGCGATGTACAGAATATTTGTGCTTCCCTTCCGTACCTCTATTATATTTTATTGGAAGCAGTTAAAAACGAGAAGATCAGAAAGGTAGAATGAAGTAATGGAGATTCAGCATTATGAAATTTAAAGCAACTTTGTTGCTAAGTGAAAACATATTGTCACGAATAAGTGCGATGGCTTTCCGTAAAGACAGTCAAACGGATTGGCGCTTATCTCACAGTCTCCATTTCGTTAACGGTGGCTACGTTTCTCGCGATAGTGGCAAGTGCAATAGGCGCTGGTTCCAATACAGGAAAAGAGGGATGAAGTAAAAACAGATCTCAAATTCCGTCGACAACATGATCTTTATAGATGGAGCGAAAACGCTGAGTGGACAAGGATGGGACTGGTAGTCAACAGCGGGTTGTTCATTAGAATTTTTCCAACATTAGCCTTAATCATTTTATGAAACCTCCGGAGTAACTTTAGGTGGATAAACTGACTGGCATTTGAACCTCACTCATTTGGAATGCGAGTGTATGGTGCTAAAAACAGCTTCTACTCTCTCGGCTTCTTCTGAGTCTAGTAGTGAAGCACTACTTTGCAGAATAAAATCCACAAAGAGTTTTTTTCCCGAAAAACTAAAGCAGCCACACCTTCCACTCGGCAGACAGAATTGCGGCAAGGCGAGGCACCTGGACGACATGACCAAAACATGAAGGAAGAGTCTGTTCCTGGTTTCTAACTACTTTACCACATGTGGAAGTCCTAGAATAGACTGCAAACTGGACTGACTTGCTGCAAACAGACCTTGAAGGGTTGGGGATACATTTATGGAGATGCTAGGTTTTATGTGGAGAACTTCAAGAAACGCAAATCATCTGGGTGTGCTCGAATTTACCTGTAACCTGAGCGCTGGATGATCTAATATCAGCAAATGTAAGAGGAATCAAATCATCCTAACTCAGGGACTCTAAAGCCATACGATGTGCAGAACTGTTCTGTATGTCCTGTAAACATATTGTGTGCGTCTAGTAAATCTGTGAATAACTGTCGGTCATGTCCTGGATACGAAAATAATAACGAATATGGTGGAGTTGTAGGATTTGGAAAAATTCTTCTGACATGAGTACACCAACGTCAACGACATGCGTTTAGGGTTCTGCATATATTTTTGTACAATTTTTTAAACACTGGAACAATCTGCGCCCTCTTGTAATCACACGCAACGCTCCATTGTTCCACTGACCTTCGATGAATAGCTGCCGGAAGACGGGCTGGTTAAGTTTCTCAGGGCAATGGACTAACCGCTGGCAACTGACTTTCATTGCTTTCGATATTTCCAGTTATTTATATATTTATCTGAAATTTTTAAATCTGAAGACCTCCAGAATTTAAGATACGGTACATTCCTGTTTTGTGAAACTGTTTCTGAATACAAGTACCAATTTCAGCCATTATTTTATCGTCGATCCGCTCGCCTTATCTAGGTTCAGCAACTATTTTGTTAGTTGGTTATGCCAATTAACTGATTTTATATTCAGTAGATTTCGCACTCAGTAGACAAAAATTTGCTTTCAGATTCATTGAATGCTTCACGTATAATATTCTTTGCTGATGACTTGATATCAGTCATGTCTCTTTGCCGGCCCGGCTAGCCGCACGATCTAATGCGCTGCTTCCCGAGCGGGAAGGCGTGCCGGTCCCCGGCACGAATCCGCCCGGCAGATTCATGTCGAGGCCCGGTGTACCGGCCAGCCTATGGATGGTTTTTAAGTCTGTTTTCCATCTACCTCGCCGAATGCGGGCTGGTTCCCTTTATTTCGCCTCAGCTACACTGTGTCGCCGATTGATGTGCAAATACCGTTTCCACATACTCATAGACCATAATTATTCTACCACGCAAACATTTGGGGTTACACTCGTCTGGTATGCGACGTTCCCGTGGGGGTCCACTGGGAGCCGAACCGCACAATAAACCTGGGTTCGGTGTGGGGTGGCGGTGGGGTGAGTGGACTGCTGTGGCCTGTCTGGGGTTGTGAACCACTGAGGGCTACGGCGGTACGAACGCTCTCCGTCGTTTCTAGGTACCAGGCTTAATACACACATACATAAATGTCTCTTTGGTCAGTAGTGTTATTACCTGTTTCCAAGCTACAATGGAGTTCTCTTTGTTACACTTAGCACTGATATTAAACTGTTTCCGACTCTTGTCATCTTTCACTACCTTGTATGGCTCACTCTTATAAGGTGACCGAGTCTACCTGTCATCATACATTCCGTTGAAAATTATAATATATGTAGAGTTTGCCCAGAAATAAAAGTGATAGAAGTGGAAGCTCCAGATGGCCAAGTGTTTATCAGAAATGGCGTTCTTGGTGTGAGTCGAGCTGAGCATGAGCCATTTATGTTAGTATAGTTTCAAAGTAGTGTCGCGTGCAACGGAAAGATAATAGAACGGTAATCCAAGGGCCGTGTGGTCTAGTCCCTAGAGGTAAACTTTTTAATTTTCAGTTTTTGCGTCGCTTATACTGAAGATGTACCGAAATAATGATCAAAATGTGTATCCTTTCGTTGGGAATCTTTTTCTCGTGGTCAACTCGCCCCGTTGACTGGAATGCAGCCGTAAGGGAAGGAGAAGAAGAAAAGACTATAGGAGAATATGGGCTTGGGACAAGGTATGAGAGAGGAGAAAGACTAATTGAGCTCTGGAATAAATTTCAGCTCGTTATAACGAATACGTTGCTCAAGAATCACAGGAGGAGAAGGTATGCTTGGAAAAGACAGGTTGATACGGGAAGATTGAGTTAGATTACATCAAGGTTAGACAGAGATTCCGAAATCAGATACTGGATTGTAAGGTGTATCCATGAGCAGATATAGACTTAGATCACAATGTATTAATGATGAAGAGTATGCTGAAGTTTAAGAGATTAGTCAGGGAGAAACAATACACAAAGAAATGTGGTTCGGAGCTACTGAGGAATGATGAGATATACTTGAATTTCTCTAAAGCTATAGCAATAAGGAATAGCGCAGTAGGCAGTACAGCTGAAGAGGAATGGACATCTCTAAAAAGGGCCATCGCGGAAGCCGGAAAGAAAAACATAGGTACAAAGGAGGTAAATACGAAGAAACAATGACAAAAGAAGAAATACTTCAGTCGATCAATGAAAGAAGGAAGTACAAAAACGTTCAGTGGAATTCAGGAATACAGAAACACAAGTCACTGAGGAATGAAATAAAGAGGAATGCAGGGAAGCCAAGTGTAAATGGCTGCATGGAAAATGTGAAGAAATCGAAAAAGGAATGATTGTCGGAAGGACTGACTCAGCATATAGGAAAGTCGAAACAACCTTCGGTGAAATTAAAAGCAGAGGTGGTAACATTAAGAGTGCAACGGGAATTCCACTGTCAAATGAAGAGGAGAGAGCGGATAGATAGAAAGAGTACATAGAAGGCCTCTATGATGGGGAAGATTTGTGTAATGCGATGGAAGCAGAAACAGGAGTCGATTTAGAAGAGGCGAGGACCCAGAATTAACACCAGAATTTAAGAGAAGTTTGGAGGACTTACGATCACATGAGGCAGAAGGGACTGAAACATTCCATCAGAATTTCTAAAATCATTGGGGAAAGAGACTGGCGACATATTACTTGACTTTCGGAAAAATATCAACACAATTCCGAAGATGTCAAAAGCTGACAAGTGCGAGAATTATCGCACAGCCTGGTTAACAGCTGATACATCCAAGTTGCTGACAGGAATAATGTACAAAGGGATGAAAAATAAAATTGAGGATGTGTTGGATGAGAATCAGTTTAGCTTTGGATAAAGGCACCAGAGAGACAATTCTGACATTGCAGTTGATAATGGAAGAAGACTAAATGAAAATAAAGATATGCCCATAGAATTTGTCGGCCTGGAAAAAGCGTTCGATAATGTAAAATTGTAAAATGTTTGAAATTACGAGAGAAATGTGGGTAAGGTATAGGGAGAGGTGGGTAATATACGTTATGTACAAGAGCCAAGAGGGAACAATAAGAGTGCACGGCCATGAAAGAAGTGCTCGTATTAAAAGGGCTGTAAGACAGGGATGTAGTCTTTCCCCGCTACTGTTCAGTCTGTACGTCGAAGAAGCAATGATGGATATAAAAGAAAGGTTCAGTAGTGGAATTAAAAATCAAGGTGAAAGGATATCAATGATACGATTCGCTGTTAACGGATTTCAACCAAACTTGGTTCACATGCGCCTTACTGTCACGCAACAATCGCTATGGGCCTTAAGAGCCACCTACCGATTCCAGTTCATGAAACATAACATCATAAACAATGAAATGCGCGGAAAACTGCCGCAACATGCGTTAAGTGTTAATACTTTCAGTTTTTACTGATACGGCATTCCGGCAGTCGAGTGAGATTAAGGAAATCCTTGATATCTAGTAGTGTTTTGGGAGCTTTCAACTGCTATGCGCCAACGGCTGTAGGGAAAACGATAGCCATCTATACAGCTATGAAAACGCGTTGCCGTCTACGTCAGTCACACGAAGCAGCTGCGCCCAGCATGCAGAAACTGTGTGGGATCGTCTCAAGCCGAGTTTACTTCAGCACTACACACAAGGTTTCGTTCCCAATTGAAAAATGTCAAAATGAATACACTGGCAATGCCGAAACTGTCAACTAGTACTTTCATGAAAGGCTTGGAAAGGACACGTAAAGGAAATTTTGGAATTGCAAATAAATCTTCAGAGAGGGTTTGTAAAGCGTACACGAGAAATTTGTATATAAAATTGCATTATTTTAGAGCTGATGCTTTACATCGGCTGGCGTAATATTAAACTTCCTGGCAGATTAAAACTGTGTGTCAGACCGAGACTCGAACTCGGGAACTTTGCCTTTCGCGGGCAAGTGCTCTACCGACTGAGCTACCCAAGCACGACTCACGACCGACCTTCACAGCCTGGTAGAGCACTTGCCCGCGAAAGGCAAAGGTCCCGAGTGTGAGACTCGGTCTGGCACACAGTTTTAATCTGCCAGGAAGTTTCATACCAGCGCACACTCCGCTGCAGAGAGAAAATCTCATTTTTGACGCAATAGTCATCGTAAGAACGGGGGAACCTAGTGTTCGAGTGCAGCTGCGGAGGGCTCCTCGGTGGTCAAAGTTATGATAACGGAACAATAAGTTCTATACCCACTACTTACCGTCACTTCATCGAAAGTTATTCGCAGAGTCCTCGTGAACGCTCGAAGTACAATCGTTTCTTGGAAATAATTTGCAATCCCATTTCTTTGTCTTTTATTTTCGTGTCTTTATACGAAGATATTAATCAGTACAATATATTGAGCATTATTTCTGTTTATTTGCAATGTGATAAAAATAAAAATTGAATGTAGAAAAATTTAAAAAGTTTCCCCATAGGGACACGAACCGATGACACTTGGATCACCGTTCTATACAATTTCCGGTGCGCCAACGTTAACGTAAAACAGTGGCTCATGCATCACCCGACCAGGACCAAAAGTACTTTTTTCCCCCTAAACGCTTGGCCATATTGAGCTCCCACTTCTCTCACTTCCGTTTCTGGTCAAGCCCTGCATATACCATAAATCTGAACGATAGCGGTGATGTGGTATGCGCGGTTCCATTGTTAGCTAGTGCGCGACTAACACCACGTTGGAATTTGTGTCGTGAGTCGACACCATTTCGATGCCTACTGTTAATGATCGCAACTGAGTACACTAGTAATCGAACACCCTGATCTTCTACCATACTTCTTTCCGTGCAACTGGTCACTCACGCTGCAACATCCTCGCTGTCGGTTTTTTTTCCGTGCGTTAGACTTGAATTCTCTACAAATCTGTCTCCGAAAGCCACAGCCGTGGCGCCGTGTCTAACAGCTGGCCTCCGACGTAAAACATCGAGGTGGCAGTCCAACTACGCGCCCCCCCCCCCCCCCCCCCAACGCCCTCACCTTTACCGCAGAGTCGCGTCGCGTCGCTGCTTCGTGTCACCACGCTCCTGTTCACCTTCACACGGCTATCTGGTAATGCCAGCCAGCCTCTGCTCGTCGTTTTCTCAAAGCGCAGCCTTGACCTCAAGATGTTTGACGCGTTACACGCTGAGCATTAAAAAGCAAACTGCTTTCTTTGAATTGATGCGTCACGAGGAAAAGGCAAATACTAAAACAAAGTTTCAACACGGAACTAGGAAGCTGTTTCCAAACGTAGGAACTGAAAATTTGAATTCAGCCTACTTTACTGTGGAAATTGTAAATAGTGATGAGAACGCAAATACAGCTCGAAACTTCAGCTACAGTATACCGGGTAAACTTTGACCGCGGTGGTTACCTTGACCACTCATGCACCAAAATTTTTACAGCTCTCCGCTGGCTCTAAGTTCGGTGTTTAGTAAATAGTGTTTGGTGGTAATGTTCCAGCAATGTACGCTAGATTGTGCTATACAGTGCTGCTTTTCTTGCGCAACAGTTGACGAGTCTGTTGCGACTCATAATTCTATGGGAAAAAGGATGTTAAAGTTAGCTTGTGCAAAATTCACCGTTATCATTTAACGTGATCGGTGTTTTCAACTGTACCATGTATGTTAATCGATTAATTCTCAAAACAGACATAGATTAGTTTTTTGTTCACATGTATATATCTGTCACTGTATTACAATTTCTGAGGACATGTGCATGGTTTGTCCGTTTAGGGGTTACTTTGACTACTGGTCATAGTTACCCCAGGATTACAGACACACAATTTCTTAAACAGTGTTGATCTTAATGACAGTGTGGAACTAAGGAATACATACATTAACCATCGATATATAGACGAAAGCTCATTTGTAATTGTTAATGTGCCTACAACTAAGAAGAACTAACGTCAGTCATGTATTGCTCAAACTGCAAGCTGTTATGGTTCAGGCATTGATTCAGCAACAACATATAATATCAAAAAATGGTTCAAATGGCTCTGAGCACTATGGGACTCAACTGCTGAGGGCATTAGTCCCCTAGAACTTAGAACTAGCTAAACCCAACTAACCTAAGGACATCACAAACATCCACGCCCGAGGCAGGATTCGAACCTGCGACCGTAGCGGTCTTGCGGTTCCAGACTGTAGCGCCTTTAACCGCACGGCCACTTCGGCCGGCTATAATATCAAAAGTCTCCGGAAACAAGGAATGAAGTTTGCTTTTTTCACAAGTGATTGATATTCTCTCGATAAATAAAGAACAGATAATCTTAATTCGAACTGCAACGGATATTTTAAAACGAGGATTTGGGTCTAAGTTGGATGAAATTATTACACACAGCTGAAGTTGCAGCGATGTTTGTAGTACTCCGTCTTAAAACCTTCCATTATACACTCCTGGAAATTGAAATAAGAACACCGTGAATTCATTGTCTCAGGAAGGGGAAACTTTATTGACACATTCCTGGGGTCAGATACATCACATGATCACACTGACAGACCCACAGGCACATAGACACAGGCAACAGAGCATGCACAATGTCGGCACTAGTACAGTGTATATCCACCTTTCGCAGCAATGCAGGCTGCTATTCTCCCATGGAGACGATCGTAGAGATGCTGGATGTAGTCCTGTGGAACGGCTTGCCATGCCATTTCCACCTGGCGCCTCAGTTGGACCAACGTTCGTGCTGGACCTGCAGACCGCGTGAGACGACGCTTCATCCAGTCCCAAACATGCTCAATGGGGGACAGATCCGGAGATCTTGCTGGCCAGGGTAGTTGACTTACACCTTCTAGAGCACGTTGGGTGGCACGGGATACATGCGGACGTGCATTGTCCTGTTGGAACAGCAAGTTCCCTTGCCGGTTTAGGAATGGTAGAACGATGGGTTCGATGACGGTTTGGATGTACCGTGCACTATTCAGTGTCCCCTCGACGATCACCAGTGGTGTACGGCTAGTGTAGGAGATCGCTCCCCACACCATGATGCCGGGTGTTGGCCCTGTGTGCCTCGGTCGTATGCAGTCCTGATCGTGGCGCTCACCTGCACGGCGCCAAACACGCATACGACCATCATTGGCACCAAGGCAGAAGCGACTCTCATCGCTGAAGACGACACGTCTCCATTCGTCCCTCCATTCACGCCTGTCGCGACACCACTGGAGGCGGGCTGCACGATGTTGGGGCGTGAGCGGAAGACGGCCTAACGGTGTGCGGGACCGTAGCCCAGCTTCATGGAGACGGTTGCGAATGGTCCTCGCCGATACCCCAGGAGCAACAGTGTCCCTAATTTGCTGGGAAGTGGCGGTGCGGTCCCCTACGGCACTGCGTAGGATTCTACGGTCTTGGCGTGCATCCGTGCGTCGCTGTGGTCCGGTCCCAGGTCGACGGGCACGTGCACCTTCCGCCGACCACTGGCGACAACATCGATGTACTGTGGAGACCTCACGCCCCACGTGTTGAGCAATTCGGCGGTACGTCCACCCGGCCTCCCGCATGCCCACTATACGCCCTCGCTCAAAGTCCGTCAACTGCACATACGGTTCACGTCCACGCTGTCGCGGCATGCTACCAGTGTTAAAGACTGCGATGGAGCTCCGTATGCCACGGCAAACTGGCTGACACTGACGGCGGCGGTGCACAAATGCTGCGCAGCTAGCGCCATTCGACGGCCAACACCGCGGTTCCTGGTGTGTCCGCTGTGCCGTGCGTGTGATCATTGCTTGTACAGCCCTCTCGCAGTGTCCGGAGCAAGTATGGTGGGTCTGACACACCGGTGTCAATGTGTTCTTTTTTCCATTTCCAGGAGTGTATTTATACGTATTTTTATTATGCGTCACACTGTTTGATTTATCTCCCGTACAACGTTTTTTTTCTTTTGTAGTTCTTGATAAAGCACTTACGACAATTTTAAATCAAAGTATTTATTTGTAGATGGTGAAAATTTCTTTGCGTTTTTGAAATATTGACCACAAATGGAACGTTAGCTGACTGTTGTGGAGGAAGTGTAGGCCGCTCAATGTGTCCCGAAATCCACGGTAACTTTGGCCACATACATTTTTTTCCATTAATTCCTCTGCATTTTAGAAAATGTTTTAAACTAATTACTATGTAATTCGTTCATAGAAGCTCCAAATTCCTCTAACACAAATGACACAGCAGTTAAAGAACAGTCATCTGAAACTGATAATCGGTGAAGGTATAGTTTATGGTAATTCTAAAGGATTCTAAGTGCATCCACATAAAGCTATCAAGAAGGAAGAGAAAACACTCAAGAAATGGAAATACCTGTTGGGCAGGCTCTCAGAAACAAACCTTAAAAAGTGACTCGTTCTGCCGTCTTTTTAATTCTTCCGTGTCGTCTCCCCTAAATCATCTGAATGCCTGGATGAGCCCCTTTAGAACCGTCGCGTCCAATTTCTTCTCATTTTTCTAGTAACGTCACTGACGATGTTGCTTTAAACCTTTTTTTCAACCTGAAGATGCAACATTCCCCGAACAACTTCACGAAGGCATACCACTTACTCCATTAAAAATGTGCAGGATGTTTCACGGCATCTATCTGCAGTTCATAAATGGATTGACACTTCGTTTGGAAGTACTCTGCTTGTTAAGTACACTAACAGGTGTCAGGGGTGGGGGAGCTATTGTCTCACTGTATGTTAAGCAGAATCTGTTACATTTAAATGAGAAAACAAATGCGAAACTGCGAGAGTAGATACCTTGGAGGCGTGTCATTCACTATTTTAAGACCATTTATGAAAACATGCTCTTCTTAGCTGCCGCTTAAGCAAATCATTACTTTGTAAGATATACCAATATTAGTGACTGTGTTAGCTTTCCAACATTTCTAGAAATACTTTTTCTTAGGTATTCATACTTATACCTCACAATAGAATATAATTCAAAGTAATTTCCGTTCAGCTATTTAGCGTGCAGATAACGAATGCCACATCTGCTTCCAAATTTATCCAGTTTTCTTTCTGAGTCGCTCTATTTATTGATAACAAATTGTATTTATAAGCAGAATATTGTGAAGTATTTGTCTGCTTTGCAGAATTACTAACGAAGATGCTGATTTTTGGTCGAGACTGGCGTATATACTCTATGAACCAAAATGTTACGACCCTATATTTATAGCTTGTGTGTACGTCTTTGGAACGAAATACATCACTTATTCTATGTATCAGAGATCCGACAGTTTGTTGGCAGATTTTTTATGTATGAGGCATTGGATGTATACGCACAGATCATGTAATTCACGTAAATAAGGAGCCGCTGATTTGTGCACGTGGTGATGGTGCCCGATAGCGACCCAGATGGGTTCCATAGGATTCACGTCAGGCGAATGTGGTCGTCGAGACATCAACGTGAGTTCACTAATATGCTCCCCAAACCACTGTAGTACGGTTCTGGCTCCAAGAAACGGACAGTTATACTGCTGAAAGATGACACCGCTGTCTGGGAAGACCAATCATGAAGAAGTGCAGGTCGTTCGCAGCTGTCAGCATATCTTCAATTACTACCAAAGGTCCAATACAAGCGGAGGAGAATGTTTCCCATAGTATAATAGTGTTCCCAACAGCCGCGTCTGTGGTGCGCTATACATTCCGACCCGCCGTTCACCGCGATGTTGGCGATTGTGGAGATGACCATCGACCTGGTGTAGCAACATTGTGATTCGCCAGAAGAGCCGACACGTTTCCATTGATCGACGGTCGAATTCCGATGGTCCCATGCCCACTGCAATCGTGACGGACGATGTCGTTGGGTCAACATGTGAACACGTGGGCGTGTGCAATGAACGGTGGGCTCCGAAACACTTGTGCGTGCATCAGCATTGTGCTCTTTCGGCAGAGATGCCACAGATCACCATGTATCCTATTTCATGCAGCAGACTAGCCTCCAAACCCCACATTCTGTGAGGAATCGTGGACATCCAACCATTCTGGGCACAGTGGTAGTTTCACTATCCTTCTAAATCTTTTCGTAGATGCTCACGGCGGTAGCACCTGAACATTCGACCAGGTTCGCCGTTTTCGAGATACTCGTTCATAGGCTGTGCATAATAATAATTTGCCCTTTGTCAATGGACTTCTTCATCAGCAGCCTGTATCTTCTCGAGGGCGACCCTCGTCCGTTTACATACTTCAATTACCGCTTCTCGTGCCCACAACGCTACAAGGCGACATATAGCGCCGCGGTGGGCAATGGTTATAATGTTTTGGCTGATAAGTGCATACGCCGTCAGTGTTAGCCAAGTCTGCAAAAGACGTAATAGTTGGCGCTGGGATCTGTGAAAATGGATTTTAAAGGCAAACGACACAAAACACAACAGAAAGAGATCTCTTAATATAAAGTTTGCTGCACTATACAGTGACTGACAGTTTCAAACAGCAAGTAAACCACTGAGCATATAGAGAATAGTTATATAGCTTCCCTCATTAAAGAATCATCGACAGCGAAATTAGCGAAATTCAAATTCAAATTTGAGGTAAGTTACTATGGGACCAAACTGCTAAGGTGAACGGTCTCTAGGCTTACACACTACTTCATCTAACTTAAAACTAACTTACGCTAGGGACAACACCACACCCATCCCCGAGGGAGGACTCGCACCTTCGACGGGGGAAGCCGAGTGAACCGTGGCAAGGAGACTAAGACCGCACAGTAACCCCTAGTGGCGAAATTAGAGGAAAACTATCTCGCCTGTAGATAATTTAGAAGCCCTTTTCATTGGCTTTCACATGTCCATTGTGGCGCCGCAGCCCTACGTGCCTTACCATTCTATTGCTGGAGGCCCTTGTACCACACTCTCCCTTAGCACCTATTCAACTTTCGGAAGACCCGCTGCCCTTTTACTTCCGTCACCTTTCCCTTGAACTGAGCTGCATCCGTACTGTGATAATTCCGGCGCAATTGACATCCACGAAGGCGATTTATGGTTTTCCTCGTCAGCACATTTCACCGAATGTGTTTGAGGGGAAGCTTCCCCACGTCGACTGGCGTGCCGTCGGGTGTGCGCTCCTTATCTTAACACTGACGTCCAGCATGCACGGTACCTTACTGTGGATGGGAGGCAAGTATGCCGCCCAAGGCTTCATAGGATTCACCCGCAGACACCCCGTTGTGTATCGACTGTGATTTTATGGACACAGACGAGCACCAATTGGTGAGCAGATCGGGGAGAAGACTCTGGTTCTTGGTGTGACAGGTGTTGTCCTTAATTACCCGTACCACTCCTCATCAGATACCTACTCAACTACTTCTCTTCCCGGACGCGGGGTACTTCCCTCAAGTTTAGACGAACTCTGTGAGGTGGATTTGTTGACACGCAGCACACTACTTGTTTGCTGGTGGCGAGGACACTGTCCTTCACTTTTGGTAGTTCCTTAATGAACGTCATTGTGCAATTGTCCGCAATCCAAAATACGGATAATTTTTCTTCAATTTCCTCTGCAGTGTCTTCCTTAACCCACCCCAGAGTTGGGGGTGTTCCTGTCATGAAGAGTTGATCCCCACCTCTTCCACACTTAGAACCGATATATTTCCTGGTAATCGGAATGTTCTTCTCGGAAAAACTATGCGCTGATAGTCTAAATTAGTCTGGCGTCTTGTTCCGCCCTGCTCATCGCGTGAAGCCAGTTTCTTGATATTATTGGTGGTATTAATGACAAAAATAAATAAATAAAAATAAAAAAGAACTAAAAGATTTATTTAAACGATGTTCACTGTACCTCTGCTCCGCATTCCCTACTCTTTCCTTGGTTCCTGGAGGGTGGGAACGGAACAAATATTCAACCTTCGCCATTGATAAAATTTAGTGCTCACTAGCAGCTACATATCGTAGTTCCTTTCTGTCTACATTGATAAGCTTCAGAACCAAAATAATGTCTGTTCTTTCTGAGATGTTCGAAAGAACAGACACCACATATACAAATAAATACAGTTATGTCATTAGAAAATATTTTTCTTTGTAATATTACTATCGTTTTGCGAAACACCGATGGAAAATCCAGTACATGTTACACATGAATGTTAATAATTCATGTAGTAGTAACTATTTAATGCAAAACTACGAGGTGTTCGTTTTCGGTTTTCTTTGTTGCATGAGCCTCGCAGAGATCAGGCGAAATCTGGAGGCTTCCGTGTCACTCGATTAAATCTTCATCGGGACGAAGGCCGTCCACCCCAAGTCGTGCCAAATATCCTGCGACAATTATTTATAATAATGAAAAAAAGAATTACTTTAAAAACTGTGATGTTGCTGCTAATGCTGTTATCAGTTACATCCTGGGCATGATGTAGTACACATATGTTTTACATTGCTGAACGATTTTGAATACATGTGGTTTTTTTGTGATCTGTGGTTATAAATAAGTCAACTTGAAGTGATTGTTAGGTTTACGAAGCGAGCTCTGTATTAACACGTTAGCTACCGTACGCTGAGTGATGGATTTTCTCCAACACGCCAGGCCAGGGCCTAGGGATGGGAGAAACTGACACATTAAAACCGATACTGATATTTTAGTTGCGAATAACCGGAATTTTCTGTATTTTTTTGGATTCTGTTAAACAGGTTTTTTCACTTTTTTACTAACAACTGGGTAAAAAACCAGCATATCACTTTGCCTTAGCATCTGTGCTAAAATTTTTTGGCTTTTAAATAAGTTTTTTTTTTAAAGGAGTGATGTTTATTAGTAAACATTCAGTTGCTTCGAAATTTGCCACGCGAGGTGCCTACTAGATGGTACACGTGTACGTTCAGTGTGCAAGAACTGTCCCCACCTGTGAGATGCGGTAGTTTTTCACTGTCATCCTTAGACATTAGTTGCGTTGCAGTTAGTTTTTAAGTATTTTACGAAGTGCGATAGCAATGAAGTACAGTGCTCGATTTGCTTTATAAGACTAAAAACTGGAAGAGGCACAACAAACTTGTGACATCACATAATGGGAAAAGATTCACAATGATCCTTTGAATCAATAGCAAATTTCGTTAATGTACCGAGCGAGATGGCGCAGTGGTTAGCATACTGGACTCGCATTCGGGAGGACGACGATTCAAACCCATGTCCGACCATACTGATTTGGGTTCTCCGTGATTTCCCTAAATCACTTCAGGCAGGTGCCGGGATGGTTCCGTTGAAAAGTCATAGTCGACCTCCTCCCCCATCCTTTCCTAATGCGATGGGACCGACGACTTCGCTGTTTGGTTCCCTCCCCCTTATATCAGGCAGTCAATTAATTGATGGCGTCCGCTGTGGCCGAGCGGCTCTAGGCGCTTCAGCCTGGAACCGCGCTACCGCTACGGTCGCAGGTTCGAATGCTGCCTCGGGCATGGATGTGTGTGATGTCCTTAAGTTAGTTAGATTTAAGTAGTTCTAAGTTCTAGGGGACTGATTACCTCAGGTGCCATTCCCATAGTGCTCAGGGCCATTTGAACCGTTTGAGCCAATTACTTGATGTAGACTATTTATAGTGTCATTGAAGCGACATAAACTTGGGGTAATAACTAAACCCTTAATTTTGTGGTTGCTTCAGATTGAAAGATTGGTACCTTCCGAAGTTGGCGATTCAGCGAAGTCATCAACTTGTGACCTTCCGCCCTCGCTGTCGCCACGGCCCTCTCCTCCACCTTCGCTATCTTTGCTGGAGACAGCGAGACCTCAGGCCCATATCGTTGTGATCTCCTGCTCCTTCACTTTTATTATAATGTTTCAATCTTTGATAGAAGTGTACGTTTACTGGAAGTAAAAGCAATAAAAAACCGAAAGTCAGTTATTTCAGGAACCAGTTATTTTGAGCAGCTTAACAGTCAGGTCAAACTGGAGACGAAAAGAACCAGTGTAACTTAAAACCGGTTGTTTAAGCAATAACCACTAGCCCTTGTCCAGGGACACGGCTTTAGACTTGAGGCTGTTCCGTACACGCCGCCCGCCAGCAATGCCACCTAGATTAGCGACTATTGCTGAGCATGGGAGTGCATGAATGCTACACAGTGTAACTGTTCTGTAATGTTTTTAACTCTATTTCTGTGATACACAGTGTTAATTTGTGTTAGTGAAAGACAAAATGCCATACAGATGTGTGACCGGGTGTAAAGGCAGTTTTCCCACAGGCCCGAAAGTGCAAGTCTTTTCGTTTCCAAATGAAGAAGAATTATTAGAAAAATGGAAACGGGCTATTCCCAGTGAAAATTTAACAATCAACAAAACAATAGAAGTAAGTCATTAAAATTCCTTTATGAGTATACTGTAGTATGAAATTAATGACACGAAGCATAACCTCAAATTTATGCAACACTTAATACTTGCTATGTTAATGTTTTGGCACTATGTTACTGATTTAGAGCTCTGCGTATGTGAGGTTTATTACTATGTGAGCCGGGCTGCTCATGAAAATCCAACAAGGCCTTGTGTTCAGCAGTTTTAGATATTTAGGCTTGTTAGCTTTTTAGTATGATTACCATGCACTTTGCTTCGTCAACTGTAATTTTAAAGCATTGAAGGAAAGTGCTATCATTAATAGTTTTACTAACAAGATAGAGCACTGATATTTTAATTTCCACAATTATACATTTTAGAACATTGTTGTTGAGCTCATTACAGTCCACTCTGTTCGAGCTGTTCAGCATGTTTACCGATTAGATAAGGTCTGTAGCAGTAATTCTTCTCCGACTGAATCTTTTACCAGGTGTAAAAGTATGAAACTGCAATTTGGTTGCAATAATGACACATCTGTTGTTTGAAACTGATAAACAATATTTTATATAGAATACTCTCCATTCCTATTTATACATTTCTCCCAGCTGTCTGGCAGGCTACGAATGCCACGCCAAAAAACACTTCTTCTTTTGAAGCAAACCAGTCAGCGAGCCATTTTCGTACATTTTCATACAAATTGAAGCGTAGTTCAGAGCTCATGACAGTCCTCTGTTCTGGAGCTATTCAGCATGTTTACCAAGTAGATAAGATCTGTATCAGTAATTCTTCTCCAAGTGAATCTTTTATGTGTTTTACGCTGTGATTGGAAAGGGAATGCTCCCACATCACATGTATCACTACTTTGTGATACAAGGAAACTTTCAGAATTTACAAAATACTCGTTGAGAGTCTTACAGTTAATTGGGATAGTGATTTCCTCCTTTCCGATGTTTATTTCACTTTTTACCACATTCCAGACTGCTTTGCAATTGTTATTCGAATTTAAAAAGTACTCCTCATTAACTATGATTCTCGCTGCTTTAATTTAAGGTATGAAGGTTTTTCTTAAGCTTATATAGTTTCTCTTGTTCTCACAACTGTCAGCAGTTATGTCCTTTAGCATGAGTAAAATATCCTGATTTTACTGTGTTGCAGTGTGTACGATTTATTGTATGATGTGGTTGATAACTATTGCGAGTTTTGCATATTTTAGAAACAAGATGGCAGTTTCTGTATAGTGTATGTTTCATGATAGAAATGGATGTGAAGAAGCATTCATTAATATCTTTCTCACTGGTTAGTATATTGGACAACTAACTTTGAAGTCATTCCTCATTCTTTCAGTGTTCACTTCATTGAGAACTATGTACATGAAGTTAACATCTTGGAATTTTCAGTAGGCAGGTTTCCAATTTTGAGCCATATGCGATAATGGTAAGATATTCCTGATTTGATGGTGTCAGATTCTACTTAAATCCTACACAAATTGCCAATTGTCAAGGCATGCTCGCTTCCTAGTAATTTTTTCATTCCAGCAATAGAAATTCATTGATCTTAACATATTTAGGAAACACATCACATTTACACTACTGGCCATTAAAATTGCTACACCAAGAAGAAATGCAGATGATAAACGGGTATTCATTGGACAAATATATTATACTAGAACTGACATGTGATTACATTTCCCCGCAATTTGGGTGCATAGATCCTGCGAAAGCAGTACCCAGAACAACCACCTCTGGCCGTAATGACGGCCTTGATACACCTGGTCATTGAGTCAAACAGAGCTTGGATGGCGTGATCAGGTACAGCTGCCCATGCAGCTTCAACATGATACCACAGTTCATCAAGAGTAGTGACTGGCGTATTGTGACGAGCCAGTTGCTCGGCCACCATTGACCAGATGTTTTCAACTGGTGACAGATCTGGAGAATCTGCTAGGCAGGGCAGCAGTCGAACATTTTCTGTATCCAGAAAGGTCCGTACAGGACCTACAACATGCGGTCGTGTATTATCCTGCTGAAATGTAGGATTTCGCAGGGATCATATGAAGGTTAGACTGGTCGTAACAAATCTGAAATGTAACGTCCATTGCTCAAAGTGCCGTCAATGCGAACAAGAGGTGACGGAGACGTGTAACCAATGGCACCCCATACCATCACGCCGAGTGATACGCCAGTATGGCGATGACAAATACACGTTTCCAATGTGCGTTCACCGCGATGTCGCCAGAAACGGATGCGACCATCATGATGCTGTAAACAGAACCTGGATTCATCCGAAAAAATGACGTTTTGCCATTCGTGCACCCAGGTTCGCCGTTGAGTACATCATCGCACGCGCTCCTGCCTGTGATGCAGCGTCAAGGGTAACAGCAACCATGGTCTCCGAGCTGATAGTCCGTGCTGCTGCAAACGTCGTCGAACTGTTCGTGCAGATGGTTGCTGTCTTGTAAACGTCCCCATCTGTTGACTCAGGGATCGAGACGTGGCTGCACGATCCGATACAGCCATGCAGATAAGATGCCTGTCATCTCGACTGATAGTGATACGAGGCCGTTGGGATCCAGCACGGCGTTCCGTATTGCCCTCCTGAACCCACCGATTCCATATTCTGCTTACAGTCATTGGATCTCGACCATCGCGAGCAGCAATGTCGCGATACGATAAACCGCAATTGCGATAGGCTACAATCCGACCTTTATCAAAGTCGGAAACGTGATGGTACGCATTTCTCCTCCTTACACGAAGCATCACAACAACGTTTCACCAGGCAACGCCGGTCAACTGCTGTTTGTGTATGAGAAATCGACTGGCAAGTTTCCTCATGTCAGCAGGTTGTAGGTGTCGCCACGGGCGTCAGACTTGTGTGAATGCTCTGAAAAGCTAATCATTTGCATATCACAGCATTTTCTTCCTGTCGGTTAAATTTCGCGTCTGTAGCATATCATCTTCGTGGTGTAGCAGTTTTAATGGCCGGTAGTGTTTTTCTCTTATTTTTGGGTTAATATCCCCTGTGGCAAAAATTTTGTACTGCTTATATTTGGCAGTTATTACAGTTATTGTATGCCACTAGTATTATTTTGCCAGTAAAAAGCATTTCTAGAAGTGCCTGCCAGTAGAAACTGTTCTTGGATTAAAAGACCTGAATGACTATTCTTGGTAGGCGGCTGCCCAGCGCGCAGGCCTTCTCTCTAGGTGCCGTTGCGCCAAACGGCAGTCAGCGTTGAACACGATCTCTGGCTGTGTAAGCAACGCAGCAATCACGAACTATACTGCGACAACTTTGGCCTAAAGTTTTGACAAATATTCATAATCCTTTAACGCCAGTATTCTATGTCAAGAAATAGGAACATGCAAAGTAATAATGAAGCTAAAAAGACTGGTTCAAAATGTTCTCAAGACAGAAAGAAGAAGCGCAATAAACAGATGAAAGTACACTGGAAGAAAAGGAAAGAACAAAAAACGAGGAACTGAAATTGAAACGTGGTCCTTAACGTGCGAATAGGCTAATTTGCAATAAAAGAGGAAGTGGTGCTGCACATGTAGCAATTAACGGTAAAAAAAAATATCAGTAGTAACGAAATATCACAGGTAAGTGTAAAATCAGTAAATGGGACGAAGTAGTTAAACACGTATTAGGGTGAATGGAAGGTTTAGATTTGCTGCAAGAATTCTGAGAAAATGCAGTGCATCTTTAAGGGAAATAAAATTCCAGGCACTAGGTCATCGATTTTCCACTATTGCTCTAGCGTTTGCAGTCCTTATGAAACAGCATGATGGCAGGCATAAAATGAATTCACAGACGACCTTTTAGGATCATTACTGTACGTTAAATGTAATTTGATGTCAAGTGAGAAGCTTATGTGACTTGCCGTCGCAGAATGTAGCTATCGATCTTCGTGCACTTACAAGACGGAGCATAGCCTCATCGTCACACCGCACGCTACTGAAAGAATTCACCGCTGATGACACTAAAAACAGTTACGTAAGAGGTGTCATTCAGCTCAGGGTGATGGTTTAACCGTCGGAACGCTTGGTGGACGAAATACAAGCCTTGTGACTAGCACAGAACTATAACTTTTTCGTTCACGAGCAAGATGCACAAGGCGAGCAGTGACAAAGGTATCGATACGCCTTCAAACCGATTCTTTGTTTTTCCTCCTTATGTTTTCAGTTTGTGACATGTCTGGAAAATGATCGGCTCAAAGAATAAACGTTTCCTTCTGTGCTGTTTATAATGTGAGCTTGGAAATTCTGTCACTAATTCTTGTGGCAAACACGACATGTTCCGAGAATCTGTTCTTGTTTCCAAGTATTTAATTCGAGCTTTGCTTTATGCTGAACTAGGATCCGCATTTCAGATTTTGCCTTAGTTTTACATCAGGTGAACAGAGCGCTATCACAAACTAAAAGTGATTTCGTTTTCTAGATGGTTTGTCACCGGGAGATGGTAAATCTCTGTCCCGCTGGACGGAACATTGCCGTCCACCGAGGCCGCATGAAGGCAACAGCCTACATCGCGCAGTGCTACAGCGGCAGTCGGCCAGTTCTTCGGACAGGAAACTTTGTGGCCCAGTACCACGAAGCCGCACAAAGCACGCCGCTTCTTTGAACGAGGGCAGCGCTGGCTTCATCGTCTTCCCTCTCCCAGTTCAAGCGAACACCACCATCGTTCTGTACAGCCGTCCGCATTAATTCTCCGTCTCATTCGCTGACAGCCGCCAGACGTTATGAGCTCGAATGCCTGACATTTGCCACGCCGGAAATTTGCCACACCGGACATTTGCCACGCCGGACATTTGCCACGCTTGCCCCTTCGCCAGGTAGCTTGAGTAGCAATCCCTTAGGTAAGGGACGCCCTTCCTCGAACTACTTCTGTCCGCTTTCAAACCAGCGTCTCCACATCTTACTCGATACAACCAGTACGTAAGGGACCTTCTTCGTTGACATCTTGGCGAAATACAGAGCTACTTTTCCGAAATCGAAATATTTATGACTTTTGGGAAACGAAAGCAATGCCGACGATTATGTCAGTATGTAATTAGTTCTGCCAAGTATAAATATAGATCCCTCTGTCTGTAGGGTAGCTTCCTTTCACGCTTACCGTTTGCGATAGAAACAGTCCATCGGCATGGGAGCAACAAGAAAGGAACGATGTAAAGAGAATGCGAATGTACGCTAATCAATTCTTTTTGGTCACTGCATTTGTGCCTACTTTAATTGCTACAACTGCATGCCCAAAAGACAATAAGGAAAGAAGAAATGGGAATGTGAATGTTGGAATAGAAGAACGACTTACTCCATATTAATTTACTCTTTAAAATCCGATATCCATTGCGGCGAAACATTAGTTAATAAAGTGTAGCGGGACAATGTTCAAAACATGACTGAAAATACGTTCACTAATTAGAGATAAGAACATCTATGATTAACATATCATCTGAAGTCGACGTACAATTTTAAAATGTTAGAAATAAGGAAATGAAGTAATACAGAATGCTATGCTTGTAACGTACGTTGTTGTTCTACATTGTTTAGCTCTGGTATTTACAGGGTCACAGAGAAAGCATCCTAGGTTTTGAATGGAAACGCCGTAATTGTAATGATCTGCACTACAACAGAAACAAGAAGCATAACTTAAGGAAAAATAATGTAATGTGTGTTTCAGCTCACAATCGACATTGAAGCAGATAGTTCCTGTGACTTAGTATGGGTAGAGGTTATATTCGACAACCGGAATAAATTAATAACTGCCTTCTTTTACCGACACCCGGCCTCAGATGAAACAATTGCTGAACAGTTCAAAGAAAACTTTGAGTCTCATCACAAATAGGTACACTACTCATACAATTATAGTTGGCAGTGACTTCAATCTACCTTCCGTATGGTGACAAAAATACATTTTCAGATCCTATTGTAGATAGAAAACAACTTCGTAATTGTTCTAAATGCTTTTTTAAAAAATTATTTTGAACAATTCGCTCACGAGGCCATTCAAATTGTAAATGGTTACGAAAACACACTTAACCTCTTAGCCACAAATAATCCTGAGCATCACGACGGATACAGGGATTAGTGAACACACAGTCGAGCGAGGCTCAATTCCGTAACAAAGAAATTCACGAAAACTAAACGCAAAATATATCTATTTATAAAAGCAGCTAAAAATTCGGTTGACATCTTTCTAAAAGACAGTCTCCAATCCTTGCAGACTATGTAAGTGAAGACCATATGTGGCTTAAGTTAAAAGAAATAGTATCAACAGCACTCGAGAAATTCATACCAAATAAATTAATAAGAGACGGAACTGATCCCCCATGGTACACAAAACACGACAGAAAGCTGCCGCAGGAGCACCGAAAAAGGCGCGTATAATTTAGACGAACTTAGAATCTCCAAGATTGGCGAAGTTTTACTGAGGCTCTAAATTTGGTGCAGATTTCAATGCGATATGCATTTAATAGTATCCATAACGAAATCTCTCTAGAAATGTGGCGGAAAATCGAAAGAGATTCTGTTCTTCTGTTAAATAAACCAGCGGAAAGGCTCAGTAAGTGTGGTGTCACCGCCAGACACCACACTTGCTAGGTGGTAGCTTTTAAATCGGCCGCGGTCCGCTAGTACACGACGGACCCGCGTGTCGCCACTGTCAGTAATTGCAAACCGAGCGCCCCCACACGGCAGGTCTAGAGAGACTTACTAGCACTCACCCCAGTTGTACAGCCGACGTTGCTAGGAAAGGTTCACTGAGAATTACGCTCTCATTTGCCGAGACGATAGTTAGCATAGCCTTCAGCTAAGTCAATTGCTACGACCTAGCAAGGCGCCATTTATCCTTTGCTATGTATCTAATGAAGTATGTACAGTAACAAGACCAATGTTCGCCAGTTGCGGATTAAAGTTAAGTATTCCAGCAGCTACGTACTTTTCTTTATAGCATTCATTACGTATCCTGTTTCAGACCTCACGCCAGCCTGCGTGAGTTTAAGCGCGTGCCTTTCGGTTACCCGTCATTGTGGACTGGCTGTCTTGTCAGTCCACAACAGTAAGTACCTTTACTGCGCGACAGTGATGACGAGGAGGAGGGGGAGACAAGGGACCCAACCCTTCGGAGCAGATAAAGTCGTGGCAAATGTCCGGCGCGTCAAATGTTCGCACACCATGAGCTCACAGGCGCCGCTGATTTCTCCGGTCCTGTGCCGCACCGGACTCAAACCAGGACCTATAACACCACCGACGGCGCCCTACAAACCGCCGCCACATCCACACCCTACAGAGTCGCGTGCGTAACAGCGACTTTCCTGTGTTGTGTTGCCAGCATCATGAACCGTGGCAAAATACGAAGGGAAGAGAACTTCGTTATTCTGAGTATTGTCCCTGAGGATATGTCTAACGATGGCGATTCGCAGTAGAAAGAAGCACTATTGAGGCATGGGGTGCTCCAGATCAGATTGTAACTGAATCAGTTATTTTTGAAATACCGTAAGTCACGTAATGCAAACTTGTGAGAAAACAGGTAAAAATGTTTGCTGAATAAACTATAAACTATTTGTAGGCTGTTTTGCCTGTAAGGATTACAACTTGTGGAAAGACATAATGGAAATATGATATGAACATTAATGGCACATTAAGTTTTCATACAGGGCAGTTTAAATCTCTGTGACTTACAGGATTTTTAAAATGGATGAACAACGGCTTAGTATTGTCTTAAAAAAATTCATACTCTTGGGATGTACTTATTTGTATATCTATTTCACTTGTGCATAAAAAGTAATAAACATTTGCAGTAGCAATAAAATTGACACAACATTCACAAAAAATATTTAATATGTAATGATACAAGGAACATACTACTTAAATGAAAATTAAAATAAAAATTCCCAGTTAATTCTTTGTGAGTGGTGCTCTTCATTAGACAGGTATCTCTCTAGTTTTCTAAGATACTCCGTTTTCTTTATACCAGTTAGAAGGTTACTGGAGTATACCCTTCTTTCCGGCATCATAATTGGTACTGAAATCCCAGTTCAGAAGTCTGAACATGCGACTTAAAAGGCCATTATAGAATGGTTAGTCGTAAGTACACCAAGGTGATCTCTCGAGTAACGACATGGTTTCGTTGTGGTATTAGAAATGAGTTTCGCACTTCGAGGCACTGCTCTACCATGAATTCAACAGATAGGGCATTTTTCATGAACAAGGGAAGCCACCAGGATTTATATGCTACAATATCATTACGTTCTACTATGTTGACTGCGACTCTATTGTTGCTGGATGCATTAGTAATCACTGCCACATACTCCATCACTGTGTTTTCCCGATAATACGAAGGAATGACCTGTCAATGGGAAATACTGGATTGTAGAATGAAATCTGTCGTTGACAAGTGTAAGAAGCATTCTCACTATGGTATTATTCCTGTTTTGGGTAGAACACCCATATAGGAATATGTGCTATTGTTTTCTTTTAGAAATATCTTTAGCCTTTTTTCACTGAACTTATCTCATCAGGTCATTGGGCGATTAGAGAAATTTGTGTTATCAACGGCTGATACCGACAACACACTCTTGCAGTGCAACACTGTTAACGTCGAGAAACCTCCCAAGTCCGTGACGTACCGAGTTTCAAACCGAAGCAAATACTATATTTACGATCCTCTCACGGACATTTTATACAGGACACTGCGGTTTCTACCCATAATGATGTATCTATCCTTCACCTTTCATTTCGTCACATAAAATGGAATTGCCATAAAGAATGACTGACGGGGTTTCAAAATAACCGATTCAATTTCAGGTTCCCATCGTAGTTCTGGATGACCTGACTGTCGCAACTCACGACCATCAAGGTCATTAACTGTTTCTCCGACTAACAAGCAATCTTTTATCGGCCTTTTGATGGCCGCATTATTCAATTAAACTGTCTCAACATGGTGCCTGAACGGTGGGACCAGGCGGTCTGGAGACTGTTTGTGCCAGCTACGCAGACGCGCTTTCACGACTGAAGAATTCCTGTACCAGTGAGCAGAGCTCTTACTGTTGGGGTTATTTACAAGATCGTGTATCTTAGGAAAGGGTCGACTGCGCAGAGGACTAGGCTACTTCCCACAGCCAATCGGAGCTGATCTGCACAGTTTTCGGCAGGATGTTTACCTACTTTTAGTTGCCAGACCTTGACCACTACTAACGGTCAGAACTGCTTTTCTGGAGTATCCATGAGCGGAGACCCACTCAAATTTAACACAAAGCCCTTCATTTCGGCGAAAGTCACTAACTTACGAATTGCGACAAAGAAAAATTGCGGGCAATATCTCTATAGAAGGGCATCATTACTTTCTACTTTATATCTCTCATTCACCATCTCAACTCGCGCAAAATCACAAATGCAATTGTAGTTACAAGTAATTAATGTAGTACTATTATTTCTTCCTTGTTGTTATGCTATAAAACTATCGTTCTATCTATCGCTTGAGCCTTGTCCCACATCTACGCAGGGTCATCCATCGTTAATGGGATTTGGCATGTTAATGGTTAACAGGTGGCTGGATGCCCTTTCTGCCGCCACCACGTACCCCCTGGGACGGAATTAGTGTACCCCAACTGTCTGTTTCGAGTGTAATCCATGGAACAGTGCGAATGTGTTCAGATGTCTGCGAGCTGTGTAACTGATCGGAACATGGGAACCAGCCCAGTATTTACCTAGCGTGATGTGGAAAACCGCCTAAAAACCACATCCAGACTGGCCGGCACATCGGCCCTCGTCGTTAATCCGCCAGGCGGATTCGATCTGTGGCCGGCGCGCTTACCCGAGTCCAGGCAGCGGCGCGTTAGCGCTCTCGGCTACCCTTGCGGGTCTATGCTATAAAACTATCGTTCATCTCAGATATAGTCGGTAGCGTCGCCAACAACTCTGTCCATATGACCTGCGATCAGAATGGATTTATTTTGGTTTTCATGTAGACAGTCGACAGTATTAATTAACACTAATCTTCGAATTCATTTTCAAGGGGAAGATGTATACGAACATTTAGATGAAACAGAGGCGAACAGATCAGACAACGTGGTAAACGACTAGATAAAACTGTCAAATTGAAATTGCAAAAAATTTTGGTCTTAGACAGTCGACAGTAGACAATCGAAAATCATATAAATCTTTAAAAAGTCTTCAGAAATTTAACATGCAACTTTTATGCATGCATATCACACAAAACCAAAACAGTGCAAGCAGAATAATTCAATCCTCTTTGGAGATCTAACTGATAAAGTCATTGAAGCACAACTCTAAATAAGTAACAAAAATAAAGAGAGAAAAATTACCACTTTTTGCGAATTATTAAGTCAGTAATAGAATGTTACCGATCTTCAGTGATGCAGCCATCGGCGGAAGTTATAGAATAAGAATGCAACTTCGTTTATACCTTAGCTAAAAAGGATTTTTTTTCTTTCTTTTTTTTACGATTGGTTTCGAAAGTCACCCATTTGGAAGTAAAGTGAGAAATGCAGAATGATGCATCCATGATATAAGAATCAATAATGTTCTTCGCCTTCAGCCCATCGTGAAATAAAACAAATTTCATGTAGCCAAATTTGTTGAACCTGTGTTTGGTTTTCCTTACGTAATTTTAATCTTATCATTTTGATCCTTTTCATTGTATAATATACATGGTGTCCCAAAAGGTACTCTACAAATCAAATTTAGTGTCACGTAACTCGGTTTCTAATTCACTAAGAAGAAAGTACAATTTTTGTGATGCACTCAAGAGTTTTTTTGTGTAAGGTAATATATAAATGTTTTACCTGTTTCAGGTGATAAGAGCAACATAACTGAAAAGTATTTTCTTTGTTGTTGCAGGGTGATAGATGCACCATTAATGAGTCGAAGGAGAGAATCTGCGTGGGAAAAGGTACAGTGTGTGGCTTAGTTTATTGAAACGAAGCCAGACACCCAAGTTCTCAGAAATTTCATAACGAGGTATGGGAAACTATCACCTTCTCGGCCATCCATAAGAAAATCGCACAAGCACTTCATGGAAACAGGTAGAGTGGATTTATAACACCCTGTAGACTGGCCAAGGAGAGGTGACGAAGATATAGAGATAATTCGTTAGGTTCTACAGCATTCAACACATACGTCAGTTTGCTAGGCATCAAAAGAACTGCGAATACCTCGTATCACAGCGCACCAGGTACACCAAAAAGTCTTCATGTGTTTCCGTAGACACTGCAGTTGTTACCGAGGATCAGACCAGATGACCAACATGTATCTGATTTGAAGATATTAATAACGGTAGCTATTGAGAGAGTTGATATTAACAAGTAAAAACGTTTCTGGATTGAATTGAAATAACGACTAGATGTCGTTCGTCTCACAAGGGAAGTGCTTGTACAACATGATTAAAAAATCAGGAAAAAAACTTTTTCATTTGGTGCATCAGACACCCAAATTTCCAACTTTCCTCATTGATTTCAATCAGTGACCACTCGAATCCAGTGTCTGTAATTCCTTTGCATCTTACTTCATACTGGCTGCTGGATCAAAAAACGGTGTTTATATTTTTGGACATGTCCGACACAACACTTGCATATTTAGTTTTTTTCTCTATAAGTTAGTTGCAAATCGAGTTACATGACACGGAAGTTGTAAAGTACCTTTTGAGACACGTCTGTTTCTACACGCTTACTGATCTACACTAAGAAAAGAAATAATTTGTTCCAGAGGAGAAAGAGTGATTGAATTAAAGAAAAAGAAAGCAAGAGAGGAAATGCAGGCATGTCTGTCTTGGATGTTAGAAATTCATTTCAGTTTTTACTTGCAGAAAATAAGTTTCGTCGTTTTCGATATCCCAGCCACTTCCAGATATAAAGCAGTCTGCCCTGTCATTTCGCGGAACGAGAGAATATGTCTACGAATAGCAGCGGCGAGATTTAACACTATAAGTTAATTGACTAGTAGGGAATGTGGAGAAAACGTGTCGATGTAAGAGACGGCCCAGCACAAATCCAAGATGTCTTCAATCTGGTATGGTTACGTAGCAGTGAGTGCACAAATCCTCTCGAGAGAGAAAAGATGAAAAATACTTACTTTATCTCCTATTGTCAATTTAGATAAACGAGCTCTGTGGGAAGTCTTTCTCCCACACTCTGAACAGCCAAAGCAAATCGAAATCAGACGGAAGCTTCACTGCTTTTGCCACCCAAAGCTGGATTCTAAGAATCTGTTATAAACAGTCAAGTAAATTGCTTTTACCAGTGCAGTGTCTTATTAAGAAGTGGCATACCAGACGAGTTGCCAGGTGCTAATGGAAGGGTTGGGTTGTTTGGCGGAAGAGACCAAACAGCGAGGTCATCGGCCTCATCGGAATCGGGAAGGACGGGGAAGGAAGTCGGTCGTGCCCTTTCAAAGGAACCATCCCGGCATTTGCCTGGAGCGATTTAGGGAAATCACGGAAAACCTAAATCAGGATGGCCGTACGCGGGATTGAACCGTCGTCCCCCCGAATGCGAGTCCAGTGTGCGCTAATGGAAGGAGGTAGTTGCCGAAGTGATACAGAGTGAAACCAACTCGTGTAGTCGTTATATACATCTTGCGTCCACCTAGTACGCAGTTAATCAGAGCTGGCGAAGCGACAGTATAACCCACTCTCAACAGGTTTCTTGACTTTGCACAATGACAGTTCAGAATTGGTTGTCACGTGACAATCGAATCAGACGTGCTCAGTTGTGGAGAAGTATGGAGATCGTGCTGGTCAGGAGAGTTGCTGTAAGTCTTGCAGAGCACGCTGAGTTTCACGGGCAGTGTGTGGGTCAACACAATTCTGTTGGAAGAACACCATCACCTTCCTGCTGCAAGGACGGCGAAAGAACAGGTCTAACGACATTCTACACGTACCGAGCGCTGGTTAGCGTCCCCTCCAGGAACACGAAAGGTGAACGAGACTTGTAGCTTATGGCACCCCAAACCATAAGGCCTGGAGTGGGGCACTGTCTCTTGGACGAATGCACTCTACGAGACAGCGCTCACTAGATATACGTTGTACACACCTGTGCAGGCAGAATCTGGATTCGTCACTGGAGATCACTTTGTGCCATTGCATCTTCCAAATGAGAGGTCTGCGTGCCCATAGTTACACTGCTAATTACCGGTTCACAAGAGCTCGTGTTGACGCTAGAGATGGGTCATTCGCGAACTAACGGGTCCAAGGGAACGGTTCACCAAGATGAACGGAACGAGCGAGGAACGAATTCTAAGGAAAGATCTTTAATAGTTCACTTCGGTCGCGGATTTTTACTTATAGTTCCCGGGTACGGGAAACGGTCGGCCTAGTTCCCGCAACGGCACGTCGGTCGGTCTCGTTCCAGGCTCGGTCCCGTTCCCGTCTGTCTCTGTCTCGCTTGGCCGGACTCTTCCTTCTTCACGTGGCCACTCGTCGCAGTTCCACTGTCGACTTCTCATACGATAGTTAGTTCAGTGTCGAGTTGTTGTTTGTTTCGTTCGCTTTTCGCACCCGTCCTAGATCTGTTTCAAATCTTTTTTGATCTCTTGAACTTCTGGTTCTTTTCGTATTGTAATCAGCGTCCACGACCGGTAATTAAAATGTATTTTATAATTACGCGAATTACATAAAAATACGTAGTATGTAATATAGACTTCACTATTTCGATAAACAGCCGTCCGGTGTGGCCGAGCGGTTCTGGGCGCTTCAGTCTGGAATCGCGTGACCGCTACGGTCGCAGGTTCGAATCCTGCCTCGGGCATGGATGTGTGTGATGTCCTTAGGTTAGTTAGGTTTAAGTAGTTCTAAGTTCTAGGGGACTGATGACCACAGATGTTAAGTCCCATAGTGCTCAGAGCCATTTGAACGATTTCGATAAACAGCAGGAGAAATACTTGTTAAAAGGCAAGATTATTTGTTACTACACTTGCAAAGGACGTCGGCAAGGCACACACGAGTGGCCATTTTCCGTCTCTTTTTTATCCAAGGTACAAGAGCATGCTTATTGTTATGGAAGGCAGACCGACTTACAACCGAATGAAGCCCACGCTTCGTAATCGAGTGTATGGTGTCACATTTTGTAAAGAGAATATGGTAACTCCTACAATATTGTTTCAGTGGTACAGGATGGCGCACAAAAAATCGGCCCCGAGTGCTAGACTGCTCACTGTCGCTTACCAATTGTCATTTATCGTTTCGAAGTTGTTTGCATTAGCTTATTTGTTATTTCTTCACTGCCTAATTATTATAGGTTTATCTATTCTGCTCGTAGCGGTCAACAAATCGTACTTAATTGGCAAGCAGTCTGTACTCGCGGACGGTTTTTCATGCGCCACCTTATGTTATTTGACTGAGATCAGCCACATAACGCTATAGTTGGCTAATGTTTTGCAGAATCAAGAAAATTACAAGTGTTATGTAGAAATGTGTGTGAAATCTTATGGGACTGAACTGCTAAGGTCATCAGCTCCTAAGCTTACACACTACTTAACCTAAATTATCCTAAGGACAAACACACACACCCATGCCCGATGGAGGACTCCAACCTCGGGCGGGGCCAGCCGCACAGTCCATGACTGCACCGCCTGAGACCGCTCGGCTAATCCCGCGCGGCACACGAGTTATGAATGAAAACTCCGTAGTACAGGGGGGAGGCAAGTGCCCCTCTTGATGCCATCCGTCTTCAGTCACCTGTGCTACTAGTTTACAACTTTTCATAAGAACCATATACCAAGCACAATGAACGGCGAACGAGTAAAAACGAACGGTTCCCAAAAAGGAACGATCACCAGAGAACTAGTTCCCAAGGATGAACGACTTTGCCCATCTCTAGTTGACACATCTGTGCCCACAAGCCATCTTTGCTGTGTTATGGTAGCTGTAGGAACTGCCACTGCTGCCTTTACAATACGACGATTCTGGCGTACGGCTGTGCTGCATGGACATCCAGAATCTAGTCTACGGGTGTGATGATGTTCACGTGACTGCTGATACGAGCATCGTTGGACAACTAACGCAGAACGTCCAACATATGTGGCTATTCTCTGAAAGAACCATCTCAAACTCAGAAGGCTGCTATTTGATCGCTTTCAAACTCGCTCAGTTGGCTCTTGGAAGCGCAATTGTGTCCTCGTGGCATGGTTGTCTGCTTGCTTCAAACGCCTGCACAACACTGGGCCTTCTAGCTGTGAGAATTCCCTATTAAAGGATAGACACAGATGGCACTCTGGTAGCTATGCCACCGTGCTCTCTGTTGGCGGACGACGCTGAAATCATTATCAGTACACGTACTATCCCCTTGGCGGCGTATGCCGTCATCAGTTCAAAATAGACGTCATCTTTCCAGATGTACTAATTTTTTTCCGGAAGTATGTATGTGGTCAAACAAGTTGTACCTATTTCACCGTTTTAAATCGTAGAGCTCTCTTTGTCGCACTGTGAATCACAGGAAAGAAACTAAAGCTATTTCTGTACATAGATCAAATGTTAAATAGAATAACGGAAATATTTTCATAGAATATGTCTCGTGTTAGCAATCTGACATTCCGTGAGTTAGTTTGACAATCATGTAACTATCTTTTCTCGGTCCTCAATTCTAATGACTGCAGTATTCCTTCATTTATCTATCAATGCTTGTCCGTTGACAGGTGTCTGATACCACCCAGTTCTTACTCTTCAGTTTAAAGAAATTTCATTCCATTGCAGTCGTGTTTAGTCATCTTCAACATATTCAAACGCATTTTTGTTCCATCGAGATTTGGCTTTGAGCTTCCAAACTCGTGTAAAGATAATTCTTATCGGCATCCTAGGGTTCACAGGGAGTTTGTGGTCGTTTCTGTACCGATTGCGTTGCGATCTGTTAAGCAAGCAGTTTTCCTAACTCAGTTGTACTGGGAAGAAGAAAGCCTCTACGGGCATATTCAAGTTGTAGCTCGTACATTGTAATTACTAACGGCGAGATATGCCGATGTGTATTGCTCGATGTCGGTAGACATTCAAAGACGGAGAACCTTGGGAAAATTGCTAACGCCGTAAGTACAAGAGACGTAATAGAACTGAGACTAAACATACCTCAGAAACTACATGGAAAGTCTTGTTCCAAGTAAGTGACGAAACGTGAAACAAATATATCAATGAGCAATTGAATTGCAGATGCCGACTGTGTACGACAGAAAGATCCGTATAGGCGGACAGAATACATCAGCGTGGCAGGTAACCGTAATGTCATCAGACCTTCTACTGCTCATCGGAATGGGAGTAAAGCGTGGGAGAGGCAGATACGAGATCTCACCACGTTCGACAGGGACGACATCAGCTGCACCACGTGCACGGTAGCCCCACATCGTCACTCTTGCGGGCTCTTTTCCTCATACATCCTAATGACAAGTCTGTTTACAAGTACCTCTGGCCGGCCGGTGTGAACAAGCGGTTCTAGGCGCTTCAGTCTGGAACTGCGCGACCGTTACGGTCGCAGGTTCGAATCCTGCCTCGGGCATGGATGTGTGTGATGTTCTTAGGTTAGTTAGGATTAAGTAATTCTAAGTTCTAGGGGACTGATAACTTCAGATGTCAAGTCCCATAGTGCTCAGAGCCAATTGAACCATTTTTTTTTCGAATACGTCTGTTCTAACAATACCATAATCGCCACAGTCAGTGGTAAATAACTCAGCTGATAGAGGGCGTCGTCGTCCTTCTCGAACTGAAACAGCACAAAATATAAGAATGTTGGAGACAGCTTGTAGTTATTAATTAACGAATAGCCTTTTCAATTGCTAATATGATCTTTATTTTGCTAGACAAAATTAAATATTGGGAGTTGCAACCTCTGTTGATTCATTTGATATATAGTTGCAGAAGAACAGCAGTCTCTAAACATTCTGAAATTGAGAGGTTGTTAGCAGTCATACCAACCAGAACCAACTTCTCATAGGAGGCGCAGAAGTAAGAATCGAACTGCTCTGCTAATAACATGCCACAACGCACACCGCTTACAACTTGTTCTTGGCAGAGCAATCGTATTTCGTACGGAAAGGCTACGTGCTGCTAAAAATCTTACTCTTAGCCAAATAGTCAACAAACGTAGAAAATGAGAGAGAGAAACTCAGATTCATAGATACGAAAGCATTTGGTGAAGGCAATTGTGGAAAACTACGGTTCTTTCTTGAAAAAGATATTTTTGCGAATAAAACCGGTTAATATATTTCTTTATTTATAATGGCTTTTCGGCTACTGCTTTCATCAGATCTAAACTTAAAACTTGCAGATCAATGTTCAGTTTCAGTTTCAATGTTTAAATGGGGCATTAACGGTCACGACCCGTTCAGACGTAGATTATATTCGAGGTGATGAAGCATGTTGTTTTGTAAGTTCTAAGAAATATATTAAGCTATCTATGCTGCTTCATTCGCAAAATTCTGCAATCACTTTTAGAAAAATGTATTCTTTATTAATATAAAGGCAAATTATCTTCATTCCAGACAAAGTTATAAAAACCAGACATGAAATTTCCTGGCCGATTAAAACAGTGACCGGCCTGAGATTCGAACGTGAGACCTCTGCCTTTTGTAGGCAAGTGTTCCAGCGATTTTTGTTGTTGATCTCATTTTGTTCTATATTGTTCGTTGAATTTCTCCGTTACGGACATCCGATGACACCCGTTCAGGTTCTTCGTTGTTCTGTTCACTCAGTTGTTTTTTTTATTATAGAGAGTAGCTAACCCTCTGACCGAACACGCTGAGCTACCGTGCCGGCGCCAACTGAGCAACCCAAGGACGACAAATGATGGCTTCTCACAGCTATCTTGTCTCCCATATTCCAAACTTCACAGAAGGTCTCCTGCGAAACTAGCAAGGCTAGCACTCCTGGAAGAAAGGCTATTGCGGAAACATGGCTTAGCCACAACCATGGGCTGTGCAGTTGTGCTTAGGTAGATCAATCGGTAAAGCACTTGCCTGCGAAAGGCAAAGGTTACGAGTTCGATTCTCGGTCCAGCGCACAGTTTTAATGTGCCAGGAGGTATCGTTTCAGCGCACACTCCGCAGCAGAATGAAAATTTCATTCTAATAAAAACCATGTTGAGATTCAAAAGAAACCTTTGCTTTAAGTGAATGAAGTAAGAGTGACTAGCAAAAAGGTAAACAGAGACAAAGTGCTGCGAAAATGACGCAGAAGTTTAAGAGCTACATACACAAAATGCTTGAAATACATAAACTGGGCTACTGGCAGATGACCTGCTAATAATTGGTGATAAAGAAGATGCCATGCTGTTAACATTTATTTCATAACTAGAGAACACGATATTAACATCTGAATCGATAAGACTAAGAGTCATCTACGGAGACTCCTTCAGGGAAGTGTAATACAAGCGTTGCCATTTACTTTGTATATGAACGCCATAGCGAATATTAATAGTTGTTATCTCAGGATTTCTCTGATGGTGCTATTGTCTATGAGGAAATTTCATCATGTATATTTGCATTATGTTCAGTTTGACACAAAATATCAGCCAGGTGCAGAGACAAGTAAGTAACTCCTAATGTAGAAAAGAGCGCAGTTGTGGCATTAGCGAAACGTAAAAGTGTGATGTTCTTTGATTACAGGAGTAATGAGTCGTATCTCTACTGATGTCACTGATTCAATCGAAAAGCTGGAGAATAATAATTTGTAGAGACATGAAGTGGAAATATCAGGCTCAATGGCACATAAAGCAAATTGCAGTCTACGAGTTGTCCGCGGGATACTGAGAAATTACACTTTATCTACTAAAGTAATTACATACAAAATACTTTTAAGGTTCATACTTGAAAACTACTCAAGTGTTTGGGACACGTATCAAGCTTATCATGGTACATCCGGGTTGTAGAAAGAAAGATTGTGTGAAAGGCCACAGGAAGGAAGATTATCAGTCAACGAGGTCATTAGAGACAGTCAAAAGATATGGCCATTAGTGTCACATATTTTGATACCCGCAAACGCATTCATCAATAGCTATAAGGTACTACTCATTGGTCTAGAATCATGATACTTGGCCAGAAGCAAGGTCTAGAAGTATACAAATGAACGAAAAAAAACTGAAGATTGTGGAAATTTATAATTATGTTCCACGAAAAATTATTTATTTTGTCATTTACTATTACATTCTCGAAAGTCTTGGGCCGCGCGGGATAGCCGTGCGGTCTTAGGCGCCTTGTAACGGTTCGCGCGGCTCGCCCCGTCGAAGGTTAGAGTCCTCTCTCGGGCATGGGTGTGTGTGTTGTCCTTAGAGTAAGTTAGTTTAAGTAAGAGTAAGTAGTGTGTAAGCTTAGGGACCGATGACCTCAGCAGTTTGGTCCCATAAAACTTACCACAAATTTCCATTTCGAAAGTCTTGGAATTCTGAGGAATGATATCTTGTCAGTATCGATGTCGATAATAGACAAAAGTTGTCGTAATTAGAAGCACGATTCCCGGGATGGACGACTGCCTATATACATAATTGATTTTCTACGCAACCCAAAGAGAGCTAGTCCTACTTGCACTGGCCCATTTTTTGATGAAACGGGTGATAGTGGGTGAAACCTGGTGCCGCCGCAACCCCTACTATACTAATTTCTAGTTGGGCCAACGTATACACTGAATTAAGCGATTCCATTCAGTGCATCGCCTAACGCCTTGAGACTCTGCGGAACTGTTTGCAACTCATCCCAGGTGATCAAAAATTTTGTGGTAGCACCTCTGCTACTTTCTCCGACCAAATATTGGTGACGAAAATTTGTTTTGCCCCGCAGGATTCGAAGTCCTCCCCCAACCTCGAAACGGTTCGGCCCGGCCCTCTTCTATCTCCCACCCCCCCCTCCCCCCGCCAGCCACCCCATTCCCACGTCCCCTACGAATAGGGTCTTATTCTCATCCTCAGCTCCAAAGCCAAGTATCGACTCCGACACAGATCACACACTGAGTATCGAATCAGCATCAGGCGACAGACTATTGTAAGTACTCATGAATTACGACAATTCATCAAACTTTTCACCTCTCTCTGTCGATTTGTACTAATTCACATACTTGTAAACTCACTGAATGATCACCTAGAGGGTGAATTAGGAAGAATGATACCACAGGTGTTGAGTTTCTCATGTTTGTATTTTGGTCATTGTTTCCAACACTACAATTTAAATAAAATTTTCAAAATCCAGCCACCAATTCTCTTACAACACAACATACAAAATTATACGTAGATCTTAGCAGGACAACTTTCAGCACTCCAGTAAGTCACCGATTTGTACCTTAAGCATACATTTTTTTCTGTAGACTTCACATGTCATCCATCTTTTTTGTTGGGAGACGCAGTTGTTGAAATAACATGGTCGCTGCTGCCAACCTACTGGTTACAAAATGCTAGACCAGGTGATATCTGACGAACGAAATGAGCAAGGGATAAAGTTAAGCCTTTTAACCGAAAGAGACTCATCATGGTTCATGTAGAAACAATAGCCGTTGTTTTCACCAATATCTGATCCATCATTTATTCACAATTGTTTTTTCAAACAATATTTCCCCTTTAGTTACATATTCCAACCATCTGTTGTTCTAATACAACGCAGGCCGGTGTGGCCGTGCGGTTCTGGGCGCTTCAGTCTGGAACCGCGTGACCGCTGCGGTCGCAGGTTCGAGTCCTGCCTCGGGCATGGATGTGTGTGATGTCCTTAGGTTGGTTAGGTTTAAGTAGTTCTAAGTTCTAGGGAACTGATGACCACAGATGTTAAGTCCCATAGTACTCAGAGCCATTTGAGCCACTTGAGTCTAATACAACGCTGGGGAGCCTATATGTGGACACTACTTTGGAGGACGTGTAGGTAGTTTTAAAAATTCACAGTTTTTAGGATACTAGTAGTCTAGAAAAAAATGAATGACTGTCTACCTGTGTCATGTCAAGTCAATATGGAAAAATTAATCAAAGACTTTTCATATTTTTTATAGTTTCATCTCAATTTACTTGGTAACAATTTTAGGTTTAGGTGTACAATCGGAAAATGAAGATAAATAAAATGATGATGCAACCCAGTAAGTGGTATTACATTCTGTGACTTTTATTTCTGTCAATAATATTTATTACGCGCGGCTGTGCTTGAGAATGTATTGAGATTACGTAACAGGAGCACGTGTGTTTCTGAGTTGTTCCGTGTAACGTCGCCCGACTGTCAGAAAGTCGTGCGGAGACCGTAGGAAAGCTGAGACAAAGACCACGAATGTGTGGGCTGCAAGTGTGCCGATATGCGCTTTGAGGTCGTGTCTCGTATTCGCGGTTCATTCTAACGTCAGTAATTTTATTACACTCGTTCTGGCTGCGGATGAAGACGCCGTTACCTTAAACCTGCTTGTGAAACCCGAAGGACAGGTAAGTACTACACGTTACGTCAACCACGTACGACGCTGGGAAATCACGGTTCATTTTTACCGTACGTTAACTATTACATCAATCTCGATTATTCCGCACGGCTGCGAGGTAGATTTAGTTGTGTTATTCGTGTACTGTCTTAAATTAAAGTTGTTAAAATCCTTTTAGGGCAGAGTTGTTTTGTAAATGATCTTCATGTGCAGTGCATCCCATGTGCCTCTGCGATCAGACTTCCATTTGCTTCGTACGTATCGATGTACTGTACTTACCCTTGACACTATACCAGTTTCTTTTTGTCTAGGAAGTGATAAGCAGAGCAGACGAATACTGGATGCCTCCTTGTATAGTTTTTGCAGATTATGAAATGGCGTTTGCTTCAGTTAGCCATCCTGCTGCCATGCAAGACTTAGCTGAGAAAAGGGTGAAGGCGGCCTGCAGTAACGTCCTGTACCATATATACGAAATACTACAACGTTTCTCACTGTCAGGGAACCAACTCAGGCGTTTCAAATTCAGGAAGGAGTGAAACAGGATTATCCAATCTCTCTCAAGCGGTTTTATGCTTCGTTGGCGTAGCACTGTCAGAATTAAACTAGGAAGAAAAGCCTTAACAACCGACATTTTCAAATGATATTGTGTTGTTTGTGATTAATTTCGAAGCACTACAGATGTTGGTATCGTATCTCGCCTCAGAACGTCAGACTGTGGGACAGAATATAAACATTTCCAAGACGAAAGTCTTGTTTTCTCTCTATACAATACAACAGTAAAGCAAGTTGTGTAGAAATACTGTATTAAAATTTAATTACAAATTCGTTTCATGTACGCGAATTTTAAATCTATATTTAAGTTGTAATACAGGAAATCGATAAAAATATGTTATTCGCCAAAGTACATAGGACAATCAAACGCTAATATCTGTTTACAGATGTCGACGTAAATGTTTCCAGAGGTTGTCAGTTGCTGATAAGGAACTACCGTCGTCATAAAACAGCAATATGCCCAGCAAAGATGTACAGGATGAGCACTTCAGTCTCAAATTCTTCCCTTTATACCAGCAGTAAGGAAACAACGCCCAAATAATGTGACTTCTGGGGAGAAAATTGTAAGTAAGCTGTTTAGGTTTTTATGTTGATAACGCCACGTAGCGCTCTATATGAAAATCACTGACTGTGCTGTGTGAAGTCTGCGGCTGGTTTGCATTGTTGGAATATTCGCGATTGTAGTGATGGGCAGTTGGATGTGAACAGCGCGTAGCGTTGCGCAGTTGGAGATGAGTCGCCAGCAGTGGTGGATGTGGGGAGAGAGATTGCAGAATTTTGAGAGCGAACGATCTGGTCGTGTGTCCACCAGAAAGAGTAAATTTGTAATATTGGATATCATGAAATGATATATATATATGATGACTTTTGAACATTATTAAGGTAAATACATTGTTTGTTCTCTATCAAAATCTTTCATTTGCTAACTATGCCTATCAGTAGGTAGTGCCTTCAGTAGTTAGAATCTTTTATTCAGCTGGCAGTATTGGCGCACGCTGTATTGCAGTAGTTTGAGTAACGAAGATTTTTGCGAGGTAAGTGATTCATGAAAGGTGTAGGTTAATGTTAGTCAGGGCCATTCTTTTGTATGGATTACTGAAAGTCAGACTGCGTTGCGCTAAAAATATTGTGTGTGAGTTTAGTGTTCATCAGAATAAATAAAGAGAGAACTGCCTCAGTACGTTCAGTTCTGCTCAGCTGTTTGAAATAACAAATAACCTAAGAGGTTTATCAGCACACTAATTCATTAATTTTTCTAAGGGGATGTTAAAAAATGTTCAAATGTCTGTGAATTCCTAAGGGAGCGAACTGCTGAGGTCCTCGGTCCTTAGACTTACTCACTACTTAACCTTCACGCGCTCGCGCGGGCCGTGAAGTGACAGCCTTTTTGCAATTTCGTGCCATGCTTACTCCACAAAGGTAACGGGGCGGCGGGAGGGACATGTATTATCTAGTTGCACCTTTTCCCGACAGATGCTGCTCAAAGTTCGTCCAAGTCGCACATCTCTGCCTCTCAAGACAAGTTCAAATAGGTCCGAACACGTTCGGCGGTAAGTTTACCGCCTTGCGAGCGCTTACGAGACTTTGTTCTACTCGTCTACTTCGGAATGTAAGTATTTCTTTTTGTAATTCCCCTACAATTCCTCAATTTTATAGACTCTTCCAATTCTCTAGTGAATGTGCATTACTTTCTCTAAATTTTGCCATTCACAAATTCTGTTTTTCTTTCTACTTTAGCACCTCGTCATTCTAAGAAATTTCTGTTGGCAAAAGTGACAATTATTTTTATTTTTTAAAGGGAACGATGAAACCTTACGTCCGATGACATACATAGAATCTTGGCTGAATTGGAGAGAGAGGAAGCAGAAGGGGAAAGGCCATGAGGAATCCCTAGAAGATGAGGTTTCCAATGACCCAGATTATGAACAATAAGGGATTGAAGATGATATACATCAAAGTGAGTCGGAAATTGATTTGGAAAACGGGGGAGAAAATGACATAGATCAACAGGAGCTACCAACAAATGACATCAGATTTTATATAGGTAAGAACATGGAAAGTATTTGGGCTAGTAGTGCCAATATTACGAGCACAAAATAAGTCAAAAAATATAATAAAAACTCTACCAGGTCCTAGAGGAAAAGCCAGACAATGTGAAACTCGACTGGAAAGTTTTCAGTGTATAATAACTCCCGAAATGGTAGAAGGGCTCGTAAGGTACACGATTATTTATATTGAAAGGAAAAAATTGGCATGTCAAGCACTGGCAGAAGGAAGCAGTAACTCTGCAGTACGTGAGAGGGACTGTAAGCCGACAACAACGGACGATGTTCATTCATCCAGTACATGTCTCAAAAACCAGCCAAATACGGGTTAAAAATGTATGCATTGTGTGATGCACGCACTTTTTATACATATAATTTAGAAGTGTACTGTGGAAAACAGATGCCAGGCCCTAACGTACTCTCCAACAAACCATACGACTTGGTCGCTAGATTGGTTGAATGCACAGAAGGAACAAATAGAAATGTAACAACATAATTATTTTTCAAGTTACTCGTTGGCTGAATCCCTCCTCAGCAAAGGCCTCACTTTTTCAGGTACAATGAGAAAAAATAAAAAAGAAATTCCCCAGAATTTGTGACAGTAAATGGAAATGCAGTGGCAGGAGACTACATATTCGGTTGTCAAGATGACAAAACTTTGATTTCTATGATTACAAGAAAAAAAAGGAAAGCTGTAGTAGTGCTCTCGACAATGCATGATACCGACATCATTGATGATGATACCAAAAAACCTGTACAAATCACAGACTATAATTCAGCCAAAGGTGGAGTTGATACTGTAGACCTCATGTGCTCCAGAATTTCAACATCAAGAAGAACACAAAGGTGGCCTGCATGTATATTTTTCCGCTTACTTGACTTGGCAGGAATAAATTCGTTACGTATTTTTCAATTCAACACAGGTAATATGAAAGAAAAAACGAGAAGACAATTCTTACATGCGTTATCTTTGGACCTGAAAGAAAGAGCTAAATTGAAGCATTTACCAAAAGATTTGTTAGTATTTTTGGAAAATTACAGAGAGAGTGACGTAGTTTATCCAGCTGTATCAACCCCTACAAGGAGAGCAATTTGTTATTTGTGTGACTCGGAAAAGAATATAAAAACAAAGCGAGAATGCGGTGAATGAATGTGGAAGAAACCTCTGTCTACGACATACAACCACTACAGTTATGTGCAATAATTGTTATCAGCGTCAAAACGAAAATGAAATGGATACAGACTGATCAGCATTTTTCATCTGACAGAAATGTTTATGACTTTTTCAATCACAAATTCTTTTTTCAAAGCAAAATTAGCTTTTCATGTGACGAGTTAAGACAGTGAATAATTCTAGTCTTAAGTATTACGTTACATAGTCCCAAAACATTACAATTAAAAAAATGTTCTTATATTTCATTTGGGTATTTGGCTTCCATTTTGTATTCCATTGTATATTTTATTATTAAATAAATAATTTTGATTAAAAATGTGTTTGCAACATTGTGTGAGATATCCTATGCCGATATTTTATGGAAATGTGACCTTTAAAAACGGAAAACCTCAAGAGATTGATGAAAACTTTCGGGCGGTCGGCCGACCGCCCGCGCGAGCGCTCGCGTGACTATTTCTAGCGCGAGCGCATGAAGGTTAAACTAAGTTATGCTAACAACAACACACACACACACACACACACCCATACCCGACGGAGGAGTCGAACCTCATGCGGAAGGGGCCGATGGGAGAAGAAAGTCTATCTGAAAGTGAAGTTTGGGACAGTGATTAACAAAGTAAACAGCGTTGTTTAATAAGTAATTAACGTGAGGTTAATTCTTCCATGATACAAATCAAGGCATTAAAAATGAAACTAATTTCCATTATATTGTCTATTTTGATAGACTACTTATTGTTTGATTATGAACATTTATACAAATAATAAAAATTTGTATGAACACTTCGAATTGATTAAGAAGAATATTTTGCTTGAAAATACACTACTTTTTTGTTAACCGATATTTACGATAAAATGCTTGTTGTTACATAAAGAAATGGATATTTCAGTCTTTTCCATTACCATTTTCTATAATTTGCCTTTATTTTATGCTTCAGCTTCCGGTATGAGAGTGTATTCTATCTGATGAGCATGTGGGAGTTACTATGAGGTTTGGGAATAATACTATTCAAGATTATATAGGTTTTTCAATACGTCTCAAAACTACTGTTGAGCAATATGTCCGCCTTTTTCTCTCAACACGGTTGTCGGTAGGGACACGACCGGAGGAGGGAGTGTTATGGTCTGGCGAGTGATTTCGTGGCATTCCCTAGGTGATATCGTCATTCTGGAAGGCACAATGGACCAACATGGTTATGCATCTGTCCATGGGAACCATGTCCGTCCCTATATGTAGTTTGTTTCTTCCTCGATACGGCGACATGTACCAGCAGGACGCAGATCGCTTTGTACGTGCGTACTGAGAGCACTGAGATGAGTTTACCGTTCTCTCCTAGCACCAGACTTCCCGGATTTAAACCCAATCGAGAACCTGTGAGATCACCTCGACCGGGCTGTTGACGCTATCGATCCTCAACTGAGAATCATGGCGCAGATGGCCTCGTCTGTCGGTTCAGCATAACTCCACATCCCTGTCGGTTCAATCTAGAACCTCGCTGGCTCTTTTACGGTACATCCGCGCAGTAAAATGTGGTTTCTCAGGCTTTCCATAGGTGGACACATTGATGTCACTGAACCGTGCAAATAACTCCGCACCGCTCCCTGTATTACAGGCATTTGACACTATTGATACGATCTGTCCGTTGGCTGAGGAGGTTTAGGTCGGTAACCCTCTTGGTACTATTCCTGTGGATAAGATACGTGTCAACATAGAGTTTCACCCTCACCTTCGTCATCAACAGTACAGACAGCACACCCATCACGAGTTCAAAACATCCCTTTTCACTGAAAAGTTGCATAACACTTGACATGAAAGTCACTGAAGTGTTCCCACACTGCAGTGAGTATGTCTTGAGTTACAGCTACCACAGTTGCTGTTACGTGATGTCTCAAGTTCATCCATTGTTGTTAGTAACGGAGTCCCTTATAAACCCCCACGAGATAATCACATAGACTCAGGTTTGAGGTCCGGCGATCTTGGTCAGTAATTAAGGGTGGGTCATTTGGAACAGTTCGACCGATCCATCATTTCGTAATTTGATTTAAAGATTCCCGTACTTCCAGATGCCAGTGTGGAGGTGCCCCATCCTGTTGGTAAACGAAGTCGTTCGAATCCGTTTCCAACTGTGGAAAAAGAAAGTTCTCAATCATATCGAGATACGTGCTTCCTGTAATAGTGTACTCGGCAAAGAAAAATTGACCATAAACCTTTTCCCGTGAAACTGCACAAAACACATTAAATTTTGGAGAGCCCCTCTCATGTTGTACAACTTGTTGTGTGAGCCGCAGCGTTTTGCAAGTACCTCGCCTTCGCGCTCATATCTTTGCTTGTGACGCGTGCTGAGTCTTGGTTGCCTTATCTTTGCCGGAGGAGTTAACTGGAGGCTCTCCTGAAGAACTTGACAGTTGGCGTTCGATGTTACCTGAGGCCGGAGTGCGCTTGTGGTGGAGCGGGAACCGACCACGTGTGTGGGGCAGCTCGGTGCAGAGCCTTCCATGTCGCCTGTGAGGAGGCTTGTTGCTGCCTTGGCTTGCGTGCTGCTGGTTCCGGACACGGCTGTCTACGGTCGTCCGGTGCCTTATTGCCGCCTGCTGTACCCGACGCAAGCCAAATCGGACGTCCAGCGAAAGGTTAAGTGAATGTGTCCGTGATATGTGACTGCAGATTTGTCAGCATTGCTGTAGTGCTTTAAAGTATATCGAACGTTTTTCATTTGGCTTACGCCTTAATAAACTTCCTGTCGTGTGAATGCATTCTGTGGATCCACTATTGGGTGTATTGCTGAAACCTTGGGTGTATAAGTGCTGCAGATGTCCAGAGTGGTATACTACACTCCTGGAAATGGAAAAAAGAACACATTGACACCGGTGTGTCAGACCCACCATACTTGCTCCGGACACTGCGAGAGGGCTGTACAAGCAATGATCACACGCACGGCACAGCGGACACACCAGGAACCGCGGTGTTGGCCGTCGAATGGCGCTAGCTGCGCAGCATTTGTGCACCGCCGCCGTCAGTGTCAGCCAGTTTGCCGTGGCATAAGGAGCTCCATCGCAGTCTTTAACACTGGTAGCATGCCGCGACAGCGTGGACGTGAACCGTATGTGCTGTTGACGGACTTTGAGCGAGGGCGTATAGTGGGCATGCGGGAGGCCGGGTGGACGTACCGCCGAAATGCTCAACACGTGGGGCGTGAGGTCTCCACAGTACATCGATGTTGTCGCCAGTGGTCGGCGGAAGGTGCACGTGCCCGTCGACCTGGGACCGGACCGCAGCGACGCACGGATGCACGCCAAGACCGTAGGATCCTACGCAGTGCCGTAGGAGACCGCACCGCCACTTCCCAGCAAATTAGGGACACTGTTGCTCCTGGGGTATCGGCGAGGACCATTCGCAACCGTCTCCATGAAGCTGGGCTACGGTCCCGCACACCGTTAGGCCATCTTCCGCTCACGCCCCAACATCGTGCAGCCCGCCGCCAGTGGTGTCGCGACAGGCGTGAATGGAGGGACGAATGGAGACGTGTCGTCTTCAGCGATGAGAGTCGCTTCTGCCTTGGTGCCAATGATGGTCGTATGCGTGTTTGGCGCCGTGCAGGTGAGCGCCACAATCAGGACTGCATACGACCGAGGCACACAGGGCCAACACCCGGCATCATGGTGTGGGGAGCGATCTCCTACACTGGCCGTACACCACTGGTGATCGTCGAGAGGACACTGAATAGTGCACGGTACATCCAAACCGTCATCGAACCTATCGTTCTACCATTCCTGGACCGGCAAGGGAACATGCTGTTCCAACAGGACAATGCACGTCCGCATGTATCCCGTGCCACCCAACGTGCTCTAGAAGGTGTAAGTCAACTACCCTGGCCAGCAAGATCTCCGGATCTGTCCCCCATTGAGCATGTTTGGGACTGGATGAAGCGTCGTCTCACGCGGTCTGCACGTCCAGCACGAACGCTGGTCCAACTGAGACGCCAGGTGGAAATGGCATGGCAAGCCGTTCCACAGGACTACATCTAGCATCTCTACGATCGTCTCCATGGGAGAATAGCAGCCTGCATTGCTGCGAAAGGTGGATATACACTGTACTAGTGCCGACATTGTGCATGCTCTGTTGCCTGTGTCTATGTGCCTGTGGTTCTGTCAGTGTGATCATGTGATGTATCTGACCCCAGGAATGTGTCAATAAAGTTTCCCCTTCCTGGGACAATGAATTCACGGTGTTCTTATTTCAATTTCCAGGAGTGTATGTAATAATCCTTCTATGTAGGAATCATTTATTTATTGAGGTGTGTAATTCTTCTTTAACCATCAAATGTGTACGCTTCATTGTATTGCCACAATTAATCCAATATTCAGTATTTTTCATTGAGAATAGGTGCACATATTTGATAAAACTGATTCTGTCTCTTTATCTGTCAGCTAAGTGATAAGACCTGATGTGCGGTGTATTTATATTTTGCATGGTCGTCATTCCGGAGGAGAAAGGTTTATAAATGTTAATCGAAACACAAAGTACTTGATCTTGAAGAAGGCAGTGTGCCGTTTTATTAGTGAATAATTTAACCTATTTTAACATCTTTTGGTGGTTTTTTACATTGTCCCTGCAGACCTGGTCCGTGCGCTTGTTAAATGTTACAGCTGGCTGGCCGGCTGGCTGGTGTTTTGGACTGAGCGCTACCTTCCTACCTACGGGTACCGGCGCTGTGAAATGCTGGGTAGCGGGAGGTGACTCCGGGTCGAAGCCCGAGAAGTGGGTCATGTACGAACTGCCGGCTTCCATCTTGGTTTCTCCAAGTTAAGTTTTCGTTCCACCTTCGATCGACCTGGCGTCACTCCTAACTATTTAATTTTGATGCTAATTATGTTAATTCGGGTATTTATTATATTTATTAAACTTTGTCTGAAGAGCAACATACAATTGTGAATTAATTTTAAGACATCAGGCGCATGATTGTTAGTGGTTTTAAAATTTTCTTATATATGACATTTGTTTCATAAAAGATATTGGTAGCAGATTAAGATATTGGTGATTTAAAGCAATTTGTGTATATGATTGATAAATAAAATGAGTGATAACAAAAGGGGCCCAGTCCTTCCTATTTGTTTCCCTATTCCGTAGTAGACCAACGTACCAATGTGGTTGATCCATACCGCATGTTCACAGGTTATGACGGTTCACCTTTCCATTAAAATGGAATGTTGCCTCATGACTAAACATTAAGCGTGGAAGAAAACTGTCATTGTCCATCTAGCCAAGAACGAAATTACAGAGCGCCACACGTTGTTGTTTTTCACCTTCGCGAAGAGCTTCCAGTAGCTGAATTTTGCATGGTTTTATGTATAAAGGTCGACGCAGCACACGCCATACAGACATTGGGGGCATGCTGAGCTGTCGAGCTGCTCAGCGAACGGATTTTCTGTTTCTCGGAATTGTTCATGCCATCGTGTAATGCTCTGTGCTGTAGGAGACTGCACACCATACCTAGTACGAAAGTCACGCTAAACAGTTACTACTGACCCGAACTGCACAAAACGTAAAACACAAAATGTTTTCTGTTGTGTCTACACCATTTTTATTAGAACTAAAGTGGGCGCACACTGCCGCTACCTAGCGGGAACCATGTAAAACTCGAGAGTTTACCGTTTCCAACAATACGTTGTTCACGCAATATCTCAAATAACATAATAGTTATGATGTTTTTAATTCTGATGTTTCGTTTTGATACATTCTATATGTGTATACATATCTTTGAGTATATTCCAGCGTACTTTGGAACGCCTGGACTCGTTTGAACCTAACTTAGTGCACAGAAGGCTATCTACAAGAAGTAAAAAATGGTTTGTAGGTAAGATACGTAGAGTAGCCCTAGAGGTGAGAATGGAGTGGTGATGACGAGTAAAAATAATGGATTGATGCCGTGACAGGGAAACATGGACTGTTAAATGGCGTCGCATTGTGTTCGACGACGAATCGTGGTTCTGCACTACCATCGTTGGCCAGTATGGGGGCGGGCTGGGAAGAGATCACATTATTTCAATGTTTTGAAGAGGCGCAACGGTGTTACTCATGGCGTCATAGTGTGGCCACTGGGTATGACTTCAGTTCATAGATGGTAGTGATTGAGAGGACTGTGATGACAGGACGGTAAATCACAAGTATACCGCATCCTCGTGTGTTAACTGTCATGCTACAACATAGTGGTGTGATTTTGCAACAGCGCAGTGCTGATCCACAAGACTTTTTTCTGTTGGTTTTGAATCCACATTAGTCATCAAAATCGCCAGTGCTTTGTAACTCTTGACCTGGAGATAAGGCTCAACATGTACTACCGGAAGCATCTGGAAAAAAAGATTTAGTTTTAAAAATCATTCCACCAACTTCTGAACGTATATTTTTTCGGGGAATATAAAGCGTATTCCAAGAGACTTTCTTCAACTATGTTCCAGGAACATACTGCCAAAATTTCACGACAGATTTTTTATCATGAAGAGTGCATTCTGTCGTTTACAAGCAGTTATCTGCGGAATCATGCAAACCAGTGCTTCCTTACGCCTGACAGAATGCTTGCCGTATTGGTAAACCTGTGGGATTCAGCACTGATGTTACAGAATGTGCAGTTGTGACAACTGAGCAACTTCATTTCCTTCACTCTGCGATTTACAGTCATTCATGTTGCTGTGAGCATTTTGGTGAAAGTCCTCATTTGCATGTGTAGTTAAGATATTTGCTTTGCATTTGGCTTCTACAGTGACATTTGCAGTGGCATCAACATCACGTTTGCAGAGTCTTTCAGAGTCTTGCAGAAAATCTACACTCTACGTAATGGTCCTGTAGAGAAAATTTCATACAGACATGTTCCTTCAAACGCAATTACTTGTTAATAATTTCTATTAGATTTTAGTGTCTCACAATTACCGTAAGTGCCCTCCAGTACTCATATTTGGAGAGTATTTCCTGTTGTTCCTCTTCAGTAAGCACAACGTAGGTCTAATGAATTCATGCAGGATACAAGAAATTTATCGGAGAAGGAGCTTGAACTTGGGTTCGGAAACCCTCACGGAAATACGTTTAAAATACGGGTACCTCTGCTGCTCCTCGCTTGCCACTTCCAGACTCAACTCACAGAAGACTTGCTTGGATGGGTGTTGGGGACGAACGTACCTTCTGAGCAGCGTGATAGACTGAAATTAATGCTGACGTGAGCTTCACTCCACGCCGGATCACATGGAGTCACAGAAATGGACGATATAGCACCCGGGTAGATCACCAGCTTCCCCGCGCATATGCACCGGACAGAAGAATCCCAGAAGACTGAGGAATGTGGACCGCACAGCTGCGAGTGAAGCGAGCACGTGTGTGGTGGCGCTAACCACGAGTTCACGGCCCGGCTGCTCACAACCGCCGCAATATTTCAATGAAGTGAGAACAAGCAATGCAACCAAAGCACAAGACAAGCAGACGAGTAGGGTGTGAAAGGGATTTCACTTGGGTGTTGCATATGACGAGCAATGCGACCAGTTAATGAACGTCTTGCAAAGGCCTGACTAACTAACAGTTAAGGTAAGGAGTGCATCATCATCATCATCATTTAAGACTGATTATGCCTTTCAGCGTTCAGTCTGGAGCATAGTCCCCCTTATAAAATTCCTCCATGATCCCCTATTCAGTGCTAACATTGGTGCCTCTTCTGATGTTAAGCCTATTACTTCAAAATCGTTCTTAACCGAATCCAGGTACCTTCTCCTTGGTCTACCCCGACTCCTCCTACCCTCTACTGCTGAACCCATAAGTCTCTTGGGTAACCTTGCTTCTCCCATGTGTGTAACATGACCCCACCATCTAAGCCTGTTCGCCCTGACTGCTACATCTATAGAGTTCATTCCCAGTTTTTCTTTGATTTCCTCATTGTGGACACCCTCCTGCCATTGTTCCCATCAACTAGTACCTGCAATCATCCTAGCTACTTTCATATCCGTAACCTCAACCTTATTGATAAGGTAACCTGAATCCACACAGCTTTCGCTCCCATACAACAAAGTTGGTCGAAAGATTGAACGGTGCATAGATAACTTAGTCTTGGTACTGACTTCCTTTTTGCAGAAGAGAATAGATCGTAGCTGAGCGCTCACTGCATTAGCTTTGCTACACCGCGCTTCCAGTTCTTTCCCTATGTTGCCATCCTGTGAGAATATGCATCCTAAGTACTTGAAAGGAGTGCAGTAAATAAAAAAGTATTCTCACAATACATCTTGTATTTTATGATGTATTATAAAAATAATAACCCGTCGATGATGTCACAAGTGTACCGAAACATTTTTGGGCGTGACTACCAACGTAAGAAGAATTGTATTTTGTATAAACAGATGGCATGCAATGCTAAAACTTAAACAAATATCGTGTGCCAAAGCCATCTTAGTGCTGCGCAATCTCCGGAAGCCGTAGTGCAGGGCAGCCTAGAAAGAGGTGGACTATTAAACTGTATTCGCAGAATCAGCTATTGCTGCTGATCTCACTAGGGCGTATAGCCTACAGATTTCTCAGTAGCTAGCAGTATAATCTGGTGGTCTTCTGCTGTAGAATTTCCATTGTCATGACAATTCTGCTGCTGCACATTTTTCAACGGAAATCAAGGACGTATTGACTTAGTTATTAGAGAAAATGCGCTAGCTCAGTATGGGGAAGGATGGACAAGGAAATCATCCGTGTCTTTTCAAAAGAACGCTCCTAGCATTTATGTGATTTAAAGAAATCGCAGGAAGCCTAAAGATGGACTGCCGCGTGAGGATTAGAGCTGCTTTCCTCCCGAAAACAAGTCCAGGTCCTTCCGCTGCGCCAACTCGCTGGCTGGGTGCTAAGCAGTTAAACTGACTGCTGTTGAAACTTGGTTTTGATTCACTCCAGATTATATAACCACTTGAAACGTTGTACTGAGCCATTGTCTGTCTTGGAATCACCGCAATCAACGTTACGCACAAATTTACGGCCATAAAGTAATATGTTAATGCCATACCAGGCGTACAAGCGTTGCCTCGCTTCCTTCAATCACGTGAATGCCTTCGTCCGTGTTCGCTGTAACAGAGAGTTCCCTCCCTTCGAATATCTATTACTTAGTAACTTTCATGTTCCTGGGATCATTAGTATGATAAATCGTGACAATGTAGAACGTTTTATTTTACATTCATATTATACGTTCATTTCAAAACTCGGCTATGTGCTGCTATTTACAGTTTTCTTTTCGTATGCAATAGGAGTTGTCAAGGACAATCTTTTCAGATTATTTCCAAGGTTACTTTGATGTCTGGTAGAAAATTTATGTAACTGGATAGATTTTTAAAAATTATGGTGGTAGCGCTGGGCATCCTTCCTTGAGCTAAAGTCAACCTTCCTGTGAACTAATGATGTAGTTTTCCTTGCGGTGTCGTAATTATGTACATAACTGTTATTTTTAAGCTGCAATGCCTTATTAAAAAAAGACTGACTACATCTACTGTGAAACAGTAGCCAAAATGCCTAAGTCCTTAAGCAGAGGTGTGAAAGATGGTCGAACATCACATACTATCCTTACAGTATGTTACGAGCAATAAAAATTCTCTTTACTGAAGTTGAATTACCCCTTAACATAAACCATAGGACATTATTGAATAAAAATACACAACATATATTAACTTACTACTTCGTTTTCCCTCGAGATATGCAATAATTCAAACCGCAGATGTTGTTGAACTGAGTTGTTTAAGCAGTTCTAGGTTGCGTCTTCGCCAGTTTAAATCCTCATCAATGCGAGGAGCTAAAATTTTTGAAATTTCCTCTCAAATATTATTTCCTACCCGTGTGTTACAGTTATAAATGGTGTAGTACTTCTCAGAAGTGTTTTCGAAATTCGCAGCAACACTGAGTAATGCACTGCCCACAAAAAAAGGGCCGGCTGGAGTGGCCGAGCGGTTCTAGGCGCTACAGTCTGGAACCGCGCGACCGCTACGCTCGCAGGTTCGAATCCTGCCTCATACATGGATGTGTGTGATGTCCTTAGGTTAGTTAGGTTTAAGTAGTTCTAAGTTCTAGTGGACTGATGACCTCAGAAGTTAAGTCTCATAGTGCACACAGCCATTTGAACCATTTGAACAAAAAAAGGAAAGTACCATTTGGAAGGAAGAAACGAGATAAAACTTAACGGCTAGAGACGTTACGTGGCTTTACTTCAGTGGTTACAAAATCGAGACAAAAAACAGCATGACGTTGCATGCTGTCTTGCCTAAATGCGTGCAATGATTCGGTTTGGAAGAATGTTGCAAAGCCGTTGTGTACTCTCATGAGGCAAGCTGATCCACAACTATTGTAAAACGTCTTGTATGTTCTGTGTACTAGCAATGGGACAGAGTTGACGCCCGAATTCGTCCAATACATGTTCGATAACGAACAGATCTGGGGATCTTTCTGGCCACAGGAGTACATCAAGCAGACATTTCATGGAGCAGGGATGCACAGACCGCAGCCTGTGGTCCGCATGTGGTGAGCCATTGATCTGATGGGGTGGCCCGCCCCTCACTGCTCATCCTTGTAACTTGATATAAATGGACCCAAAAATCAAAGTAATTATGAAATACATGGCATGTTATGATTCAAATTGTCTAGATAATGTTTGCGTAAAAATAATTTCTTGTAATCATATTTGTTAAGTAAAATGAATATTTTTGGAACGAATTATGTGAATTTTGTTTTTTACGTAGTCTCAGTGAAGGGTTTGCGGCCCGTACTAGTAGCAGTTCTGCACACCCTCGTCACTACTACACAGTCGCATGTGGGATAGCATGTAAGGATGTGTGTGCAGTACAATTCTGCCATCAGAGCTGTCTTAGTCACTACCAGCCCTGGCCTGACGTCATAACCGTTGGTACCCCGCTTCACTCCTCTAGAAGTAACTCCGGCTGTTCCTCTCCGAAACGTTGGAAGAGTTGGACCTCTCCCCAGACGAGATAATCATCTGGGGTACCGCACAACCGTGATTCATTGCTGAACACAATGCGATGCCACTCACAAGCAGTCCATGGATCCCAACTATGGCTGTTTGTGTTGAAATTTTAACGGCAGGCTTGGCATGGGACGGCAATTCCCCAGTCTATTAGTTTCTAGTCAATTGCGCGGGATGGAACCGTCCCTCTTTGGTTTTCTACATGCAGGGGCAATGACCTCGAAGTGTCTTTGTGACATTGAATTCATGACATCACGTTTCTCTCCCCCCTCCCCTCCCCCCCCCCCCCAACCCGCACCCGCATCCCTCTTTTCCCCCTCCTCCCTCCTCACACTTCATCAGCTCTCTTCCAATCACTGCCTAGTATTTTACCTGGCGTTAAAACGAACCAGACAATCAGTAAGAACCACAGAGCCACATATGTTCCTATATTCCTCCTTTACGCCCTTTTTCAACTTCTTCTCAAGCCACATCTCTTTCATTGAAACAGGACAGTCAGGGAGATTCTAGGTCAACACCGATATACATATGTAGATCTTCCAATCACAGTCCATTAAGTTACAAGCCATTGAAAGCTCAACAGGTAACCCGTGTGCACCCCTAGGATCTCTCTACTTCCCATTTATCAACAAGTGAAGTTCAATCTTCGTACCCCCTCTTCATGCAAGGCACAGTGAATACACAAAATAAATTTTTGTACATCTAAATTGTCCGTTTTACTTATCCACATACATGTGACTTGCTTATTGCCATTACTGATCTAACTTAGAGGCTAAGCTGCACATGGTGTCGACATTAATTTGGTTTCTGCATCGCACTTGGTGCAAGACTCGATATACCCTCTAATTGTTCCACATCCAAACTCTCTGTATTTTTGGATATACGTGGCAGTACAACTTACAGGTTTGATCTTTGTATCCCACTTGCTGCTTGTGCTATAACATGACAGTTGGTATTAGCTATTGGAATTCGTAACTCAAACAGAATTTTAAAACGAGAAGGTGACAGTGTATGTGCCCTAACCTGACACTGTGTGTCAGGAAGAGTACTGAAAGAGTACAAATAATAGCCTTATGTGAGAAATAAAATAAACAAAAAATCTCACTGAAAATAAAGTGCTGAAACATGCTTGGTTAATAACAAAACTATAAGTGTCTTGCTTAAGGCAGAATTTTTCTCCGGTTTTTCTTAGCAAGGGCGGAAAATAAGAAGAGCTGCAACATCCGAAAGATGATTTATAAGTGATGCTGTGAGATATAGACAGCAATAGATTAAGGTCTAACAACATTTCATCTAATTCCTCTCATAGTTTGTTGACACAAGCTCAGTGAACCTTCTGCTCTTTATTCTTCTTTTACAGAACTATATTCCGCCACTAAGGGAACGTTTCTCAACTGGTTCTTGTAACGATGGCCATGTAATAACTTCATACTGAGCTATGATTCCCATAATGAGATGTGATAGGTGTGAATACTGGACTGAGCCCACAGTATAGTCCCAGAGTTTCACGGGGACAGCGACAGTCGCAGCCTATATCAAGAAGGCATCAGCATCTCTCCACGCTCCATAAAACTATAAAAAGCGATTTCCTCTTGAGCTGAAAGAAACAAAACTTTAACAAACACTTATACTTCCAATTATTGGTTGCATATATGTGACGTGCAAGGTCTTTCTCAGGAAAGCTCACTGCACCTGGATCTGGTCATGAATGCATGTGTTCGTTATATTTGTGATGTTTGACTCTTTGATCATGTTTCACCGTAATGAGCGTAACTACCCTGGATGTGTCAGAAAAGTGCAGAGATGTCCATGCCTTCTGTCTTCTCTACTACCTCGTCAACGAACACTGTCGCCCATATCCGTCCTCGACCTCGAGCTTAAGGCTCTTATCTGAACCACATGGTAGAGACACAGGTTTTCATGAAAGCAAAATCCTTTCTGTGCCGCCCCATCGTTCAGAGACTTTATCGTAATCCTTCTCAGTAGCAGGAATCCGACTCTGACATAACTTCCCGCATTATATTAAAGAACTGAATAACATCTCCGGCTTCAAAAGACAGTTAATGACATATCCAATGAAGCAACAGTAATAACTACCATTGTCCCTGTATGCCCTCGTTAGTCTTGTGCATCCTTCTTTCCAAGAAGAAGTTCCTCTTTTCCCAGGATTCAGTGCAGTCTCCTTAAATTTATTTTCCCCAGAACTTGCTGTATTAGAGAGCATCTATCTTGTACGCTTATAAACTCTTTCTACATCTGTCAGTGTCACACTGCCACTTCAGCCACTCATATCATTATAATACTGTTTGTCATGTTAAAATTGTTATTTCTTAGGGAACTATGATCTATATATATCAAAACCTGGTCCGACATAATAGAGGGCCTGATAGCCCTAGTCAGATCAAATTAAACAAATAAAATATATCACAGGCACCTCTATACTCGCAGCTCGGCTCATTAAAAAGAAATCAGAGGGCGGGTGCATCCTGGAGATACTAGGCGTCAACAGTTACCCGTTGCTTTCATCTCTATATGTCATCGCTGCTGCCATCCAGTCTTCTCCATCTCTGACCTATCCTATCTTCTGCTTCTTTGCTTCTCGAAAGTAGCCCAATATTTAATTGAATGGAAGGTAGATACACTATATTTTATAAAATATTAGGCAAAGCTGTAGTAGTTACACTTTACTAAAACAAGGAGCTTCGACTTCTCTGTGTGGTGGAACACAGGCTGTGGCACTCTCAGGCCATAGCTGCCTACGTGCAATGACTAAGAGGCCATAAGTTGAAACACCGCCTGTTGTAATTACTGGCATGGTTGCTCTTTAAATACAAGCAGCAGTGGGGACTATAACATAAGAGTTTTACTGGTGCTTGGTATTTGGCATTGCTTTGTCTGTGTGACTGCTACGATGTACAGCACCTCCGTAGCACACATATAACTCTAAGCCGGACGTCTCTACCTAAGAAATATGCGTTGACAGGATTACAGGTTACAGGAAAGCAAGACCTTACATTTTGTAACGAGGCCACGCCTAGTAAAAAGCACCAGTGCTGAAACCTACCTTCGGTATGACGACTATGTTAACCTTTTGTAGATGTGGAACAAAAGAACAGACAACTCCGCTGCTTATTTTGCAACCGAAAGAGCCAGCAGTTGATCTCTGCTAATGCAATTCTGATTGTAGAACAATGCGGAGCTGCTTCTGACAGACTGCCGAGCTTGGTGATCATTTCACGGTGGCAGCTCAATAGATGTCCCAATGAAATTCGCTTTTCTTGGTTCAGCAGGACGTATTCGCCAAGAAAATAAATGAAAGAAATCGGTCGGAAGAGAACGTCTGTCAGTCAACAGCTGTCGGTAATGGTTACCACCTAATCACGAGATTATTGCACGTGATCTCCCTTGACGGTTATCGGAAATGCTCGGTCTTCTGATTGGTATGATGCGAACCGCCACGAATTCCTCTCCTGTGCTGACCTTTTCATCTCAGAGTAGCGATTGCAACCTAGGTCCGCAATTATCTGTTAGATGTATTCCATTCTCTGTCTACCGCTACAGTTTTCACACTCTACAGCTCCCTCTGGTACCAGAGAAGTTAACTTTGATGTCTTAATGTATATCCTAACATACTGTCCCTTCTCTTTGTCAGTGTTTTCCACCTATTCTTTCCCTCGTCGATTCTGCGGAGAACCTCCTCATACCTTATCTTATTTATCCAACTAATTTCCAACATTCTTCTGTAACACCACATCTCAAATGCTTCAGTTCTCTTCTGACGGTTTTTCCACAGTCCATGCTTCAATACCATACAATGCTATGCTCCAAACGTACGTTCTCAAAAATTTCTTCCTCAAATTTAGACCTGTGTTTGATACCAGCAGACTTCTCTCGGCCAGGAATGTCCTTTTTCCAATCTGCTGGTCTGCGTTTTATGTTCTCCTTGCTCCGTCCATCATAGATTATCTTGCTGCTTAGGTAGCAAGATTGCTTAACTTCGTCTGTTTCGTGATCCCCAATTCTAAGGTCAAGTTTCTAGCTGTTCTTTTTTCTGTTACTTCTGATCAGTTTCGCATTTCTACGATTTAGTCTCAATCAGTATTCTACACTCTTCACATTGTTTATTCCATTCAACACATCTTGTAATTCTTCTTCCCTTTCACTCACGATAGCAACGTCATCAGCGAATCTTATCATTGGTATCCTTTCACCTTGAATTTGGTGAATCCCTGTCTTGAACGTTTCTTTTATTTTCGTCATTGTTTCTTCGATGTAGAGACTGAAAATTAGAGACGAAAGACTACGTCCCTGATTTACACCCCTTTTAATGCGAGCACTTCATTCATCGTCTTACGTTCTTATTGTTCCTCCTCTTGGTCCTTGTGAATATCGTTATTATACGTCTTTCCCTGTAGGCTACACCTGTTTTTATTAGAATTTCGAAGATATTACACTTGACATTGTCGAACGCTTTTCCTAGATCGACAAGTCCTAACGATGTGCCTTGATTTTTCTTGCTTCCATCACCAACCGCAACTGCCTCTCTGGTGCCTTTACCTTTCCTAAAGCCAAACTGATCATCATCTAGAAGATCCTCAATTTTTCTTTCCCATCCTCCCATATAATATACCTGTCAGCAACTTGGATGCATGAGGTACGCAAACAATTTGTGCGGTAGTTCTCGCACTTGTCGTTTCTTGCTGTCTTCGGAACTGTGTGGATGATGTTTTATCTGATGGTATATCGCCAGCTTACACATTCTACACACGAACGTGAATAGTTATTTTGTTGTCAGTTTCCCCAGTTATTTTAGAATCCCGATGGAATGTTATCTGTCCTTTCAGTCTTATTTCATCTTAAATTGTCAAACCTCTTCTAATTTCTAATACTGGTTCCCCTCTCTCTTCTCTGTTGACTTCTGCTTCTTTTTAGATCACATCATCTTCTCTACAGTACCAGTGGAATTCTCATTGCACTCCTAGTGTTATCGCCCTTGCTTTTAATTTCGCCGAAGACAGTTTTGACTTTTCTATATACTGAGTCATTTGGTCCGATAATCATTTCTTTTTCGATTGCTTTAGATTATTCATGCAGCCATTGCCACAGCTTCCTTGCACTCCTTACTTACTTCACTCCTAAGCTGCTTGTATTTCTGTATTCCTGATTTTCTCTGAACATCCTTGTATTTCCTTCTTCCGTCATGGTTTCTTCACAATTACCTTCTTTGTACCTGTGTTTATCTTTCCAACTTCTGTGATTGCCCTTTTTATAGATGACCATTCTTCTTCTACTGAACTATCTACTGAGCCATTCATTATCGCAGTATCTATAGCCTCAGAGAACTTAAAGCGTATTTCTTCATCCTTGTCCCACCTTTATGCGCGTTGATTCATCGTGACTAGCATCTTAAACTTCAAGCTACTCTTCATCATTGCCAAATTGTGATCTGATTTTATATTTGCTCCTGGGTACACGTTACACTACAACATCTGATTTAGGGAATCAGCCTGACCATGATGTAATCTAATTGGTATCTTCCGTATCTTCTGGCCTTTCCGAATTATAACTCCTCTTCTTGTGATTCCTGAAAAGAGTAGTCACTATTACTAGCTGCAGTTTATTGCAGAACTCAATTAATCTTTCTCCCCTCTGATTCCTTGCAGCAAGCCCATGTTGTCCAGTCACTCTTTCTTCTACACCTTCCCCTACAACAGCGTTCCAGTCCCCCATGACTATTAGGCTTTTGTCTCCCTTTATGTACTGGATTACCTATTGAGTACTCTAACTCCTCATCCTCTGCTTGTGACTTGAACTATTGGTATTGGTTTGCTGTCGATTCTGATGAAAACAACCTTATCACTGAACTGTTCATAGTAACTTCCTACCGAGCGGGGTGGCGCAGTGGTTAGACACTGGACTCGCATTCGGGAGGACGACGGTTCAATCCCGCGTCCGGCCATCCTGATTTAGGTTTTCCGTGATTTCCCTAAATCACTCCAGGCAAATGCCGGGATGGTTCCTCTGAAAGGGCACAGCCGACTTCCTCCCCAATCCTTCCCTAATCCGATGAGACCGATGACCACCCTGTCTGGTCTCCTACCCCAAACCAACCAACCATAGTAACTTCCTCTCTGCCCTACCTTCCTATTCATAACGGACCCTACTCCCCTGAGACCATTTTCTGCTACTGTTGACATTACCGTATGCTCGTCTGATTAAATATGCTTGTCTTCTTTACATTTTACTTCACTGACCCCTAGATTGAGGCTCAGCAATTCCCATTTCAGATTTTCTAGCTTCCCTGCCACGTTCAAACTTTTGACTTTCCTCAACATGATTCGTACAAAGTCAACGTTTCATTGGTTATTCACTCTTTTTCTTATGGTCACATCCCCCTTGGCAGTTCTCACCAGAAAATCCCAATGGCGTACTAGTCCAGAAATGTTTGCGAATGGAGAGATAATCATGACCATTTTTTCAGTTACAGGTCATATGTCCTGTCTCTACACGTTATATTTCTTTAATGCACTGATTTTCATGCCGTTGATCGCTTTTGATTCTTCTGCCTTTTAGAGACAGTTCCTCATCCCAGGGGCAGGAGAGTGCACTGAAGCTCTGTCCTTTCGTCCGACCTTTTTGACAAGACCGTTGGCAGAACGACATTACAGTAAACAGCAACCACATCAATGTTTTCGACTGTCGTACACAGTGAGGAAGTCCTGATAGCTTCACTAACAATTTGTCTGGTTGCTGAAAGTGCAAAGCACATTCTGATCGGCTTCAAGCGCACGGATAAAACACACGAGCGGACCGAAGCGCGCCCACTCCTGGCTGCAGTAATATTTTTATCACTAATATTGCCACAATCGGGCGCTCCGTTTGCTGTAAGTTCCAGTGCGATCATTCCCCGCACATAAACAACACTTTATGTGTAGTGAGTTATCTACGTGAAGTTCACTGTCGCCACCGTGTGAATCAATGTCGTAAGTTAAACTGAAAACATCTGCGGAGTAGCGGGTTGTGAGGTAAAGGCAAGTAAATTTTATTTTTTGCTGATCGTCTGTTTGATGTCTCCTCTGTGTTATTCCAAGTGAGGAAGACGAATGTTAAAGGACCCACCGACGACAAAGTTACTAGAGACGGGTCACACACTCACAAGAAGATTTTTGTAATTTTTTTTTATATTTGTGATGCGTTAAGTTGAGAACTCAAATATCGATCTCCCAAAGTAGTGCGATGCAACTTTCAAATTTATTTTTATTGTTTTTTTTAATTATTTATAATTATTATTTGTTTAACGGACAGCGTGGCTTTGTGTCAGAATGCTCGTCTGTCATGTTTGGGAGGTTGGGTTTGATTTTCAGCCAACGCAAATTTTTAAACAATGCTGCATGTTCTACGAGCTTCCTATGAAGCTCTGCAGCAATGGCAAATTGATATTTCGGTTTCCTGTACTCGGTTATTAGTAAAAAAATGAGAAAAACGCCTATTATAACTCAGACCAAACACCGAAAAATACCGGTTGTTCAGAACTAAAATAACGGTATCGGTTTTAACCGGTAATTTTTCCCATCCCTAAGAGGAGGTCCCACAGCTAGTGGCTCTGTCGTTTGCGAATGCCCACACCCATGTCCTATTTTAACAGGACAATGTTCGCTGTCATATCACTACATCGAAAACGAGTGAAACTCCTTGCCATGACGTCCAGACCACTGTATTCACAACCATGGCATCAAACGCTGTACTCACACGTACTTTTTGTGGCCGTGTTGCGCAATAATAAAAATCATTCAGTATATGAAGCATCATTTAATTCCCTGTCAAAGTAGACAGGCAGTGGGAGAATTAGATAAACAAATAGTCCAAATGGCTCTGAGCATTATGGGACTTAACTTCTGAGGTCATCAGTCCTCTAGAACTCAGAACTACTTAAACCTAGCTAATCTAAGGACATCACACACATCCATGCCCGAGGCAGGATTCCAACTTGCGACCGCAGCAGCAGCGCGGTTCCGGACTGAAGCGCCTAGAATCGCTCGGCCACACCGGGCGGCTTTAGATAACCTGTAAATGACTTTTGGTGTCATATTACAGCTTTGAATGTTATATTGAAGGTGACTGTCGGCACATGGCTGTGTCACCAAAGGAAGGGAAGGGGAGAGGAGGGGAAGGGGAGACAGGGGAGGTCGTCCAATGCGAATAATGGAGCTTCCTCTCGTACCCCACCCTTCCGACCCCTAAGCCCCCCTCCCTTTTGTTCTCATCCAATAGAACCATTCGAGTTCAGTGTTCTGCAGGGAGAAGAAATTTTGATCAATTTTTGTAACAGGTTACTGTTATTTAAAAAAAAGTAATTGTCCAATCCATTAATGAGAGGAGCGTCGCGACGCCAGCGTCGCACGGACATTACGCCGGCTTCGATACCGACATCGACGCCGCACCTAAGCTACACGCCGCTGGCACACGACGTTTGCCAGGGCGTCCATCGTACTATGGTCACACATGTCGCGATCTTTTCTCTAAACTCGGCGTCGCGCGAATTTTGCGAACACACGGAAACGATGGAAGCGGGGAAAGACATTAAAAAATTTATCCCGATAATCGAAATGGTTAAATACAAATTAAGCTTGCGCAGATTTTAAATACATTGGCTGGAACCTACGCAACATCACGCACTGTGTCTGCATTATCATCTCCGGTGGACCATAGCCCAATCATTACCTAAGTTAGATCACGCGTAATTATACGCTTCCAGAAAAAAATTAGTACATGTGGATGGACGACGCCGATTTTGATCCGATGACGGCACACGCCACCTGAGGGATACTAGAAGTTTCAATCCGGCCGGTGTGGCCGAGCGGTTGTAGCCGCTTCATTCCGGAGTCGCGCTGCTCCCACGGTCGCAGGTTCGAATCCTGCCTCGGGCATGGATGTGTGTAATGTCCTTAGGTTAGTTAGGTTTAAGTAGTTTTAAGTCTAGGGGACTTACTACTTCAGATGTTACGTCCCATAGTGCTCAGAGCCATTCGAACAATTTTTTAGAAGTTTCAACGTTATCCGCCAAGAGATAGCGTAGTGGCATAGCAACCAGAGCCCCGTCTGTGTGCACGCCTTAGTAGGAACTGCTCACAGCCAGAAAGCCTAGTATGGTGGAAACGTATGCAGCAAGTAGGTAACGGTGCCACGGAAACTCACTCGTGCTTCCTACAGCCAACTGAGCGCGTGTGGAAGGGGTCAAATTGTGGGCTACCGAGTGGCGGTACGGTCCTTTCAGGTAATTGTCTCACAAGTAGGACGTGCTGCATCAGTTGTGCGAAGATGCTGGTGTCAGTGGTCACGTGAACGAGTTTCTAGACGACCACACAGCACAGACGCATACCAGGATCGTCGTAATCTATGAGGAGCAGTGGCAGATCGTATAGCTACCACAGCACAGATAAGAGGGCTTATGAGCCCAGACATATCAACACGAACTGTAGCGAACTGGTTATTAGCGTTGAGACTACGCCCACGCAAAGCTCTAGCCCATCTTCCACTCACTCCTTAGCATTGATTTGTACTACCCGACTGGTGCAGTCACAAGATCACTTCGAAGATGGAATGGCGCCCCGTGGTCTTGAGCGGCGAATGCAGGTTCTGTCTGCACGAAAGTGATGGTCGTTTGTGCGTACGACGCAGACCTGATGAGTGCCGCCATTTATAGTGCATTCGTCCAAGGCACACTGTCCACATCCAAGGCCTGGGGTGCTACAACTCTCGTTAACCTATGGTGCTTCTGGAAGGGACGCTAACCAGCGCTCGGTATCTGCAGATTATTCTTAGACCCGTTCTTTTGCTGTTCTTGCAACAGGATGATGATATACTGTTCTAACGGGATACTGCTCGCCCACACGCTGCCAGTGAAACCCATTGTCCTGCAAGATACACATCAACTTCCCTGACCATCAAGATTTCCAGACTTCGCTCCAATAGGGTATGCTGATGCCGAGCGGGAGGGGGGGGGGGGGGGGGGAGGAGGTTGGGTTATTTGGGGGAGACCAGACAGTGAGGTCATCGCTCTCATTGATTAGGGAAGGACGGGGAAGGAAGTTGGCCGTGCCCTTTCAAAGGAACCATCCCGGCATTTGCCTGGAGTGATTTAGGGAAATCACGGAAAACCTAAATCAGGATGGCCGGACGCGGGGTTGAACTGTCGTCCCCCCGAATGCGGGTCCAGTGTGCTAACCACTGCACCACCTCGCTCGGTAATAGGGTATGCGTGTATTATGATGCGACGAGAAGCGTCTCGTGCCACTCGTCAACCAACAATTCTTGCAGAACTACGTAAACAGGCCGAGCAGGCGTGGCATTACATATCCCAGGGCAGTATTAGCATCTGTACGGTCGACTGGATCTTGTACGCTCAGAAACGCTTGTGCTGTTGATCTATAAATGTAACGATTCCATGTACTCTATATGCACTGTTGTGTCATAAATCTAGAGTCAACTGGAAACCACTAAAAGGGTGTACTAATTTCGTTCCCGCAGTGTGTGTTAGAACCTACTCCTGTTTCCCGATATCCAGATAACTGAGATTTATTGCGAATGACAAACACTTCCGGCCCTGACATGAGGCGGAGGTAGGATCACAGTGCCGTCATCACAAAAAACGGTGTTTGCGGCCAGTTACAACTTAAAAAAAAAGCGCTTGCAAACGCGTGAAGATGGTAATTATCATTCAGTGATTATATTCGAAAAAATCCGCGATAAAGCGACACCTAAGTAACATTATCTCTAAGTGAATGGAATCGTCTTGAAGTAACATAAATATATTTTCATAACAGAGCAGTCGTCAAGTCCCCAAAGCCATAATCATCAATCTATCTTTATTTTAAAAATTCCTGGCAAATGGAAGAATGAATCACAAAGCTATTTCTGAGGGTAGACGGGATTGGAACAGTCACTGTTGTAGAAATGGCGTAGAGTATGGTCTGTGGTATTACAATACAGCACGAAAGAGAAGCCACAGTACTAACACATATGTCATTGTTGCTCCCTGCCAGCAAATTGCACAAAATCACTTTGATTCCATGTTACCGCGCTGAACATCATCCCTGTAACGTTTGGCACCCAAACAGTACAGCAAGCATTTGCATTAGAATTTACTTATATTTCGCCATAATCCTGAGAAGTACTGAACCAGAAAAAAATCTATGACATGTGTAAATACACCCACGTTTGATGTATATTCAAACACATAACTCCGAAATAATTACATGCGCGTCTGTATACTCCGCAGTGCTGACCGAGACGTGACGAGACATGTGGTGAGTCCAAAAAGTATTTTACCGACTCTAGCGCATATAAATAACAACCATAATCAAAAAAATTTACTAAAAACGAACAATTGTTATTTTCCTGATACCTAAATTTAGAAATAAAACGCAGTTTGAGTTCATATGGGGTTTGATTTGGAAAAAAAATCCACGTTATTCAAAAATCGTACCGTATTTGATGTCAAACAAGATTCTGAGTATGCTACTGTCATCAGAAATCCCCCTCTCCCCTTCCTTACGCGGTTGTGTTTCATCCAGATTGTTCTCTCTATTTTTTTTTCAAAGCCACTGTGCGAAATTACAAAAGAAGGGAGAGAAACGTGCATCAGTTTTAAGTTCATAATCTTTTATGGCCTATGTAGTTTTAATAGAATAATTCTGGGCAATAGGCCCCGTCATTACAAACTACTAAAGTAATTAAATTGCCGCTGTTTATTCAAAACTGCATCAAGTTCTTCCGAAAAGAAGAATCTGCTATATACGGATATAATCAGAACGTACGAAAACCAATTACGAGCGATCCTCATGCAGTTCGAGTCAAGAAGCCCGTCGAAAATTATACATCAGTAAAATCAACAGGAGGAAGAAGGCTGCATTTGCAATGCAACACAACTCCAAAGGGTCTGGTTCCTGGAAGAAGGATGAATCTACTGACGAGAGTCAATTTGAGTTGTTTAAGTCAAATTGGGCTAGTAGCTGTATGAAGAAAAAAGAAAAAAAATTGTGAACTTGAACAGACAAATATCAACTCCAGAAGGTGGAATATGTCGAGTAGTTTTTCAGTCGAGATATTGGCCCCAGCGATGTGTAACTTGCACCGCGGTAACGATAACCTTGGTTAGGACATGCACGCTCCACCGACATCCGATCCACACAGTCAAATGGCTCAAATGGCTATGAGCACTATGGGACTTAACATCTGAGGTCATCAGTCCCCTAGAACTTAGAACTATTTAAACCTAACTAACCTAAGGACATGACACACATCCATGCAGGATTCGAACCTGCGACCGTAGTGATCACGCGGTTCCAGACTGAAGCGCCTAGAACCGCTCGGCCACACCAGTCGGCCCATACAGTCAGCAACCATCCCATCTCCCTACGGTCGCAATACAGCGAACCAAAGGGGAAAAAATGTCGTTCGGGATAAAAGTCTCAAAGTAGCCGAATTATTTGTTGTAAATAACGTACCGCGGTTCATGCCGATGTATTGTTTGTCTTAACTAAATTATGCTCTGAAGCACCAAAGAAACTGGTATAGGCATCCGTATTCGAATACAGAGATATGTAAACAGTCAGAATACGGCGCTGCGGTCGGCAACGCCTATATAAGACAACACGTGTCTGCGCAGTTGTTAGATCGGTTACTGCTCCTACAATGGCATGTTATCAAGATTTAACTGGGTTTGAACGTGGTCTTATAGTGGGCGCACGAGGCGTGGGACACAGCATATCCGAGGTAACGATGAAGTGGGGACTTTTTCGTAAGACCATTTCACGAGTGTACCGTGAATATCAGGAATCCGGCAAAATATCAAATATCCGACACCGCTGCCGTCGGGTAAAAGATCCTGCAAGAAAGGGACCAATGACGAGTGAAGAGAATCATTCAACCTGACAGAAGCGCAGTTCTTCCCCAAATTGCTGCAGATTTCATTGCTGGACCACCAACAAGTGTCAGCGTGCGAACCATTCAACCAAACGTCATCGATATGGGCTTTCGGAGCCGATGGCCCACGCATGTACTCTTTATGACTGCACGACACAAATGCTTACGCGTCGCCTGGACCCGTCAACACAGACATTGCACTGTTGATGACTGGACACATGTTGCCTGATCGGACAAGTCTCGTTTCGAATTATATCGAGCGGATGGACGTGTACGAGTATGGAGACAACCTAATGAATCCATGGACCCTGCATGTCTGCAGGGGACTGTTCGAGATGGTGGAGGCTCTGTAATGGTGTGGGGGGTGTGTAGTTGGAGTGATGTGAGACCCGTGATACGTCTAGATACGACTGTGGCAGGTGACATACGTAAGCATACTGTCTGATCACCTGCATCCATTCATGTCCATTGTGCATTCCGACCGGCTTGGTCAATTCCAGAAGGACAGTCCAGGACTCCATACATTCAGAATTACTACGTAATTATTCCAGGAACAACCTTCTGAGTTTAAACACTTCCGCTGGCCACCAAACTCTCCAGATATGAACATTGTTGAGCATATCTGGGATGCCTTACAACGTGCTGTTCAGAAGAGATCTCTACCCCCTCATACTGTTACGAATTTATGGACAGCCCTGCAGGATTCATGGTGTCAGTTCCTTCCAGCACTACCTCAGACATTAGTCGAGTCCGTGCCATTTCGCGTTGCGGCAGTTCCGCATGGTCGCGGGGGGTCTATACGATATTAGGCATGTGTACCAGTTTCTTTGACTCTTCAGAGTAACACGCTGTCGTAACTGTTCATCAGACTCTCAGCGCGATGTGTGTTTGGCTGTGAAGCTGCACATGTAAGGCGCGTGGGAAAGTGTTATTATACCATATGCGTACGCTGCAGCAGGAGAGATAGACGCTGATGTGCGTAAATGGGAGGCGTGGCGCGAACCGGCGCTGTGACTGTAAACCTCACGCTTTCCGCCAGCTTCAGTGTTGTGAAATACAAATAAACTATCAGAGCACGCGATTAAAAAGCGCACCGTTCTACTTTGCGCTGAAAATAATTTACAAGCGGACATTAAAAATTAATAGCTGCGATGCATAGATTGATTCCTAGAGCACATGCTTTTTACAAGATAGGAGGTGAAGCGTTGCCTTCTTCCCGATATCAACACTACAGTCTTTAAGTGTGTTGTATCATGAACTCATCTCTTGACTGCGTTCCATAAATGTTCGATGGGATTCCCGTCGGTGATCTGGGTGACCAAATCATTCGCTCGAATTATACGGAATGTTCTTGAAACTAATCGCGAACAATTTGGCCTGGTTAAATGGTAAATTGTCGTCCATAAAAATTCCGTCGTTGTTTGGGAACATGAAGACCGTGAATGGCTGCAAATGAAGTCGGATGGAATTCGATCAGCACCACCTGATGATGGCGGAACGGTTTTTCGCCGAAATATCGTGAAACTTTGACGATCGGATCCGGCTGGACACCCGAGAACCTTGGATACAGCACATTCGCCGGGAAAGCCTCAGATCACAATGTCCTTTTCATTTACATAACATTTATTGTATTTTTTATTTCAGGCTGAAACGAAGAGATGTTGGTGAAATATCGTTGGATATTGAAGCCCCGATCACCAATCGCATTCCCACGTAACTTATTTCTTAAAATGAAACTGAAGCGTCCCTGAGATACTTGTGCCGGTCTGTCTTCAACAGCTTGCATAATATTTTCCATAAGAATTGTAAGAAGTTGATCGGCCGCCCGGGCTCTAACAACACCAATTCGCTTAGTGCGATGAGAGAGCCGTTGGGATAAAAATTTACTAACTTTTTGTTGATTGTCAGATTTTTACTAAGCTTAAAGGAAATATTAAACACTGTTCTAGCCTCCATCTTCAATGAAGATTTCTTCCCCTAAAACGGCATAAGTTTTTTTTTTTTTTTAAAGTAACGCTTTAATGTATTCACAGTCGCCTTCGTAAAGACTTGAAGGACGTGATAATGGGAGAGCGTAATACAGTTTATTCGGACCATCCAGCAATCATGAGATGTATAATCAGGAGTTTAGATCAGCAGATAGTTCCAGTAGCAGCAGAAAGGTATGAAGATGACCTGAGGGGCCTCCCGAGACTATGGGCTGTATTTTCTGAAACTGCAAGCCCTTTCTGAAATCACCATCGAGTCTTCTTCTTCCAGCACGGACGAAATGCCGTTGAACACACCGAGAACGGAAAGACATGATGTGGTGATTTATTCGGGTTACCAAGTGATCAAGAAATGTATACGTGCAGGGGAGGAAGCTCTGACAGCGCAGTGACACAACCACGGATCCCACCATCACTGATTTTTCCTGAAGATGATGAGTTACTGAGCTCGATGTATCGTTTTACAGATGTATCAAATACCTTAAATAAATTATGTTTTTACACAAAATTGTCTTATTCCCCTCTACCCAATCCCGTAGATAGCTACTTTAATGCTTTATTAATGATGATTTTATATGCACATGAGTCTAGAGGGTGATAGAGGATCAGAATAACGTGCTGCAATACGAGTAACTGTCAGTGGAAATTCAACCGTTTGTCTAATTATTATTACGTGTATTCCGTGCAGAGGAAGATATGAGAGTTTGTTTTCGACCCCACATATTCTGGACTTGTGTCAATGTAAATATTAATACTAACAAAAAAATGGAGGTGATGCGCCCTCTCTCTAGCAATGCATTGGCCATTGATCTACGTATGGGATGCGCTTCAGCTTCCAGTGTTATTGAAAATAACATCACTGAGCGTCGTATCAATCAGATGAAATGAAACTATATGGTTCCCGAGAACTTTTCAAGTCTCAAACGCGTACGATGTATATATACTGACTGAAGCAACGAATGAAAATTTGCACCAGGGCCGGGATTCTAACCCTGGTCATCTCCTCTCTAGGCAGGTTAACTGTCACCACACCGCCGCTCATGGAAGCCGCACGGTCTAGGCGCTTTGTCATGGTTCGCGCGGCCCCCGCCGTCGAAAGTTCGAATCCTCCCTCGGGCATGTGTGTGTGTGTGTGTGTGTGTGTGTGTGTGTGTGTGTGTGTGTGTTGTCCTTAGCGTAAGTTAGCTTAAGTTACATTAAGTAGTGTGTAAGCCTAGGGACCGATGACCTCAGCAGTTTCGTCCATTAGGAACTTACCACAAATTTCCAAAAATTTAATCGCTACCCCACCCTGTCACAGTGGCTTTGCACATAAGCACGGACTACCGCAGCACGTCTCCTTCCTCAGTCCAAATTCCCATTCAGGCTCAACCCCACTCCTCTAAACTTGAACAGAAATGCAGAGGCTCTTTAACTGTACAGGAATAGCGCCTCACTAGCGAACGAAACAGGGGATCCTGCCTGAAACACATAGGTGCTTTAACGAGATGAAACTCTATGGCTCCAGAGACCTTTTCAAGTTTCAGACATCGGTGACGTATATATGCAGACTTAAATGATAAATGAAATATTGTACCAAAGCCGAGCTTCGAACCTGGCTTCTCTCCTCACAGCCGACTGCGAATCGTATCATGTCACTTATCATTAATGTGTTTCGCATTATATCTCCAAGGGAATGGATGCAGTTGTCTTCAAATTATTCATTGTAAAAGACTGTGATAAATCCCATAAAAATGCTCTTATTGTAAGTGAAAGATGTCTCTGGCAAACAGCACACGAGGAAATCGGAGACCATATTTAAAAAGACAACGATATGCCTACACGACATGAATATTACTCCCTCTTCTTTCTTGAAGCAGATTTTATACAGGTAAGTAGTGCTGGAAGCTCTTGCACTCACACAAACTTTTGACGCTGCTTTCTGACGGTATGATGGAAGTTTAATATGAACAGCAGTAATTTTACCATCAGTGTTCCGGCAGATATTATCCACACAATCTTTACCCTTTACAGAAATTACGAACAGGTGCTTGAAAAACCATACAGCATATTCGACTCATGGAACATGTGTTTCTTGCCAGCATCTTAACCCTACTCCACACTCCACAGTGGAAGCTTACAGATTGATCCCCATCACCAATACAGAAGCGTCCAGCTTCACCTAGTTTCTTAGGATGCTGCTTAATAGCCAACGACCAAGCATCGAAGGAAGCCAACCTCGAATTTTATGTTCTGTATTTAATGTGGGCTTCCCCAATGCCCCGCACATCACAAGCTGAGCAGCACTGTAGTATTGATTACGGATTTGAACGTGGACATATTTCCAGTCTGGATGTACTCTTGCTACAAGGACGCTCGCTTTATGATTGTGCGTGATCCACAACACATCTGTAAAATAAGAAGTGCAACTAGCTTTATCGTCAACATTTTTTTTACATGCTGTTATATCACTTCCCTAGTTACGTGTCTCGAAAATAAAATGTTGTTGGATAAATATTGTTGGATAAATCAAATTTTAATTTTACGTAGAGCACTGAAAAATAGTATCACCTAATGACTCCGAATCTGCAAAACACCTTATAAGAGAATCACCGCCTTGCTGACATAAAACTCCAATAAGAAGGCCGGCCGGAGTGGCCGAGCGGTTCTAGGCGCTACAGTCTGGAACCGCGCGACCGCTACGGTCGCAGGTTCGAATCCTGCATCGGGCATGGATGTGTGTGATGTCCTTAGGTTACTTAGGTTTAAGTAGTTCAAAATTCTAGGGGACTGATGACCTCAGAAGTTAAGTCCCATAGTGCTCAGAGCCATTTGAACCATCCAATAAGCCGTAATAATGGTTTGTAGACAGCTGATACACATCTACTACATCACAAAAAAGGTTCACTACGGTGACTTTAAGCTTAAGATATGTTACCCTTCTGACTTGAAGCATTTCTTTGAGGCTGTAATTTAAGGCCTAAAATTTCCGATAAAGATTTTGCATACTTGTGGTTTACAACAAAGCTGCAGTTTCGGTCCACATGTTCCTCAGGATGTCACAAACTCCTCTCTTCGACTAAAAGTTGGTAGCTGCTCATAGCTCACATTCGTCGATTTGAGCGAAGAAAATTAAGTTTTGGATTCGTCCGAAATCTGTTCAAAATGGTTCAAATAGCTCGGAGCACTATGGGACTTAACATCTGTGGTCATCAGTCCCCCAGAACTTAGAACTACTTACACCTAACTAACCTAAGGACATCACACACATTCATGCCCGAGGCAGGATTCGAACCTGCAACCGTCGCGGTAACGCGGTTCCAGACTGAAGCGCCTAGAACCGCACGGCCACACCGGCCGGCCGAAATCTGTACATTCGAGAGATGAGGTCGATTGCATTATGATCACGCACGTAGTGGCATCCTGATTTGAGAACATGAAATGTCTTCGCTCGACAAAGGAACATTCTTACAGAATTTCGATAGTTTCTAGTCGGTGTGAAAAACGTGATACTTTTTTTTTTTTACTGGCGACCATATAATACCTGGGGGAGGGATTCTAATGGCTTGTTGTCTATGACACAAGGTAGAATAAAAAAAGTGCATTTTTGTATCATTCAGTTCACTTATAACCCCAACTACCGGCTCCAGGTAAGTATTTAATATAATGGCGGAGAGAATTGCAACACAAAAAAGTAAGTAATTGAAAGTAATTAAACTTCAGGAATACATCTATAGGTAAGATATTGGTTGCTGTTGTTGTGGTCTTCAGTCCTGAGACTGGTTTGATGCAGCTCTCCATGCTACTCTAGCCTGTGCAAGCTTCTTCATCTCCCAGTACCTACTGCAACCTGCATCCTTCTGAATTTGCTTAGTGTATTCATCTCTTGGCCTCCCTCTACGATTTTTACCCTCCACACTGCCCTCCAATACTAAATTGGTGATACCATGATGCCTCAACACACGTCCTGCAAACCGATCCCTTCTTCTAGTCAAGTTGTGCCACAAACTTCTCTTCTCCCCAACCCTATTCAATACTTCCTCATTAGTTATGTGATCTACCCATCTAAGCTTCAGCATTCTTCTGTAGCACCACATTTCAAAAGCTTCTATTCTCTTCTTGTCCAAACTATTTATCGTCCATGTTTCACTTCCACATATGGCTACACTCCATACAAATACTTTCAGAAATGACTTCCTGACACTTAAATCTATACTCGATATTAACAAATTTCTCTTCTTCAGAAACGCTTTCCTTGCCATTGCCAGTCTACATTTTATATCCTCTCAACTTCGACCATCATCAGTTATTTTGCTCCCCAAATAGCAAAATTCCTTTACTACTTTAAGTGTCTCATTTCCTAATCTAATTCCCTCAGCATCACCCGACTGACTTCGACTACATTCCATTATCCTCGTTTTGCTTTTGATGTTCATCTTATACCCTCCTTTCAAGACACTATCCATTCCATTCAACTGCTCTTCCAAGTCCTTTGTTGCCTCTGACAGAATTACAACGTCATCGGCGAACCTCAAAGTTTTTATTTCTTCTCCATGGATTTTAATACCTACTCCGAATTTTTGCTTTGTTTCCTTCACTGCTTGTTCAATATACAGATAGAATAACATCGGGGAGAGACTACAACCGTGTCTCACTCCCTTCCCAACCACTGCTTCCCTTTCATGTCCCTCTACTCCTATAACCGCCATCTGGTTTTTGTACGGATTGTAAGTAGCTTTTCGCTCCCTGTATTTTACCTCTGCCACCTTCAGAATTTGAAAGAGCGTATTTCAGTCAACTTTGTCAAAAGCTTTCTCCAAGTCTAAAATGCTAGAAACGTAGGTTTGCCTTTTTTTAATCTAGCTTCTAAGATAAGTCGTAGGGGCAGTATTGCCTCACGTGTTCCAACATTTCTACGGAATCCAAACTGATCTTCCCCGAGGTCGGCTTCTACTAGTTTTTCCATTCGTCTGTAAAGAATCCGCGTTAGTATTTTGCAGCCGTAACTTATTAAACTGATAGTTCGGTAATTTTCACATTTGTCAACACCTGCTTTCTTTGGGAATGGAATTATTATATTCTTCTTGAAGTCTGAGGGTATTTCGCCTATTTCATACACCTTGCTCACCAGGTGGTAGAGTTTCGTCAGGACTTGCTCTCCCAAGGTTGTCAGTAGTGCTAATGGAATGTTGTTTACTCCTGGGGCCTTGTTTCAACTCAGGTCTTTCAGTGCTCTGTCAGACTCCTCACGCAGTATTATATCTCCCATTTCATCTTCATCTACATCCTCTTCCATTTCCATAATATTGTCCTCAAGTACATGGCCTTGTGTAGACCCTCTATATACTCCTTCCACCTTTCTGCTTTCCCTTCTTTGCTTAGAACTGGGTTTCCATCTGAGCTTCTGATGTTCATACAAGTGGTTCTCTTTTCCCCAAAGGCCTCTTTAATTTTCCTGTAGGCTGTATCTATCTTACCCCTAGTGAGATAAGCCTATACATCCTTACATTTGTCCTCTAGCCATGCCTGCTTAGCCATTTTGCACTTCCTGTCGATCTCATTTTTGAGACGTTTGTATTCCTTTTTGCCTGCTTCATTTACTGCATTTTTATATTTTCTCCTTTCATCAATTAAATTCAGTATTTCTTTTGTTACCCAAGGATTTCTACTAGCCCTCGTCTTTTTACCTATTTGATCCTCTGCTGCCTTCGCTACTGCATCCCTCAAAGGTACTCATTCTTCTTTTACTGTATTTCTTTCCCCCATTCCTGTCAATTGTTCCCTTATGCTCTCCCTGAAACTTTCTACAACCTCTGGTTCTTTCAGTTTATCCAGGTCCCATCTCCTTAAATTCCCACCTTTTTGCAGTTTCTTCAGTTTTAATCTACAGTTCATAACCAATAGATTGTGGTCAGAGTCCACATCTGCCCCTGGAAATGTCTTACAATTTAAAACCTGGTTCCTAAATCTCTGTCTTACCATTATATAATCTATCTGAAACCTGTCAGTATCTCCAGGCTTCTTCCATGTATACAGTCTTCTTTTATGATTCTTGAACCAAGTGTTAGCTATGATTAAGTTGTGCTCTGCGCAAAATTCTACCAGGCGGCTTCCTCTTTCGTTTCTTACCCCCAATCCATATTCACCTACTATGTTTCCTTCTCTGCCTTTTCCTACTGACGAATTCCAGTCACCCATGACTATTAAATTTTCGTCTCCCTTCACTATCTGAATAATTTCTTTTATTTCATCATACATTTCTTCAATTTCTTCGTCATCTGCAGAGCTAGTTGCATATAAACTTGTACTACTGTGACAGGCGTGGGCTTCGTCACAATAATGCGTTCACTATGGTGTTTTTAGTAGCTTACCCGCATTCCTATTTTCCTATTCATCATTAAACTTACTCCTGCATTACCCCTATTTGATTTTGTGTTTATAACCCTGTAGTCAGCTGACCAGAAGTCTTATGCCTCCTGCCACCGAACTTCACTAATTTCCACTATATTTAACTTTAACCTATCCATTTCCCTTTTTAAATTTTCTAACCTACCTGCCCGATTAAGGGATCTGACATTCCACGCCCCGATCCGTAGAACGCCAGTTTTCTTTCTCGTGATAACGACATCCTCTTGAGTAGTCCCCGCCCGGAGATCCGAATGGGGGACTATTTTACCTCCGGAATATTTTACCCAAGAGGACGCCATCATCATTTAACCATACAGTAAAGCTGCATGCCCTCAGGAAAAGTTACGGCCGTAGTTTCCCCTTGCTTTCAGTCGTTCGCAGTACGACAACGGCAAGGCCGTTTTGGTTATTGTTGCAGGGCCAGATCAGTCAATCATCCAGACTGCTGCCCTTGCAACTACTGAAAAGGCTGCTGCCCCTCTTCAGGAACCACACGTTTGTCTGGCCTCTCAACAGATACCCCTCCGTTGTGGTTGCAGCTACGGTACGGCTATCTGTATCGCTGAGGCACGCAAGCCTCCCCACCAACGGCAAGGTCCATGGTTCGGGGGGGAGGGGGGTGGGAGTGGGGTAAGATATTTAATATTTAAGTAAGTAAAATTTCAAGGTCACTGGTTATTGTAAGAGCAAGAGAAATCGTTGCAAATTTGAAATGCTGGTAAATTGATAACCGGTGCAACCGTCAGAATGTTGAATGCAAGCATGCAAAGTTGTGTTTTACAATGCCGGATTCCAGTTTGTGGGATGGAGTCCAATATCTGTTGGACTTGGCCGAGCAGGTCAAGGCAACATGCCGACACTCTGTACAGCATTTTGGATTACAACAGTGGTACGTGGGCAAGCGTTATCTTGCTGGAAAATACATCCTGGAATGCTGTTCATGAATGGCAGCACAACAGGTCGAACCACCACACTGACGTACACATTTTCAGTTAGGATGCGTGGGATAGCCTCGAGAGAGATCTTACTGTCACATAAAATCGAACCCCTGAAAATAACTCCAAATGTAGGTCCAGTGTGTCCAGCACACAAACAGGTTGGTTGCACCCCTCAGTTGGGCTTCTTCTAATACACAGCCATCACAGGCGAAGAGGCAGAATCAGTTTTCATCAGAAAGCACAACACACCTCCACCCTACCCTCCAATGAGTCCTCGCTTAGCACCACTGAAGTCGCAGCTGCCGGTGGTTTGGGGTCAGTGAAATGCTCTCTACAGGGCGTCTGGCTCGGAGGTGTCCTTGAAGTAAACTATTAGGAACAGTTCCTTGAGTCACTGTAGTGTCAACTGCTGCTCAAACCGCTGCTGCAGATGCAGCACGATGCGCCGGAGCTGCTCACCGAATACGATGTTCTTGGTAGTGCCACGTGGCCTTTCGGAGCTCGGTCTTCTTGCGACCGTACATTCTCGTGACCACCGCTTCCAACAATCATATACAGAGCCTACATTCCTGCCCTAGAGTCTTATCTTTTGGCCGCGCGTCGGGTGTACGGTGCTGATTAGTCGGGGCCTTTGCGTGCGAAACGGTGGCGGGTTCGTCGTCTCATGCTGGACCCCTTCTCATCGCGTAACTGGAAGCATTATGTGACGTATGATCGATATTCTGATGTCAACTGGTGAAGATGTGTGAGACTAATGGTGGCATGTGGTATCTGCCGGAGTTAGTTAAGGATAGTTCTGAACTTCGTTCCACAGTGTCTTATTGAGGATATATTGCTTATTCTGCTTCAGGGCATGTACAGTATGTGTTATTTTAAGTGGTTTATATGGAAATTTCAGTCTGTTTTAGGACACACTGTCCGGTCTGAGCTTGGCCGGGACTGTGTACGTGTCCAGCAGCCGTAGAATTCAACACAACTGGCTCGGTGTTGGTTTAATCACCTGTTCCAGCAGGATTTGGTATAATTATTTAATGCGGGAATTTCCTTAATACTACTGTAAGTGGTGTCTTAAATTTTTGCTAACTTCATAGAAGGCTGTTAATTTCCAGGATCTCTCCGGAAGAATTTGCATTAACTCTTGGGAGGGTAATTATTATTAATTATAATCTTGGCTGTGACTGGAGCTTGCACTTATTGGAATTTATTTGTGCTGCAGGGAATTTTGTTAAGACTACTTGTGCGCCGGGGTGGGTGCTGTTTACAAATCCCTGTCAGGGCTACTTATATTGGGCCCAATCGGATACACAAGTTTTGGGCACTGAAAGCTCACGCTGTCTGTGTTCCGCAGTGTTATTTTTTCCAAGCGCCGCTATGGCCTTTAATGCTGTTGTTTAAAGTTAAGTTGCAGTTTTAAAACGATTTTGAGTCATTCCATTTGTTAATTCAGAGAGGCTACCCTTTTATAACCTTATTGCTTCTAGAAGTTATTTAAACATTATTACTTATTTGCATATTGTTGGGGAACGCTGTAACCCTTGCTATCATTCCTGTTTGGTGAGGTTTGTAGCTCCGGGTTCTCCTTCTTTGGTTACCTTGCGTTTAAGTATAAGAATTTTTGGCTCTAAAATGGCTCTGAGCACTATGGGACTCAACTGCTGAGGTCATTAGTCCCTTAGAACTTAGAACTAGTTAAACCTAACTAACCTAAGGACATCACAAATATCCATGCCCGAGGCAGGATTCGAACCTGCGACCGTAGCGGTCTTGCGGTTCCAGACTGCAGCGCCTTTAACCGCACGGCCACTTCGGCCAATTTTTGGACTGTGAACTGTAATGTTGCCGGTTCAGTTTTATGTAATTTTTATTCTCTCTTGTGCTCATGAAGTTTTGGTAATTTTATGGCTGTTTAAATTTGGCTTGAAGGTTGTATAATTAGGATCTTATCTTGGGGTCAGGCAAGGAGTGATTGCGTGCGAGCTATAATTGACATTTTCTGCCATCACCGATTATGGTTCAGTATTCAAATTAATTGTTTAATTAAAATCTTAACTGTGTTAATGTAATTCAGTCTGTGAAAAATAAATTTGTATGTACCAGTAAAAAAAGGAAAAAAGGGGACAAAGGTCCGAATTAAATGTTTATAATACCATTTTTTGATTCTGTAATTTTGTAATAATGAAAGTTATGTAGTCAAAATTGAAATTATGTACCAACCACAAGTTTGTCCATCAGAAAAGGTCCCTAGCTTCCTATTTCCTTGAGTGGCTGTGTAATTTGAGCAGTAGACAGCTGCCACCATCTTTTTTTTAATTTTATTTTCTTAATGTGGGAGGTTGAAATACCATTTCACCGGTGGTTCACGGTCTCACTGTGTTGGTGGATGGTAAAACTGTTCCATTCGACAATGTCATTCCAGAGACATGACTGGAGTGCACTTTGAGGGCGTGGCGTTGGGACTTGAAGTGGAACGCTGCCACCAGTCGGCGGCGGCGCTTATGTCGTCTTCACGTAGGGACCGCTGCTGTCGCGTCGTCGTCCAGAATGGAGGCCGGTCAGCGTGTGATTGGCTGTCCGCTTCTTATAGACTTCTCTTCCTGTCGTTCCCGACCGGCTTGCCGGCGCTGACTTTACGCCGTAACATTAACTTTCTGCAGTATCACAGAAGGAACATCCAGGTTCTCGTAGTCCTATTACATGATCTCGTTCAAAATCCGCAAGGTATTGGTAATGACGCCTTTGTCGCCCCACGGACTAGTATCAACTCACCACGTGCGGTGTTAAAGGTAGGCCAAAGTCACGCTCACGACTGTTACAGCGTGTATTCAAAGCAAGCTTGATTTGCATCCCCATAGTGGCGCTGCTAGCTCCACTCTTAAGTGACTGGCGCGAAATTTGAATACAAATAATCCTTCAGATGGAGAAACACGCCAACCAACTTTAGTTTATGAAGATGGCATCTGCGCTTTCGGACATGTGCGAAACCACAGATGTCATCTTCATATCGTTAAGGCTAACCAGCTGATGATCTTCTTCAGTGCGGATGCACACCAATTGCCTGAACTCTTACGGGACTCGGTGGACTGTCCGCAGCGAGTAATGGGTATAATGGCAGGGGCACTACGAATGTACTGTGTGGACTGTAAGTTGAGAATGTGGGTCTCACGGGGAGCATGCCGGCAACAAGTCCCTGCAGTCGTACTATGCTCTATGCCCTCGGTGGCTCAGATGGATAGAGCGTCTGCCATGTAAGCAGGAGATCCTGGGTTCGACCGCCGGTTGGGGCACACATTTTCAAGTCCGAGTTGATATATATCAACGCCTGTCAGCAGCTAATGGTATTGATTTAATTGTAATTTAAATTTAGTTTATGTCTTACAACTTCTTCTTGGTGTTTTTTTTTCCCTTCAGTGTATATTGCCTATGCTGCTCATGAAGATTTGGAGTGATAATTTTTGGGGAGTTTGTCTGTATGACGTCGGAAGTGACTGCAGTCGATGGTTGCTTGCAGCCAGGGACCTCTGAGAGCCTTCCTGCGAATCGAAAAACTCCTGTCGTTTAATATATGAATTGACTACAATCAGTATTTGGAAAATAAACTTTCTTCTTCTCCTCCATGTTCGACAGTTGGGTTGAATTGGTGGAAGAGACCAAACAGCGAGGTCATCGGTCTCATTCACAGGGAAGGATGGGGAAGGAAGCCGGCCGTGCCCTTTCAAAGGAACCATCCCTCATTTGCCTGAAGCGATTTAGGGAAATTACGGAAAACCTAAATCTTCATGGTCGGACGGTGGATTGAACAGTCGTCCTACCGAATGTGAGTACAATATGCTAACCACTGTTCCACCTGCTCGGACTTCTATGTTCGATCTCTCGAGGTTATCAGTAAATGATATCCTGTATTTATTCATTTTGGTTTCGTGCGTCCCACGATTCCGTGAGCTATCACACGACTCGTGGCAGATGCGCGCCGTGTCTCAAGTTCTAATAGGCGCCACGCGACGCAACGTCTGCAAGCGCACGCACACCAAGGTCAGTACAGCGTCTCTATGTGGCAGAAATATCGCAATCATTATAAACCAGCTCACCGCGGAATGTACTCCGTACATCTACTGCCGGCGATGCTTCGATAAGATTTATGCAACGCCTACAGCAGAACACTATTTGTCATCTAGTAATTGATAGAGTTGTGAGCTTCAGTATCCGACGCCTAGTGTCATACTCTTTCTATCAAAAGCACCGACTGTAAGAACACATATCACGTATTATTGCGGCCATAAATCAATGAAATTGTTTGTAAGCACAGCATTCTAAGCGATATTGCAGTGCCTGCGTTGTTAATAAGAACAGTAATACCCGAAGGAACATTGCACCGTTCTTCTTAACAACACTGTCAGTGCAATATCGCATTTATCCGCCGATGCCAGGTAGAAACTTTCAATTAAAATGTCCTCTCCTGTACGAGAATTGCATAATGTGTGTACGAATGCAGGTTGCGACGCTCGAACGACGACATACGGGAGTTGTTCGGATAGCTAAATCGGTTAAGGCGACCTCTCGCGTGACGCCGGAAATCCCAGTTCGAGCCCCGGCCCAGCACAAATTTTCATTGTCGTCGTTCCCTTATACAACTGATGATCTTCCATATTCACAAAGGCGAACACAGTTCATGTATTTCATAACGGATGTAGTCGCTGCAGTGCTTGTTCTTGGGACATGGGACATGGACGCTTTTCCAAAGAAATTTTCCATCTTGCTTCTTAACAGCACATGCACTGCAATATCGCACTGGGTAAGCGATTTTCAATTAAAATGTATCACCTGTTAGGGAACATACACAGTGAGTGTACGAATGCAGGTTTGTAGACACATGGTTAACGACATGTGGGAGTTTGGATCTGGCCTTGAGTCTTGCTTGGATAGCTTCATGGTAAGGCGACCGCTCGCGATAAGCGAGAAATCCGGATTCGAGTCCCGGTCCTGCCCAAATTTTCATTGTCGTCATTCTATTATGCAGCTGATAGTTATTAATACTCGCAAATGTGACTACATGTCATGTATTTCATAGCGGCAAGGAACTTTGCATCGTGCCTCTGAACAATACAGGCAGTGCAGTATCGTAGGTACAACAGTTGTAGGTCAGCTTTCCCAGGGGAGGATACAATAGCTTCGTGACACTCTTCCCAATCCAACGATTGCGTGCATCCAGGCCAGAATAGTCCCCCTCAGGAGACACCGGCTTAACGAAACACTGTCCCTGTGAGCGAGGGTGTTTGTGTGATCCAATGAAGTGGAGGGCTATACCGGCGGTAGTCTAACTACCAGAAGAACCTCCAAAGCTAGACAGATCTCCATAGACGATCGAGACGAACTGTGTGTCACAACGTTCCGTCTAGTATCCTGTCTAGTCCTATTCTATCGTACCCTACCCCATCCTATACTCTCCCTTCCTTTCTTTTTCTTCTCTGTGACTGTGTGGCAGCGGGCACAGTCCGCTAATGTGGACAGCGGAAGATCTTTGGGAACCAGGACAACGGTGATGCACATAGGTCTTACTGCGAAGGTATGGATAGCGTTCTGTAGTCGTGGTGAAGACGAGCCATCTAAGGGATAAGGGCCTCAAGTAAAACCTTGACAGGTGTCCAGGCCACGAGGTGGAAGCCCCACCAGAACACTCGGCAGCTGTGAGCTCATAACCCGTACAAAAAAAGAAAAAAAAAAAGAAAAAAGAAAAATAGAAACTAAAAGGAGAAACAGACTGATGGATCTTAATGATATGACCTTTGGCATGAAAACAAAAAACCGCACTGGTTTTTGGAATGTATGGACGTTGAGAGAGGCAGGAAGGCTAAGTCAGGGACAAAGAGAGATGGAGCACTACCGACTAGATATATTGGGACTAAGCAAAATAACGTAGCCAGAATCTGGGAATTCCAAACACAAAATGGTGGAGTGCATCTGTATGCGGGTCAGACAGGTGAGGACGCGATGTATAGGAATGGTGTAGGGCTCTTACTACTTAAAAGCAGTAGGAAGAGTTTAGTGGAGTGGAAACCAGACTCTGAACGGATAATAACCGCACGCTTTAAAACAAACGTGCGATATGTCATTGTAATTCAATGCTGTGCACCTACTGAAATAGCTAAAGGAGAATTAAAAGATGCATTTTACACGGAGCTTAACAGAGTCCTTAGGCAAACATATTCTAGGGACATAAAATTTTTAATGGGGGACTTTGTTCAGAAAATGAAGGGCTTGAACGTATCATGGGTATGCATGGCATGTGGATGAGAAATGTAAATGGTGAAGTGTTGATAGATACCTGCGCTGAACATGACCTAGCACATTGGAGGCACATTGTTTCCACATCGTAAGTGCCGTAAGATAACGTGGGTTTCTCCAGGTCATGTTACTGAAAATCAAATAGACCCCATAGTCATAAGCCGCAAGTTTCGACACTCTCTGTTAGATGTCAGGAATAGAAGAGGAGCAGACGTTGGACGTGACCAACACCTAGTTTTCACGGAATTCAGACTGAAGATAGCGGCAAATAGTACCAAGCTCAATCAAAGGAGCAAGAAAATAGATGTGGCAAGGTTAAAAGACCAACATATCAAAGAAACATTTGTCTTTGAACTACAAAACGGATTCCAGGTCCTCTCTGAAGAAAACTTTATGGAAGAGGGAATTGAAACAGTTTAGCAAAAAATGAAAGACAGGTATTTAGATCTGGGAAAAAAATCTTAGGATTTAAGGCACATCAAAGGAAGGAATGGATCTCCGATGCTACATGGAGTGAAATCTGCCACAGGAAAGAAATAAAACTTAAGTTAAATCTTTGTAAGACAAGAGCGAAGCGTATAAAGAATACACAGAGGCAAATAAAAAAAGTGAAAATATGGCTACATCGAGATAAAAGGAAATGGATAGATGAGCAATCAGAGTTAGCAGAAGACGCAGAAAGACAAGGAAGTATGAAAGAGCTCTACAATGTAACCAAACGGTTGTCGATGTAGAACTTCAGACGTGAAGTACCCGCTAACAACAAGGATGGAGTGATGCTTACAACTCAACAGGCACAGCTACAGAGATGGGAGGAGCACTTCAAGGAACTGTTAAATTGTGAAGACAACAAAGAGGAACAGGTAGAAGATGTTCCAGAGGGAGTCGAAGACAATCAAGATATAAATCTGCAGTGCCCCACAATGGACGAAATTAAGACTTTTTTGAAAACCCTAAAGAATGCAAAGGCTCCAGGCCTAGACAACATAGCACCGGAGCTCTTAGAGGCCGATATTGAAAGTATTATTAAAATGCTCCATCCATTGCTGAAGCATATTTGCTTAATGAGAAATGGTTTGGTGGTACAGCTCCCAAAAAAGGGAAATTTGTCAGACTGTAATTGTCATGGTATTGCATTGTTGTTAGTGCCCCGTAAGGTCCTCACAAGATTTATTTTAAACAGAATTAAAGAGTCTCTTGAAAACCGACTGCGTAAAGAACAGGTCGGTTTTAGGGCACAACGCAGTTGTGTTGATCTTATTAACACTCTTAGGATAATTTTAGAGCAAAGCAAAGAATTCCAAGCAACCATATACCTGGCATACATTGATTTTCAAAAGACCTTCGATTTTGTGGAACATAAAGTGCTCTGGCAGGTGTTGCTGAAGTATGGTATACCGCAGAAGATCTTACACATCACAAAAGATCTATATGGTAGGTACAAATGCTGCACCCTCCACAATATGACAGAGCCCATAAAAGTAACAACTGGAGTCGGGCAAGGTTGCATTTTTTCACCAACACTCTTTCTACTTGTTCTAGACTCAGTTAGGAGAAGAATCACAGCAGGCGGGAGACGAGGAATCCAATGGGGGATCCATGAACGTCTGGAGGATTTGAATTTTGCAGATGATATAGTTTTATTAGGTCAAAGGCTGACTGATATGCAAGCTAAATTAAACTTGCTGAAAGAAAAAGCAGAGACTGCTGGCCTCAAGATAAAAATAGGCAAACCGAAATGAGAGTAAATTCAGGGAACATGGAAATGCCACTGTTAATAGGGGAGCAGCGGGTGGAAACTGTCAACTCATTCCTGTATCTGGGTAGTATAGTGACGGAAGATGGTGGAGCTGGAGTTCACGTGAAAAACCGCATTTAAAAGGCAAATGCAAATATCCGTATTTTAATACAAATGTGAAGGCTGTCCGTTTGTACGCCAGTGAAAGCTGGAATGTGGATAAAAAAGTAACATCCCAGTTACAAAGCTTCATAAATATATGTCTCCGATGCATCATGAACATCTGGTGGCCAGAAAGAATATGTAATGAGGAGCTCTGGCGAATAACAAACCAGATACATACAGAAGACGAGATACGAGAGAGAAAGTGGGGGTATGTGGGGCACACATTGGGAAAACCAGATGGAGTTATCGAGAAAAAATCATTGGAGTGGAATCCCCAGGGAACAAGGAAGAGAGGAGGACCTAGGGGCACATGGAAGAGGACAGTGAAAGAGGAAGCAAAAATAGTTGGCCAGAGGTGGGCAGAATTGAGGAAAATGGCCAGAGACGTATGGCGAGTACTTCTGGATGCCCGATGCCCCCATTCGGGCCAAAGGAATTAAGTCAAGTAAGTCAAGTGAGACCAGAAGAGTGCAAGGTCACTCTGATAAGTAGGCTCATGGTGCCAAGTTCTATATGAACGTGACTTCTTTTGTAATCGTTTAAATAACATCACACATCCTCTCAATTCGTGAAGCTTTATTTCGCATCCCATCTCCGTTGGAGGCTTCACTTTTTTTGTCAGTGAGTCTAATTACAGCCCATGGTTTGTTCTGGAATATCACTGAACAGTCTTCCAACACCGAATGGATAGTGCCGGTGACAAATGCATCTGTTATTAACTCCCCCAACACCCTCCCCCCGATTCCGCGAGGCCAGCGTGTAACACGTTCAACCTCTTGTAATCCCTATCATTGAACGGAAAAAGTCCCCATTGTAATTTTTCATTTCGGTTACGTAAAAGTTTTACCATGTAAAAATTAGTAATTTTCAGAATAAACCGTTCATTGTGCAGTGTAGTGAATTTGGTTTGGAAATTTCATAATTCATTAAAACTGTATTGGACCGATACTCGAACCAAAAACCCTGTCTTCATTGGTCATTTCTTCGAGACGTACTTGTCAAGTGATGTAAGCAGGAGTGAAATTACGAAAGTAGCGGAAACGTACTGGCAGTATTAATAATTTACCGAAACATGGAATTCACGTTGAAATTTTCAGTTGAAAAAACTTGCCTCTTTTCAGATGACGTCAGCTCTAATGCGTAAATCGGTCACATATATACATCAAACGCTCCTCCTATTACAGCCTTGGATAATACTGCTGATGTCTGCATGACGCTGCATATATCTGACCACCTTGTCCTACCCTTGACCTCCAGTTGTCGTTTTTCATTAACATTTTTTCCTTGGCTGTTGACTGTAACATCCTTTTGTTCCATCTTTCATTTTTCATGTTAAGATATTTGTGCAGGCACAGAATATGTATGTCTAAAGTGTTTTGTTTCATTTGCGGCGTTTGAAACTTAATAACATATGTAAGCAAAATCTGAAATAAACTCTCCAAAATGCTAGGAAAGGAGAGTTTGGTAGGAAATAATTACATTATTTTGATTTTGAAATAAAAAATGAATAGCAGAACATCTTATGTCTTCATTCTTTACTACAACTTGCTAGCCAATTGTGAAATTTAACCTATAGGCTCTTGCGTTTGCTACGTGTTGATTAAACTTTTCTTTAGTCAGATATAAGAGAAATAAAGATAGTAATTTGCAAGCTGTAATTCTCAATACTAATGCAGACGAATCTAACTTTAGCAAGTCAAGTGTCTTTTCTGTACAACAACCGATAAAGCATCTAAGGAGCTCTCTGCCTTCATTTGTACGTTTAGTCTCCGGATGGGATACTTAGCAATTTGCCGATTGTTTGTTAACTTCTTCAGTTTTCTCTGCCGTACAGGATCATATAGAGGCATTCGACGTTTCCGTTCTAGAGCTGAGAATCGAATTATGGCTGAGTCATGTTGTCGGATTGTGCAAAGGTCTATAGAGACAGCAATTGGCTCTTTTTGCCTTAGCGTTGGAGGAAAAGGTATGTAGTTATCCCCATACGTATCATTAGCAGCAATTTTGTTCTGTATGGTGGGCAATTACGCATCCACATATGCTAATGCGTGGTCCTGAGATGATATAGCATTATCTGGCCCTCCAGGCTGGAGTAACTGTCAAGATGAACCATGAAGCAGCACGCTGATAAAAGATGATGATCTATCACAATGTTATTATGCAATTCCTTACATCTTCATTTGTTTGAAGACATGTTAAATGCCATTGCTTGGAACATCAGACTTTCGTGAAAAATGGACTCCAGGTTACACTAAAATATATGGCATTCACATGATACTGTGAAGCGATATCAAGTCGTTGCCAGATTTTCCTCTCGCACCTTCCTGTGATGAATTTTTGAATGTTTCCATAGAGTTACCCAGAAGACAGTAGTTTAGCTTAACAATGATCGAGAAAGACATGCCGGCCGTGCGGTTCTGGGCGCTACAGTCTGGAGCCGAGCGACCGCTACGGTCGCAGGTTCGAATCCTGCCTCGGGCATGGATGTGTGTGATGTCCTTAGGTTAGTTAGGTTAAATTAGTTCTAAGTTCTAGGCGACTGGTGACCTCAGAAGTTAAGTCGCATAGTGCTCAGAGCCATTTTTGAGAAAGACATAGGCAGTGGACTTCCTGAAAGGGCTGTCTCTACACTTTACAGGAAAAATTTTGCTAATACGGTATGCAACACGTCTTTTGTGGCCAAAAAACGTGCAAACGCGAGTACATCACAGCAGGAAAAAATTTGCCATCATAGACAGGAGGATTTAAAAGTTACAGCGGCTGTTGGCACTCAGCGCAGCGACCCTAAACCATTGCTTCACCATTATACACTCCTGGAAATTGAAATAAGAACACCGTGAATTCATTGTCCCAGGAAGGGGAAACTTTACTGACACATTCCTGGGGTCAGATACATCACATGATCACACTGACAGAACCACAGGCACATAGACACAGGCAACAGAGCATGCACAATGTCGGCACTAGTATAGTGTATATCCACCTTTCGCAGCAATGCAGGCTGCTATTTTCCCATGGAGACGATCGTAGAGATGCTGGATGTAGTCCTGTGGAACGGCTTGCCATGCCATTTCCACCTGGCGCCTCAGTTGGACCAGCGTTCGTGCTGGACGTGCAGACCGCGTGGGACGACGCTTCATCCAGTCCCAAACATGCTCAATGGGGGACAGATCGGGAGATCTTGCTGGCCAGGGTAGTTGACTTACACCTTCTAGAGCACGTTGGGTGGCACGGGATACCTGCGGACGTGCATTGTCCTGTTGGAACAGCAAGTTCCCTTGCCGGTCTAGGAATGGTAGAACGATGGGTTCGATGACGGTTTGGATGTACCGTGCACTATTCAGTGTCCCCTCGACGATCACCAGTGGTGTACGGCCAGTGTAGGAGATCGCTCCCCACACCATGATGCCAGGTGTTGGCCGTGTGTGCCTCGGTCGTATGCACTCCTGATTGTGGTGCTCACCTGCACGGCGCCAAACACGCATACGACCATCATTGGCACCAAGGCAGAAGCGACTCTCATCGCTGAAGACGACACGTCTCCATTCGTCCCTCCATTCACGCCTGTCGCGACACCACTGGAGGCGGGCTTCACGATGTTGGGGCGTGAGCGGAAGACGGCCTAACGGTGTGCGGGACCGTAGCCCAGCTTCATGGAGACGGTTGCGAATGGTCCTCGCTGATACCCCAGGAGCAACAGTGTCCCTAATTTGCTGGGAAGTGGCGGTGCGGTCCCCTACGGCACTGCGTAGGATCCTACGGTCTTGGCGTGCATCCGTGCGTCGCTGCGGTCCGGTCCCAGGTCGACGGGCACGTGCACCTTCCGCCGACCACTGGCGACAACATCGATTTACTGTGGAGACCTCACGCCCCACGTGTTGAGCAATTCGGCTGTACGTCCACCCGGCCTCCCGCATGCCCACTATACGCCCTCTCTCAAAGTCCGTCAACTGCACATACGGTTCACGTCCACGCTGTCGCGGCATGCTACCAGTGTTAAAGACTGCGATGGAGCTCCGTATGCCACGGCAAACTGGCTGACACTGACGGCGGCGGTGCACAAATGCTGCGCAGCTAGCGCCATTCGACGGCCAACACCGCGGTTCCTGGTGTGTCCGCTGTGCCGTGCGTGTGATCATTGCTTGTACAGCCCTCTCGCAGTGTCCGGAGCAAGTATGGTGGGTCTGACACACCGGTGTCAATGTGTTCTTTTTTCCATTTCCAGGAGTGTATGAGGGTTGCCCAGAAAGTAATGTACAGCATTTTATTTTTCTCGGCCGAAAGCAATTCTAGGAATGCGAAACGCTATGTTTGTACTACTTGAAGTCTCCTAAATGAGCGTGTCAAGTTTCCGTCACTTCCGAGACTTAGCGTAGCTGCAGGACAGTTTTAAAATGGCGTCTATAAGTGACGTAAGTTGCACGCAACGCGCGTCATTGATATTCTCTCTTCAGAGAAAGAAATTGTGGGGAATATTGACAAAGGCTTGTGCAAAGTCTGCAGAGCATCTGCTGTCGACAGAAGTACAGTCAGTCGCTGGGCACGGAGGGCACGAAGGGTGAGGTCATCAGACGACGGTTCGGCGGAGCTCCACGATTTGCAGTGGTCAGCTGTCACACCTGACATATGGCGGCGAGCTAATGTTGTAATTCGTGAGGACATTTTGAGGATGATGAGGGGGTGATTCATACAGCGAAGCAGTGGCTGCGCCATCAGGGCGAGGATTGGTACGGACAGGGCACACACGCCCTGTTTCGCGCTGGAGGAAGGCCATAGAATGGGATGGAGGTTACGTGGAAAAAAAGGGTGTGTAGATAAAACAGCATTCTTTCATGCGTGTGATTCTCATTATGTTCAATAAACAATTGTCAACGAAAAAAATGAGGGGCATTTTCTGGGCAACCCTCGTTTATTGCAGTCTGGTTTCAATTATTTTTATGACGGGTATGGATCTCTTCACACCTCCTCCCCATTTTTGCTAGGGCTGATTATATTTTATACCACAGCAATAAATTGTTTCAAATACCCAGTACTTTATATTTTCAAATAAATAGTGATACATACACTCCTGGAAATGGAGAAAAAGAACACATTGACACCGGTGTGTCAGACCCACCATACTTGCTCCGGACACTGCGAGAGGGCTGTACAAGCAATGATCACACGCACGGCACAGCGGACATACCAGGAACCGCGGTGTTGGCCGTCGAATGGCGCTAGCTGCGCAGCATTTGTGCACCGCCGCCGTCAGTCTCAGCCAGTTTGCCGTGGCATACGGAGCTCCATCGCAGTCTTTAACACTGGTAGCACGCCGCGACAGCGTGGATGTGAACCGTATGTGCAGTTGACGGACTTTGAGCGAGGGCGTATAGTGGGCATGCGGGAGGCCGGGTGGACGTACCGCCGAATTGCTCAACACGTGGGGCGTCAGGTCTCCACAGTACATCGATGTTGTCGCCAGTGGTCGGCGGAAGGTGCACGTGCCCGTCGACCTGGGACCGGACCGCAGCGACGCACGGATGCACGCCAAGACCGTAGGATCCTACGCAGTGCCGTAGGGGACCGCACCGCCACTTCCCAGCAAATTAGGGACACTGTTGCTCCTGGGGTATCGGCGAGGACCATTCGCAACCGTCTCCATGAAGCTGGGCTACGGTCCCGCAAACCCTTAGGCCGTCTTCCGCTCACGCCCCAACATCGTGCAGCCCGCCTCCAGTGGTGTCGCGACAGGCGTGAATGGAGGGACGAATGGAGACGTGTCGTCTTCAGCGATGAGAGTCGCTTCTGCCTTGGTGCCAATGATGGTCGTATGCGTGTTTGGCACCGTGCAGGTCAGCGCCACAATGAGGACTGCATGCGACCGAGGCACACACGGCCAACACCCGGCATCATGGTGTGGGGAGCGATCTCCTACACTGGCCGTACACCACTGGTGATCGTCGAGAGGACACTGAATAGTGCACGGTACATCCAAACCGTCATCGAACCCATCGTTCTACCATTCCTAGACCGGCAAGGGAACTTGCTGTTCCAACAGGACAATGCACGTCCGCATGTATCCAGTGCCACCCAACGTGCTCTAGAAGGTGTAAGTCAACTACCCTGGCCAGCAAGATCTCCCGATCTGTCCCCCATTGAGCATGTTTGGGACTGGATGAAGCGTCGTCTCACGCGGTATGCACGTCCAGCACGAACGCTGGTCCAACTGAGGCGCCAGGTGGAAATGGCATGGCAAGCCGTTCCACAGGACTACATCCAGCATCTCTACGATCGTCTCCATGGGCGAATAGCAGCCTGCATTGCTGCGAAAGGTGGATATACACTGTACTAGTGCCGACATTGTGCATGCTCTGTTGCCTGTGTCTATGTGCCTGTGGTTCTGTCAGTGTGATCATGTGATGTATCTGACCCCAGGAATGTGTCAATAAAGTTTCCCCTTCCTGGGACAATGAATTCACGGTGTTCTTATTTCAATTTCCAGGAGTGTATGTGTACCAAGTTGGGTTCTGATACCTAACGCCGTTCCAGAGGTATCCTGGGACATAGATACACATGTTGTTGCTGCTGTTCTTGTTGTGGCCTTCAGCCTGGTGGTGGTGGTGGTGGTGGTAAGTTCCTATGAGACCAAACTGCTGAGGTCATCGGTCCATAGACTTACACATTACTTAATCTAACTTAAACTAGTATTTTAAACGTAGCTGCGCAACAGCAACGGTTCCACGTAATAGGATTAAAAACAGTCGACCAGTTGCAAAGGATAGAGTAATCTTTACCTAGGTTTCGATAGATTTAAATCTATCTTCTTCAGAAGGCGGCCTGAGGACAATGAACATCGTAATTTATATTAAAAGGTATGAAACATAAGTAAAGAATAGAGTTTAATAAATATTAGTAGAATCTTGTATTACAAAATATGAGAAGGATTCCTGGTACTTACAGTATTACATTAACATGGAGTGATATGTCATTGTCGTTTTTACAAACATCTGCATAGCTCCATTAGTCCAAATAAAATATAGCCCTGAGAATAGGGTTTGTCAGACAAATAAAAATAAGTACATGGAAGTTGGAGAGCGCATAAGCGACTGGGTAAAATCGGCCAGCGTAGTAGCACTGCAGCCAGGGCAGGTGGCGCTCAGGTCACGAACTATGTGCCGATTGGCGTACTGAAGCAACATGTAAAATATCCATATTAATTGCGTCCTTAGATAGAGTGACAATAAATAAAAGGAAAGCATTTAACACTCCCGTTATGACATTGTGGGAGCCTTAGGAACAATAATGTAGATACATACATCAAAAAGGCAGGTGGCGCTTACGCCATAAGTTACATGCAGTGGCAAATACAGCCAGAATATAAAAGTTATATTATCATATTAGTGAATCCACCTTCTCCAATATGCTGATGACACCGCCTTCCTGGCTCTCTATCCTACCCTTCAACGGTCTCAACGTACCCTCCAAACCCACCTTAACCAGTTCACCACTTGGTGCAACCAGTGGCTCCTCCGTCTCAACCCCTCCAAAACCCAGGCAATCATCATAGGCCGCACCACTCGCTCCTTTCGCCTCCATGATTTCTACCTCACCCTTTATGGTCATCCTATCCAACTCACCCCCACCCTGAAATACCTTGGCCTCACCCTTGACCGACACCTCACCTGGACCCCTCATCTCCTGACCATCCAGCAGAAAGCCCATTCCCGCCTCCGCCTGCTGAAACTCCTGTCCGGCCGGACATGGGGATTGCATCCTTCTACCATCCTCACACCTACAAATCCCTCATCCGTCCTATCCTCTGTTATGCCAGCGTCGCCTGGATCTCCGCCCCCACCCGCTTTTACAAGGCCCTCCAAATCCTTGAACGCCATGCACTCCGCCTTGCCTTCCGTATCCGCCTTCCTTCCCCCACACGGCTCCTGTATGAACTGATCCCCTTCCCCCACCTCCTCTTGTTCCTCCAACATCTCCGCATCCTTTACATTGTGCGCAGGGTTGATCCCCCCCACCCTCTGGTTTCCTCCTTCCTCTCCACCCCCCGCCCATTGCCGCGCCTCTATCGCTGTATCCCTCCCTCTCTCCACCTCCACACCCTCCATCTCCTTCATCAGGGCAATCTCCAACGCCTCCCCCTCCCGGATGACGAACTTCGCCGTGACATATACCCTTCCTTCCAACAATAACCCGGCCTTGTTTCCCCCCCCCCCCCTCCCCAGGGCCCCCTTCTCCTCTTTCCTCCTTCTCCCAGAGCGGATTTTCCTCCATCCCCCCCTCCCCTGAGACCCTGCACCCCATACTTGCCTCTCTCCTTCCCACATCCCTCCCTACCTGGCCCTCTTCTGCGCACCCCCCATTCCCCTCCCCCATCTCTTCCCCTCCCTCCCTTCTTCGGGTCTCCCTCATCTCCTTGAACCTGGCAGATCCTCTGTCTTGATCATCATCAGTGTGCCACATCAGTGTTGTGTTTAGTGCTGTTTCTCATGTGCGTCAAGAGGTGTGATTTTAATTGTGTACTGCCTTGAGGTTCGCCGTCAGTGTTACGTTGTGTGCTATGCCATCCGTCAACACCTTTATGCTCCGGTCATACTGTGCCTTGTGTTCTTTTAATCGTCGCAGTGTGTGGCCTTTTGTGTGTGCTACTTTTAAACAGTTTTTTATCTCCATTTTACAGTCACCGCGTTTTTTTGTCTATTGCCTCCCATGATGTTCTCCCTTTTTTATATCTATGTTCGCCTTCTTCTCTCCTTTGCTGTTTTTAAATGTCTTCTATTGTTTTGTTCTATGTCTTTCGGCTGAAGAGCAGCGCATATGCTGCTGCCAGCCCGCCCCGATGGGGAATTGAAATACAATAAAGAAAAAAAAAAAAAAAAAACTTTACTTATGTTTCATACCATTTAATATAAATTACGATGTTCATTGTCCTCAGGCCGCCTTCTGAAGAAGATAGATTTAAATCTATCGAAACCTAGGTAAAGATTACTTTATCCTTTGCAACTGGTCGGCTGTTTTTAATCCTATAACTTAAACTAGCTTACACCAAAGACAATACTCACACACCCATGCCCGACGGAGGACTCGAACCTCTCATGGGGGAAGCCGCGCGAACCCTGGCAAGGCGCCTCAGACTAGTCAGCTACCCTGCACGGCTTTCAGCCTGGAAAAAGGTTTGATTCATCTCTCCACACTAGTCTATTCTGTACAAGCCTATTCATTTCTTCACTCTGGGAAGCGAAAAAAAAAAAACCATTGGCACGCCACAGTGTACACTGAGGTGACAAGAATCATGGGATTACTTTATGCACATATACATATGGCGGTAGTAAGTTTACACAAGGTATTAAAGGGTAGTGCATTGAGAGAGTTGTCATTTGCACTCTGGTGACTCATGTGAAAAGGTCTGTGACGTGATTATGGCTATTCGATGGGAATTGATGGACTCTGAATGTGAAATGTTAGTTGAAGCTAGACAAATGGGACATTCCATTTCGAAAATCCTTAAGGAACTCAATACTCCGAGATCCAAAATGTCAAGACTATTCCGAGAATACAAAATTTCAGGCATTACCTCTCACCACAGGCAACGCAGTGTCCGACAGCCTTCACTAACGACCGAGAGCAGCAGTGTTTGAGAAGAGTTGTCAGTGTTAACAGACAAGCAAAAGTGCGAGAAATAAACAGAAATCAATGTGGGGCGTACTAAGAACGTATCCACTTAGATAGTGTAGCGAAATTTGTCGTTAATGGGCTATGGCAGTGGACGACTGACGCGACTGCCTTTGCTAACGGCACATCACCGTCAGCACCTCCATACTGGTTGCAACTTAGATGACTGGAAAACCGTGGCCTGGTCAGATGAGGTCCACATTCAGTTGATAGGAGCTGATGATAGCATTTGAGTTTGGCACACACCCCACAAAGCCATGGACCCTAGTTGTAAACAAGGCACTGTAAAGCTGGTGTTGGCTGTGTGAACATGGAATGGATTGGGTGCTCTGGTCCAAATGAACCGGTCACTGACTGGAAATGTTTATGCTTGCCTACTTGGAGACGATCTCCAGCCATTCATGGACGTAATGTTCCCAAACAGCAAAGGAATATTTGTGGACGACAGTGCGCCATGTCACTGGCCACAGCTGTTTGCCACTGGTTTGAACAATTCTCTCTACAATTCGAGCGAATGGTTTGGCCACGCCGATCGACATAGATCCGTGTGTGTGTGTGTGTGTGTGTGTGTGTGTGTGTGTGTGTGTGTGTGTGTGTATGTATGTGTGTGTGAATTCCTAAGGGACTTAAATCGTAGCGGAGGTCAGGTCCAGAGGTTTTGTGATCAGAATAGAGGCAGAAAAGAGATTTGATAATTGCGGAGACAGTGGCGAAAGAGAGTTAAGAACAAGTGCCATTTAGTCGAAATGTTGCAACCAAGGGTGGGGACCCTCCCGTTTGTGCGTTGCCATGTTAACGAGAAACCCGTCTATGGGTTATTGGATTCTGGAAGTGCCATTATGACCACTGATATTCGTTGATGATTGAATTTTCGTGAGAAGGTTCTGCCGCAACGAAAAACGCCTTTCTTTTAATGATTTCCAGTCCAAATCCTGTATCATTTCAGTGACACTCTCTACCGTATTCCGCGATAACACAAAACGTGCTTCCCTTCTTTGAACTTTTTCGATGTACTCCGTCAGTCCTATCTGGTAAGCATCCCGCACCACGCAGCAGTATTCTAAAAGAGGACGGACAAGCGTAGTGTAGGCAGTCTCTTTAGTAGATCTGTTGCATTTTTTTCTGCAAATAAAACGGAGTCTTTGGTTTACTTTCCCCATAACGTTTCCAAGTGTTCTTTACAATTTAAGTTGTTCGTAAATGTAATTCCTAGGTATTTAGTGGAACTTACGGCCTTTAGATATGACTGATTTATCGTGTAACCGAAGTTTAACGGATTCCTTTTAGCACTCATGTGGATGACCTCACACTTTTCATTAATTAGGGACAGATGCCAATTTTCACACTGTACAGACATCTTTTCTTTCTTGCGCCTTATTCTTCCCCTGTATGCACGGTTAAGAAGCGGCAAGGAGAAATTCGGCCTGATGTTGGCTACTGCGAACTTAACAAGGGGGTAATTTTGCGTTCAGTACCGTTTCCAGATCTTCGCTCCTCTTTTGCATGGTTTAAGGGACCTAAGCTTTTCAGCACTGTAGATTTAAATCAAGTATACTACCAAATACCTGTTGAAGAGTCATCTAAGGTGTTAACCTCATTTAGCACAGATTGAATGTAACTGGGTTCCGTTCGGCCTTTCAACAACTGTCGCAACTCCTGGATCCAGTTTACAGGGGATTAAATTTGATTTTCCTGTATCATTAACTAGATGTGGTTTATAGTGAATCTGTGGTAGATTATTTCAGACATAGTTTTCGAGGGATTACGTAAGGCCGGCCTGATGGTGAATTCTGACAAGGTGAGGTTTGCTTGTCACTCGATACAGTTGCTTGGGCATGTGGTATTTGCAGAGGGTCTCACTATAGATAGTGGAAGAGTTAGGGCGATTACTAAATTTCCTATGCCCTGTAATGTGAAAGAGGGCGCAAGATTTATAGGCATAGCTAGTCTTTTACGAAGTTCATCCTGGATTTGCCCAAACGGCAGCCTCCTTGAATGCTTTGAGGTAAAAAGGAGTGAAATTTCAGTGTGGAGAGTCTGAAGATGCTGCTTTCCTCACTATCAGGGAAGCCTTGGTGGCGGGATCGGTAGTGGCGTTACTGGATTTTGATAATGAGTTTATCGTTCAGAATGTTGTACCGCGGGTACCTATAGGGGCATCCTTCTACAAGAATATGTTGAGGGACGTCACCCAGCTGTGTTTGCTTAGCGTTCACTTAATCACTTGGAGCAGCGATATTCTGTTTACGAGCCTGATGCACTAGCAGTCTTAATTTCTCTGGTAAAATTTAAGATTTATTTGGGGCTCCAGATGTCTGAATTTTAGACTGACAATCAGGCCCTTAGTTGTGTGCTGGATCGGCCTAGAGGAACTGGGCGTATAGCTCGATGGGGAAAACGAATACCAGCTTTTCAGTACAGAATACATGGACAACATGGTAGCGAATGCCATAAGTCGAATGTTTGAGGATTAGGACCAGGATGAACAAAATCTGGAAGGAGATGGTCAGTTGCCTTATGAGATCAATGCGATATTGTCTGAGTATCCCGAACTGTTTTATGGAATTGAGAATTATCAGAATTAGGAGTCCGGGTTAAGGCTGGCGGCGAATAAGATCAACAAGGTTGAGGAGAGCTACCCTTATTTATAGAAGGAAGGGGTTTTGTGTTGTCAGAAGCGGAGGGAAACTCGGGCAAGAGTTGGGTCCCAGATGCCACAGTAGTTTTTCTTCTGCGTTACTTTCATGTGTCTCCAATGGGCAGTCACCATGAACTGTTTAAAACTAGGGAGAAGGTTAAGGAACGTTTTGTTTGGGCAGGTATGGTCAAGGACATAAGAAAGTTTGTCAAGAAATATCAAGATTGCGCGTCGACGGGATGCATGGCTTCACAACCAGCCTAGGATTTTATAGGTCCATAGGGACGCTCTAAGAAAGGAACGGCTACTGCAAGGGCTGCAGCAGAGACTCTGAAAGGTGAAATCTGGGTGTTTGGTGCTAGTAGAGTCCTGGTGTTTGATAATGCTAACGCCGTCACCTCCAAAGAATTTGATAATTTCTTGTTTGATTTGGGTGTGAAAAATCACCGTGCTACGCCATTCTAACCCAACCACTCTGCTGAAAGGGTCAACCGAAATCTCTGGGCAGCCCTTACCGCTTATCATCAGGAGAATCAGTCAAAGTGGGACGAAGCCTTGAGTTCGTTAGCCCATGCCTTTAATAGACACGAGAGCCATTTGAATACGCTGGCTCGAGTGATGTTCGCTTACGTCCCGATTTCTCCACTGAGCAACTTTTGAGGAATTGGGGATTGTTACCTGAGATCCTCACCTTCCGACATTAAAGAGCAATCGCGTAAGGCCTGGAGGCATTCGCCGGTCACACCAGAATCAGACAGAAGCAGACAACCTTGCAAATACACAGATTTTGGAAGACTTTTGCAGTCTTGAACAACGTCAGCGAAAAAACCTCTAAGAAACTGCTACCCCAGTTTAAGGGCCCCTTCATCATTCGGGGGATTTATTACGTCGGTCACAGTTATATTGCAAGATGCTCAGAACGAAAAGTTCTTTGGGCACACATATCACAGACCAAGCCGTTTGGTTCATAGGCGTCGTACATAGGGGGAGGTTGCGCCAGTTGGTTTCCTCCTCTGGCAATTTGCATTTCGCGCCATTGCGGATCTACTACTGTTCCTCTGTGTCCTACAGAGTCTTGGTTGTGCTTAGGTGCGCAATGTCGGTGCGGTGGCCATAGCGGCGCCGAAGGTGACAGCGTGGAGTAGTGAGAGCTAGGCCGGGCCACCAGTTCCTGACTGCATGTGTTTACGGCCGCAGCGATGGGGGAGAGAGGTATTGCCCAGGGTTGGGGCTGCCGACAGCCAGGCTGCCGGACGGCGTTAAGCTCCGTGAAAGTGTTGAAATACGTCTGTGACGATTTAGTTCTACGTTGCTTTTCATCATTTCGGTTATTAGTTAGATTCAGTCAAGACAGCGGAGAGAGTAATTCGTTCCATAGATTTGTGGCTAGGCTCGTCTGATAGTCCCTGTTTTTCTCCAACGTTGAAGGCTGGGTTCGGTTAAGTGGTGAATAGCACCATTGTAGCGTTTATTTCTGCCTTAAGCATACAATGGCGATAGAATCTCGCCGCCGATAAGAAGCTGTATGGTGTTGCCGCGGTTTCTGACTACGAGAACTGGTTAAGACAGCTACACTGATTGCTTAGCTTCTTGGTGGTGTCCTCTATAGTATTAAAGTGCCAGGAACGACTACTAATTTTTAGCGCAATTCTTCAACTGTGTGCAATGTGTTGATTTCATTGTCTTTTTTTATGGCGCGGCTGTTATTAGTTACTACAAGGACTGGAACAGCTGTGCTTGATAACGTTCTTGCTGCTAAGGAGAGCCGGCCGTTGTGGTCGAGCGGTTCTAGGCGCCTCAGTCCGGAACCGCGCTACTGCAACGGTCGCAGGTTCGAATCCTGCCTCGGGCATGGATGTGTGTGATGTCCTTAGGTTAGTTAGGTTTGAGTAGTTCTAAGTTCTAGGGGACTGATGACTTCAGCAGTTAAGTCCCATAGTGCTCATAGCCATATTTTTTGCTAAGAAGAACTACAAAAGCATTTACATCGAAGTTAAGTGACGGAAAAGACAGTTATAAACTAGCTGCTACTATTCTAGGGAAGCTGCGTTCGAGTCTTCTTGTCTTGTCGTGGTGTTGTGAGGCCGTTGTGAAATATTGTAAGGTCAGCCTGTGACGGCAACGTTGATGGCAACAGTTTTGTCAGTTGTAACGGAGTATTAGCACTTGGATCCGTCGTAGTAGGGTTGAAAGGATAGTTATTCATCAATGATACCATTCTTGGCTGTGTCGATTCTGGATGGTCCGTATGTGATTGTTGTCCCCCAAAAGTAGGAGGCACTGGTGGTCTGTCGCGTGGGTACCTTATGTTTTCAAAAAACTGTAGTTTTGACTGTTGAAAGCTTTGACGTCCCTATGGTGTATTGTGTGGTCACAATGCGGGAGGTCTTCCTGGGGGGGGGGGGGGGTTGTCCAAAATCAAGAACTCCTTCATGACCGAGGCGACTTTCGCTTCCTGTCATCATACAGTGGGCAACGGCCTTTGAACGTCTGGGAGAGCTTGATTTCTTTTACTGTTGAAACCAATTTAAAGAAATTAAAAAGACTGATTTCATTCCAACCTCGACACTTAATAATCGAAGCCCTAAGTCCTACCATATGAGGAACAGACGCATCATCAGTAATTCAAAATTGGTTCAAATTGCTCTGAGCACAATGGGACTCAACTGCTGCGGTCATAAGTCCCCTAGGACTTAGAACTACTTAAACCTAACTAACCTAAGGACAGCACACAACACCCAGCCATCACGAGGCAGAGAAAATCCCTGACCCCACCGGGAATCGAACCCGGGAACCCGGGCGTGGGAAGCAAGAACGCTACCGCACGACCACGAGATGCGGGCATCATCAGTAATGTCGGAAGATTAATTACTAACATAAATAACATGTTCCTGCCATCAGGAGACTTAGTAAAGTTACAATCCTGTATGGGCAAAAGGTGACAAAGCCGTCTTCAGTTTATATTGTGACACGTGTCACAGTGATGTTGGGACCTGTTTCGTTAAAAACATTTTAAGTATGATTATGGCTGTAATGAATGATATATCGTACTAGCAGGCTACTAATGAGCCCGCTCCAATATTGAAAAAACAGATTCCATCCGGATGTCAATCCATATTATGTTGATCCCACTCCTCACACCCCAAAATGGTCTTTTTTTTTAAAAAAAAAATGGCTCTGAGCACTATGGGACTTAACATCCGAGGTCATCAGTCCCCTAGACTTAGAACTACTTAAACCTAACTAACCTAAGGACATCACACACATCCATGTCCGATGCAGGATTCGCACCTGCGACCGCAGCAGCAGCGCGGTTCCGGACTGAAGCACGTAGAATCGCTCGTCCACAGCGGCCGGCTAAAGGAAAAATCTGAAATTATTTTACGGTTAGTTATCGACATGCAGCTAATTTTCTCTCAAAATAATTACATGGTAGTGGCGTTCATATACTTGACTACGGCATGCGACAACGTCGTCGTGTCAGTTTTAGGGCAAAAAATTGGAGGTTCCAAAGCTACTCGCGCCTAACATTGCAAGCTTTTTGAGCAATAGGAGGACAGTCCTTTCGCAACACGGAACTACAATGGGATCCAAAGGAACTATCAGAGTACACCCACAGAAATCAGTCTTAGCCTCTTTATTATTCATATCTTCATGACAATTTTGTGACTGACATCCTAATATTACAACACACAGACGACTTAGCCATGTATTTCTAAGACAGTTCACTTCAGTCCTGTCATCTGAAAATGCACATCGCTCTCATACGTCTGCATGAGTAGTGTACAGAAAGTGATTTCCACTTCTTTGATAGCAAGTCGAATCTTAAGATCTTTATTCGTCTTCGGATCCCAGACCCCAAACAATTCATCTAGGACAAAATACGTTTCCGGTTACGGACACAGCTTAGTATCTTGGGATGATTGTCGAAGATTAACAAAGATGGGCTCCTCATATCCGATATATCATTACCATGTCTGAAAAAGCCTGCACTCTCATCACAACTACGACTGGAGCATGATGGAGCTATGATGATTCATACCCACCATTACTGAGGACACTTTGATTACGGACGCCTATGCTACGAATCAGCATCACACAGCGCGGTACAAGGACTGTGCAGTGAAAAGCCTTGCGTACACAGTCTGGGGCTCCATGTCAACCCCAGCTAATGTATTATTGGCTGAAGCGACGGATATTTTTCTGCAAGAAATTGCTCCTGCGACTCTGTCTCGACGAATACGAGCCCGTTCACGAAAAAAATCCGGGCATTAACATTCTGTGTTTGGAAGATATTGGACAAATGAGCAACTTTCACCCGTGGCTTAACGGAATTCCTGCCGCACTATCAGGAGGCCTGCATGGTTATACAGATGGGTCCAAGTTTAGTGAAGGCGCTGGTACCACAAAGCAAACAACAAGGCCTATACAAGCTGGATCCACGCCCTATTATTATGACAGCCGAGCTGTTTGCCATTTTTAAGACCTACTATTCGCACAGACGGCTACAGAAGATGCAGTAGTCAACCAACATCTCTGATAGTATTTTAGCCCTACAAATGATTAAAAACCAACATAGTAGTTGTAATAAACCCATAGTTGCAGCAATAGTCACCAGTGTCTTTAGGTTGCAGGGGGACTGTCGCAGCATCGTGATGATACGGATGAAAGGCCACTCTGGGATACATGGAAATGTATAAATAAATGCCCTTGCTAAGCAGGCATCTTTGGATGGAGATATTAAATATGTGATACCCATGTTCAGAAACCTGTTGTCCTCGAACTGGTAAGAGGAAAGGTGGGGGACGTCTAAGATCAAAGACGGTCTCTACGCACTAACTATTCCTACGATTCCAAGAGTGCCGTGGTACAATAAGGCACAAACATCAAGGAGTTCCACGACAGTTATAGCACGGCTGAAATTTAATCATTGGGAGTTCAACAAATAGATCGGCTCAACCTAAGCGCCACCGCTGTATGTGTTTATGGAGAGGAAGAGCATCCAAACCATATATTTCTACAATGTCCTCGGGACAGGTATCAGATAGCCGGCCGCGGTGGCCGTGCGGTTCTCGGCGCTGCAGTCCGGAACCGCGGGACTGCTACGGTCGCAGGTTCGAATCCTGCCTCGGGCATGGATGTGTGTGATGTCCTTAGGTTAGTTAGGTTTAAGTAGTTCTAAGTTCTAGGGGACTGATGACCTAAGATGTTAAGTCCCATAGTGCTTCAATCCCGCGTCCGGCCATCCTGATTTAGGTTTTCCGTGATTTCCCTAAATCGCTCCAGGCAAATGCCGGGATGGTTCCTCTGAAAGGGCACGGCCGACTTCCTTCCCTAATCCGATGAGACCGATGACCTCGCTGTTTGGTCTCTTCCCCCAAAAACCAACCCCAACCCATAGTGCTCAGAGTCATTTGAACCAGGTATCAGATAAACATACTTGCAAGTAATTTTCAGGCTCTTGGTCGTCAGATCCCAAGCAGCCGCCAAACCTTTTTAGCACCCAATGATACAGCAACGTGTAAACCACTGTACGAGTTCGTCAACAGTGTGAACATCAAGATATAACTCCCTGGCCTGCTAATGCTCTTGGACCTTGGTAATGAGAATTCCACAGGAAGGCAAATTCAATTAGCTTATACTGCCACATACTCAGCAGAATAGAGCACGCTCAGCCTCTAACTGTATGTCACTATGTGCCTCCTCTATTTAATTGTCTGAATACTGGTGTAACTATACATATGGTGGCACTACCCAAAACTGGTTCTTGTAAACTGCTCTGACTAGATGGTACTTACAAATCTGAACAGATATTCAAATCTCTATGCACAGCTTTAGAAACAGCTCCAGCTCTTGGCAGGGCATACAACATTTTATTGTTAATATACACGTAGATATATAGTCATTAATACGGAATGAATTTGGGAAATCCCAAATGTGTACCGCTGGTCGCTGTGAGCGAGCGGTTCTAGGTGCTTCACTCCGGAATCGCGCTGCTGCTACGGTCACAGGTTCGAATCCTGCCTTGGGCATGGATGTGTGTGATGTCCTTAGGTTGGTTAGGTTTAAGTAGTTCTAAGTCTAGGGGACTGATGACCTCAGATGTTAAGTCCTATAGTGCTTATGGCCAAATGTGTACCAATGGAGATTTATCATCTTGTATAGTGGATTTTAATAGTATACTACTTCTGTGTATCCTGTGCTACATTTTCGTCTTCTTTATTTGGTTGCCCGTTTCATTATGCTGCGGGTTGTAAAACTTGTTCTACGTCGGAATCAGTCCTGTGTTGAGCCTATTTAACTTCGTACGAGAATACGACTTAAACTAACGTATACTTTAAATTGTCAAAACAAACTGTAATATAATATTTCCAGTTGTAAGTAGGCTGTTTAGGTTTTTTTTATTGGTAACGCCACCTCTGTATGAAAATCACTGGCTGTGCTGTGGGCAGTCTGTGTCTGCTTTGCATTGTTGTAATACTCGCCATTGTAGTGTTGGGCAGCGGCAGCTGGATGTGAACAGCGCGTAGCGTTGCGCAGTTGGAGGTGAGCCGCCAGCAGTGGTGGATGTGGGGAGAGAGATGGCGGAGTTTTGAAATTTGTCATGAACTGCTATATTTATATATGATAATATCAAGGTAAATACATCGTTTGTTCTCTATTAATATCTTTCATTTGCTAACTATCCCTATCAGTAGTTAGTGCCTTCCATAGTTTGAATCTTTTATTAACTGGCAGTAGTGGCGCTCGCCGTATTGCAGTAGCTTGAGCAGCGAAGATTTTTGTGAGGTAAGTGATTTGTGAAACGTATAGGTTAATGTTAGTCAGGGCCATTCTTTTGCAGGGATCTTTGATAGTCAGATTGCGTTGCGCTAAAAATATTTTATGTCAGTTTAAGCACAGTCATGTATAAATTGTTCAAAGGGGACGTTTCATATGTCGACCCTTAGCCGAGGATACCTCACTGGAATCTTCTGATTTTTTTCTTGTAGTTTGTGTAATTAGTGTAGCTATTGTTTATTGCTAGCGCGTAATTGTAGAGAAAATCTCCTTTGTAGTTACAGTCTTTCATTGTTGTACAGTGAAACAGTTGTCGCATGCATGTAGATTTGCACCAAGTATTTCGCAGCTGCAATTAACTAGATATTATTTTCAGTGCTATGTTAATGTGTTCTCTTATTTTTGATCTTCAAATTGTGTTTTTCTGTGTTGTCGTGTGAAATACTGTGACAATAATGGCGTGTGAAAAACGTAATACTAGGCTCCAAAGTAAACTGACAAATGACAGTGAAAATGAAAGCAGTGTGTTAGCGCCACCGAGTAATGAATTAACTGATGTTCAAAGTAGTAATTTGGTAATTGTGCATAGGGAAATGGAGCGGGCTGCAAACAATGGTGTAGACAGTGAAACAGGTAGTGAACAGGGAAGCATTATCGATCGATCGGTCGGCAACAGCTCGCCTCAGGAATCCGAAATGACAGGACACAATTTCGCAAATACTGTAGATTCAGGTTTTGGGTCATCACCGTTTTCTCAAATAAGGCAAGACACATTTTCTGCTTGTCAAAATGTGAATGTTGCCGGTGCAAATGCACTGCCGAAAAGAGTAGAGGAACAGATTCCAGACACTAATGCATTGTTATTACAACTAATGCAACAAATGGAACAAAATCAGAGACAAACACAGCAAAAGCTGCAAAAGTTAGACACAATGGAACAAAATCTTAAAAAGTTAGACTCATTGGAACAAACACTTGAACAAACACGTGAGGATTTAACTACTGAGTTACATAACATTGAATCGAAATGTCAAAAAGTCTGTAATGACGTAAAAACACAAATTTGTGAGCATTTTCAACCTATTTTTTCGCGGCATGAAAATGCATTACAGAATCACGAAGCAGCCATAAAAGAACTGCAAGCCATTGTTCATGAAAATCATGAGACCTTGTGGGCTAAAATTGACTCAGTTGCATCTACCGATTCGGTTACGCAACTTGCAATAACTCAGGAAAACTTAAAGGACACAGTAGATTCGATTTCAACACAAATGGACGCTCTGAAACTTGGTTCAGAAAAACACACTGAGGAAATGTGTTCACTATCGGAGAAAGTAGCCGAACTTTCGGATCAGGTCACTAACTTATCTACAAAGGTAGATGATGATCTGAATGACACAAGACCTGTAGCCTTCGCTGACACAGAAGAGTATGAACAAATTAGAAAATTCAAACAGAATCAAAATCAAATCAATACACAGTACAAAAGAGAAATCCGGGAAGTACAAGATCAGCTGACACAGGTAATTCAAGAATTACGTATTTCAGAGGATACTCGCGCCCCAATACGGGAAGAGGGACACAGAAATACGGAACAGCCACAAAATAATAACACAGGGCATTTCGGAAGTTATGAAAGAAATTGGCAAGGTACACCGAATGTTGAGATGGAACCGCCGAAATGACGTAACAATGACCGACATGCGACTCGCCGACATGATGATTTTGATTATAAGCTGTTCATTACTACACGTAAATTCAAAACATTTAAGAATTCTGGCAACGACATTCACCCACAAGCATGGCTCCATCAATTCTCTCATTGTTTTCCTCCCAACTGGTCGTTAGAACACAGATTAGAATTTATGTGTGGCTACTTGGAGAATGAACCAGCTGTAAGAATGCGATCGGTAATTCACGATTGCCACAGTGAAGGAGAGTTTTACCATGCCTTCCTCTCAGCATATTGGTCTCAAGCCACACAAGACCGAGTAAAACATAGCATCATAATGATGAAACGTTTCGAACAATCTGAATTTTCCAGTCTTATGAAATATTTTGAAGACATGTTGCATAAGAATCAATATCTTTCAAACCCGTACAGCCCCTCAGAACTCATCCGCATTTGCTTAATCAAACTGCCTGAACATTTACGACATATTATTTTGGCAGGACGTTGCAAAGACGACAAGAAAGCATTTCAGGGACTCTTACAAGAATTAGAAATTGACACTGACAATCGCAGAACGCGAAACCAGGAACACAACAATTACAGGTCACATCCGTCGCAATTCCGCGATGAAAGAAGTAATAACTTGACACGACAAGGCTATTCTCACAACACAAATCGTGACCAAAAAAGACACCACCCGTATGACAACCGTTGGCAGAGTAGTAATAACTACAGGGAAAGATCACCTCTCCGTGGTAATGACTATCACAGAGACAATAAGAGAAACAGACAATATGGTAACCAGAACTATTATTGTCAAGGGAGACAGAATAACTTTAGACGCAACGGACCAGCGCGCAGTTACGATTCAGGGAGAAATTCTCCACCACGTGGCCGACAAGAAAGAAACTGTGTAAACTACCGACAAAACGACAGACCTGAATTCCATCAGAACTGGCGAGCTTCAAACAGGGCAGGGCCTTCCCGTCAAAGTGAATTTGTAGAAGTTAGGTCTCCTAATCCCAATAACAGCGCGCGCCAACAAAGAGACAGACAATGACTCGCACAGCAGGCAGCCGCGTGCGCCCGCTGGCTCCGAGAAAAATAACATAAGACGCTAGCCTTGAGAAAAATTTTAGCATTCTTTACCGATGTATACAACATGATAATTGCGTTGAAGTTTAAACTCTGCGTACTAGGAAGAGTAAAGATTTACACCACATTTCACATGTAAAACCGTTTATTGAAAGATAATCTGCTTTTTAACTTTGTCTTTGCCATAAAACTTTTCACTTCACATTTCTAGTATGCTTTGCCAGACTTAGAATCTGTTAACATGCAACAATGTTTGAAGTTAAATATCCAGTCAAGAACCAAGAGAACTTATTTAAACAGAAATTACGAATGCATTGTTATAGTGAACAGACTACACAGTGTTGCATTTGTACATTCTTGCTTGTTAGTTGAACGATTATGTAACGACTATAAGGCTTACATACTTAGAACACATACTGGTACTGCTAATAAGATTTTAATGCAACATTTTGGTTTACTTGAAAATACATTCTGGGTTTAAAGTACTTTCTGTGAGATACCAAAGGACACAGTGGTTAGTTTAAGTGACAACTACACGGTTTTATCACGACGCTACTAATGAGTGACAATTTACAATGTTGCTTTTGCGGTGTATCTGTTTTATATCTGCACAGTTTTTCTGAATTCTTCTGGAAATCAAAACATGTTTTATTAGTAACTTTTGTGGTATAGCTACAAGGAGACAGCCTTTTCCATAGCACAACAATACGTTACAGCACAGTACTTTCATCATCACAACAATAAGCGTAATAACTAAGATATCTATACGCAAAGCATTTCACTTTGTGTATTATGAGGTAAGTACATTGACTTCTGCAGAACTTAGCTTTCGGAGGACGATAACTACGACACTTCCACACAGATTATGTTGCAACAAGACGCACATTTAGCGCTACTGACTTACGAAATGCCACATGACTATTGAATGATGTTTTTATGCTTTGGTTTGCGTAATTGCTTATTTCATTTGACATCTGTTTTCCAACTGTGTTGCAGCATTGGTTTCATAAAATAAAATTAAATGCATTTGCTAATGTGAACACTTTCTGTCAACAGATCTATTAAATAATAATTTTGTGATCCACATTCTTCAAAAAAGGAGCACTTGGAAAGGAAAGAACAATAAGAAGGGACTAGTAACAGTAACTGCATACATAATATTCTTTTCAAGTACATGGTAATATGTTTTTTACAATAAGTTGTTGTGGTGCACCACTTTAATTACTTAGACATTAAGATGTGATTATACATTTCCCTTATCTGCATTGTTATCTTTAGTGTACTATTTTTTTTTGCTTGAGCTATGTCATGTTTAGATATAAGCTGCTGTTTGCCAGGCATAGTGCTACTGAACTTTAATTTGTGTTACTCTGCTAAGCCAGATTCATTTTTTTGTTTGCTGCGCATTGCCTCATATTAGTTGTAATGTTGAATTGCTTGGTAATTTAGATTTACTGTAGCTTGCTTTGCGATTTTCCATTTTTTTCATTGCTGTTTATATTAATTGTTTTATGTGCTGCTGCATTGCCTCGTCCCTTAGTTTAGCATCTGAGCTCAGTAGATTTAAGTTAGCTTAAGAGGGGGTAGACTATATAAGAAACTGACTGTGGAGAATAGGTAAAGAATGCATTGAGAAGTTATACAAAAAAAAGTACAGAAAACAGGTTTAGGTAGGATTTTCTTGGAAATAAATGTTGAGGTGAGAAATGTGTGAACATATAAATACAGAAAGCATGCTTAGATAGAATTTTTTTGGTGGAAACAAAGGATGAAATAAGAGGAAAGATATATAAAGTTTTGGGTTGGACTGCAGTACCAAATGTTACACTGAAAACGAACCCTATCCTTTCCTATTGGTGTTATCCCACTATGTGTTTGTGTACCCTCGTGTAGTTGTTTTCTTCCTGTCTCTGTGTAGTTTCATAGAATTTTTTCCTCTTTTAATATTAAGCTACATTCACTATGATGAGGAATACTGTTATCCTCAAATATAATTGGCATTAATAATATGTTATTTACTTTGTAAAGATGTTAGACATTATTCATTCTGTTTAAATGCTCATGTGTGAAGTTGATGTTTCGCAAGTTATTCTGATCTTCTATGTATGTACTCATGTCATAATTCCTGTAACACTGATGTATATGTCTATTTCTATTCTTTTGTAAAGCCTGTTTTACTACAAATGTTATCTGTATTGTTATGTTCTTTAATGATGTATTCTGTACCTTTGTTATTGTATTCTCATGTTATAAAATTGTAATTGACACCAGTTCATCCTATTATTAACTTGTAAGTTACATTTCACTGCACACGTTTCTGTTGGTCATAGTATATGGACAATATGTGAGAAGTAGGGACTGTTAGTGTTTGCACGTGTGTTAATAATTCAGCAAGGGACTGGATAACAGCATTGCTGGTTCTAAGGACAATTCCAAAAACTTTGTGAGTGCACAAGTGGTGGTTATGGACTTGCTATATTATCCGCAAGACTCTTCAACGGTGATTGTGCACCTGCACAGTCACAACAGATGGCTGCTGGCTATCTCTCCAAGGACTACAGTGGGTCTGCATCTTTGATGACCCACCAGTACCATTATCTCTACAAGGACTGCAGTGGGTCTGCACCTCTGGTGGCCCACCAATACCGTAATCTCTACCAGGACTACAGTGGGTCTGCTCTGTGATGACCTACCTACCAATACTCTTCAAAATTTCGACTGACTCTGCTGTGGGTTTGCTCTGTTGTGGCCCATTACCTGTCTGCATGTCGAGAGTCAGCACTGTCTTTCCATTGGAAGGACAACACTACTTCTTCAAGACTGCATGGAAATCCACTACTTCCGTGTGCATTTTCTTTTACTGCTCAGACTTTGAGAAAAACACTGCTATTCTCCTGTTATGTACGATTAGGACTGTCTTTATGGACTGTGAGACAATTTTAGCTTTTGACCAACATTGTATCAATAAGTGTGTGCATTTGATTTCTTTGTTATTGTAATTATGAAAATTTTTTTCAAATCTGTATTGGCCACTGCCCAATCCAATTTGTAAAATTTTTTGTGGGGAGCATGGGGGCTATGTAAGTAGGCTGTTTAGGTTTTTTTATTGGTAACGCCACCTCTGTATGAAAATCACTGGCTGTGCTGTGGGCAGTCTGTGTCTGCTTTGCATTGTTGTAATACTCGCCATTGTAGTGTTGGGCAGCGGCAGCTGGATGTGAACAGCGCATAGCGTTGCGCAGTTGGAGGTGAGCCGCCAGCAGTGGTGGATGTGGGGAGAGAGATGGCGGAGTTTTGAAATTTGTCATGAACTGCTATATTTATATATGATGATATCAAGGTAAATACATTGTTTGTTCTCTGTTAATATCTTTCATTTGCTAACTATCCCTATCAGTAGTTAGTGCCTTCCATAGTTTGAATCTTTTATTTAGCTGGCAGTAGTGGCGCTCGCCGTATTGCAGTAGCTTGAGCAGCGAAGATTTTTGTGAGGTAAGTGATTTGTGAAAGGTATAGGTTAATGTTAGTCAGGGCCATTCTTTTGCAGGGATTTTTGATAGTCAGATTGCGTTGCGCTAAAAATATTTTATGTCAGTTTAAGCACAGTCATGTATAAATTGTTCAAAGGGAACGTTTCACAGTGTTGCGGTGGCTGTATGGCCACGGTCCGAAAAAAAGAATGCTCTGCAATTTTTACTCCTTATACTTCACCTCAATATTTAGTTAACGATTTCTTGATGCCTCAGGATATGTATCTTTTTTCAGTTGAGCTGTACCACAAATTTATTTACTCTCCAGTTCCTTCAGTGCCTCCATATTAATTGACCGACCTACCTATACATTCTACCATTTACATAATTTAAATTGAAAGTATGCAAGTGGCGAACGTGTAGCAGTATTTTCGTTGAGAAATTGTGTATTCTTCAATAAATATACTAATTCGTACAAACATATAACGAGTTGCCCCTAATGCAGTGCACAGTACACTAAGGCGATTGCCTAAACTTAACTGTAGCAATCGTGCATTTATACTAAAACTCTCATTTCTACTATGACAGTCTTAGCTCTGTCTTAAGTCCTTATGCTGCTGAACAACTAACTTCCTTCTTGAGACGACCAGAGTTGAGGAAATGAATATGGTGTGACTTTTCCGAGAGGAAGTTTTCTGGTGAAGTTGGGAGTATTGTGAGGAAATACCTGTGAATCGTCGTGAAAGAACCTCGGAAAGGTGTGTGACGTCATACTCTTTGCGGCAGGTCGAGCTGTTGACGCGGAACCGTCGTCGTTTCGCAGCCACGACACGCACTCGCGGCGAACGCAGGTAATCACTTGTCCGGCCTTATTGGTCAGGCACAGCCAGCTCACAAGCGCTACTGCTTACTGATGATGCCACTGCTCCTCTTGTACGTGGAAGAGCAGCACTGTGGCCATTCACAAAAGTGTCCCGGACGCGATTACAAAATAACTACTTACTGGAACCCGCACCCCATTACGCACGACTCAATGAAACAAGCATACACAACTACGCAATCGATCACGTCGTGTCAGTTGTCATACGATATCTGATCAAACGTATCCAGACATCTTCTGGAAAGGTGAATATGCGGCGTGTTCACCATTCGCCCATGCCGGGTGGTCGGAAATTCCCGTTACAAATCTCTAGGACATGTACAGGTTAGTGAGTACATAACATTTTGAATAGGAATCCATGTCCGGCAAAACTACTAGTTCTACGACAGTTTCAATGCAGATGATAATCTCATCCACACCCACCTGAGGAATGTACTTACGCGTGACCCAGTACAATTGTTGCAATCCATTTGAAAAGAATATTGACTCGTTCCGTTATTACTTACGCATTTGCATTACAACTTACACTTTGTGATTTACATTAGTCGACAACAACAAGAATCCAGCATCTACGGCACCAGCCGCAACGTACAGATGCATTACAACAGCCGCTCGATGTGGCGACCACCAGCGTTGTTACACACATTGTACCTCCGTAGCATGTTCTGGTACACTCTCTCCATCCCACCTGGTGTCTCTTCAATGTCTTGTGCAGCGGCCAGAACTCGTGCCAGCAGATCTTCCTCTGTCTCTACAGGTGTCTCATAAATTAGGCTCTTCATACGACCCCACAAGAAGTAGTCCATGGGGGTTAAATCCGGCGATCGTGGTGGCCACGCGGATGGACCACCACGGCCTGTCCATCATTGACCATACCGTCTGTTGAGATGTCTCCGGACAGCCAGTGAAAAGTGAGGTGGTGCTTCATCATGCTGAAACCACATTTCCTGACGGACATTCATTGGCACAGCTTCCAAGAACGGGTCCAGTACGTATCGTAGGAAGACTAAGTATGCGGGATCCGTGATATCGGATGGAAGGAGGTATGGTCTAATCACAGGACCGTCCAAGACCTGCTCACACGTTAATTCCAAACCTGTCTTGAAATCCCTGAACATGCGTGGCATGAGGGCTTTCGTCCGCCCAGACATGGCTATTTCGAGCATTCAGAACACAATTCCTTGTGAACCTACATTCATCTGTGAAGTGGATTCGACGTGGAAACAGGGGCACGTCGATGCAACGGTGCAGGAACCATGTGCAGAAGGCGACGCGTCGTGTAAAGTCTGCTGGACCCATAGCGTGTACCCTTTGTAAGTGGTACAGATGTAATTGTTGCTCATGCAGGACGTCCAAGACGGTACTGTGACTAACAGCCATTGCACGCGCAATTGTTCGCTGACTCGTTTACGGGCTATCTTAAATGCGATGCAGTACACCTTCTTCAAATTCTGGAGTGCGGCGTCGCCGTGGAACACCACAGTCCTGCCTCCTCACGTTGAAGGTACCCGTTTCTCGTAGCCGTTGTGTAACTTGGGCAAACAGTTTGTGCGATGGAGTATGACATTGTGGAAAACGTTCATGATACAGCCGACTAGCAGCACTTCCGTTACCTTCAGCTTCGCCATACACAAGGGCCGGCCGCGGTGGCCATGCGGTTCTAGGCGCTGTAGTCCGGAACCGCGCCACTGCTACGGTCGCAGGTTCGAATCCTGCCTCGGGCATGGATGTGTGTGATGTCCTTAGGTTAGTTAGGTTTAAGTAGTTCTAAGTTCTATGGGACTGATGACCTCAGATGTTAAGTCCCATAGTGCTGAGAGCCATTTGAACCATACACAAGGATCATGTCTGTGTATTCCGTAAACGCGTACAGCACCATGTTTCCTCTATCGGTGATGCACAGGTATTGAGTCGGTCTCACAGCAAAGCGGACAATAAGTGACATCTGGGGATCGTTTGACGTAGTACACGTCATCATGATTACCCTGTTGCATACCAGGACAGGGAACTCTGAGACTTTTCTCTTTCCCTAAGCAGACGTTGACGAGGTACACATATGAATTGAAACTGTCGTAGAACGGAAACGATACGATCCCGGACATGCGTTACTATTCAAAATGTTCTGTACTCACTACCCTCTACGTGTCCTAGAAGTTTGTAATTGGAATTTCCCACCACCCCGTAAGCCTGCTGAATTCTGCTGGGGACACTTCCAGTGAGGTGTCTGCATGTCTGTGGAGGAATGACAGCTCATTCTTCTTCAAGAGATGAAACTAGAGAAAGTAGTGATGTTTGGCGCTGGGATTGGGAGCGCAGTTGACGTTCTAACACTATCCAAAACTTTTCCGTAGGTTTCGGATTGGGAGTCTGCGCAGACTTGTCTGCGTCAGGAATTTGTTGGCCACAAACCTTCGTCTCGTATAAGCAAATTATGACGTTGATGCAAACTACAATCGTTTCTGAATTTATCCTCCACTGCAAGCAGGACAAAATGCTGTAAAATGTGTTCATATAGTTCTGCATTTAAAGTTTTCTTAAGCGCAGTAAGGATACCACGTCTAAATACAAAAATCATCCCCATGCAGCACCACGCTCTCCTTCGTACTTCAACGTTGGCCTTACACATGATGGCAGGTAACGTTCTTCAGAGATTCGCCAAACCCAAACCCTTCCATTGGACTGCGTGATTTATCTTTGTAAATCACTTGTTTCCAGTCATCCGCTGTCCACTGGCATTGCTGTTTACAACTCAAGCTTTGCTTAGCATTGACTATAGAAATGTGAGGCTCACAGGGAGGTGTTCGGAGATTGTACACCACATTTTTTAGCTTCCTACGCACAGATATTGTGCTAACTGGATTTATGGTAACACTTTTGAACTCACGAGTGACTCCTTCCGCTGGTTTTGTGCGATCTTTTACAACCACGTGCCGCAGAAAGACCACCCCTGTCCGTCAGTACATCAGATCTGCCTAGTTTTGGTTTAATTGTGGTTGTCCCTCGCGTTTACGCTTCAGTCACGTGACCAACATCGACGTGGGCACCTTTAGAAGGGTTTGCATGTCCCTGATAGGTTTCTTACTCAGCTCACATCCAGTGACCACTCAACCTTCGAAGCCACTGACCTCCCCCGACCCAACCAGTCTGCTGTTACTTCTTCTTTACTGACAACACAGTACTCCTCGTCGCCCTTTCGTGACATCTAGTAGTCAACTACGTATCACAGAGCGGCGTCTGGTTACTTTTGATCAGATAGCATGGTAATGTGCCAATGTTCAGTGTTGAACACTGTGCGATGGCTGACAGCTGAAGAATAAATAACTGCACGAAAAAGTTTTGCTTCGCCTCCATATCTCTGAACATGTGTGCGATTGTATTCAGAGAATTCAATTTGTTTTTGAATAATGTTCAAAATGAATGCAGTCTTTTCAAAAGTGCATATCTGTGATACCCAAATCTGCAGCTCGGCAATGTTCATTACCACGCTGCTCCACTCCGTGCCATGTTACATCCCCGCTTCCTCCTTGACATGCTGTCCAGCTTCTTGTCGAGGCATTACTTATCAAGCCTGTCCGACTCTTCGACAGCGTCGCTCCTAGTGTCATCTACTGTGTATGTGCTTTCCTGTGACGAAGCACTGGAAGATTCCGCTGGTGTCATGTTATTCTCAGTCGAATTTATGTCAGCAGATACTGTAGCCCATTTTATTCGTTTGATTTCTTCCACCTGGATAAAACTGTTCTTGCGCTGGGCTCAGTGCTCGCGCGTTATCGACTTGAAACACCCGTACGGGATGTATTGAATGCAGATTTGGATAATAGGGTGGAAAATCCTCTGCCGATATCGCACAGCCCTCAAATTATCCTCGATATTAATGAGAAGCGCCGTCGTCTGTACATGATACTGGCCTAATACATGACTGAAACATCACTCTGAAGAACCAGCAGAACTGCTACCTGAGGCATGAAGTGGTGCCAAACCATCTCCACACTCTTCCACGGCGATCATGAAATGTCAGACACACACTGTACTAATCGATGAAGGGAACCCGACACCACTCACCCACAGTTTCCATTCCAGACGTTCGCCTGCCCCACCACGGTGATGGAACTTGGGGGGAGTGAGACGAGGGAGAGATGGTTGTATTTTTTTCGTAATGGATAACTAGAAGCAAACTTTATCACTTGGAGATGGTTGTTTTGATCGACATAGTCTTCCCCTCCAAAAATGCAGCGCCTCCAAAAAGGCAGCATATAATTGAATTCACCTCGGGATAGCTGGAAGCCATAGTTTGTAGGTAAGGGTTATTGGCCGGTGTCGTTTGTCACGTGTGACATCTAAAAGTCGGATCTTCAGTATTTTGTAACTCAAGACTGCAACTGAATCTTCGAACTGCGTAGCTGTGAGGCCGCCAACTGAGTGGTCAATGTGCCGTGCTGACAACCATTCTTGCCGTCAAGTGGCTGCATTCTCCTGTTCACCCTCTACTCAGATGCACTGGAAATGCAGATCTACTTTTGTCATGACGTTGAAATTGCATGTGGTAAAGAGAGTATTGGCAACGGTCTTGCCGCAGTGGTAACACCAGTTCACGTAAGGTCACCGAAGTTAAGCGCTGTCGGGCTTGGGTAGCACTTGGATGTTGGATGGGTGACCATTCGGGTCTGCCTAGCGCTGTTGGCAAGCGGGGTGCACTCAGCCCTTGTGAGGCGAACTGAGGAGCTACTTGACTGAGGAGTAGCGGTTACGGTCACGAAAAGTGACAAAGGCCGGGAGAGCAGTGTATTGACCACATGACCCTGCATATCCGCATCCAGTGACGCCTGTCGATTGAGGATGACTCGGCGATCGGTCGGTCCCGTTGGGCCTTCCGAGGTCTGTTCGGACGGAGAGCCAAAGAAAGTATTGAAAAGGCGAGAAATAAAATTACGAGCGTTGTGCACAACTGTTTTGAGCAGTTTATATCACTCCACCTCGCCGGATCCAAAAGAGATATACAACAGTTTTCTAAAATATTAGCTAATTCTTTGTAATACCTCTTCCCCCAATACCTTATCATCCATATTTAGTATTAAAAATACTAAGCATAATTCATTTTCATATACATCTATATCACCAACTGCGACATAATCGCGTGTACAAACAGTGATCCAATACTGTAAAATGCTTTTTTATTCCAGTCTCTGATCACAAATGAATTCTTTAGACGCTGACCGGTTTCAGTCTGTAATGACCATCCTCAGATGGCCATTATGGCCGTATCACTTTAGGACATGGTGTAAAAAAGATCTGAGGATGGTCATTACAGACTGAAACCGGTCATCGTCTAAAGAATTCATTTGTGATCAGAGACTGGAATAAAAAAGCATTTTACATCTATATCACTGCTCTGCAAATCACAGTTAAGTGTGTGGCAGAGGGTTCATAGAACCATTTTCACACCGTTTATCGACTGTCCGCTCTCGAATAGCACGTGGGAAAAAATGAACACCTAAATCTTCCAGTGCGAACTCTGATTTCTCTTCTTTTATTGCGATGGTTGTTTCTCCATATGTGAGTGCGTTGACAAATTATTTTCGTGTTCTCCGCCAGTCGTACCTTGAAACAGCCTTTAGATAACTTTTAGGTTTCAGTACCTCAAAAGGTGTCAGCGGAACCATTGTAGCATGACTTCGCTGTCTGTCTGTTTGTCTGTCCGACTGTTGAAGTCCCTTTTTACTAGGTTGAGATAACAAATTGAAATTTATATCACATACTAAGTTCTATGGTCCCCTAGTGATACGAAAAATTTAAGCTTCATGCCTTCATATAATTGATTCGCCACGATGGGCAATAAATCCACAATCTCTCATACTGCGTAGCAGTACTCTATCAGAGGATGAAAAGTAGTGTACGCAGTCTCTTTAGCAAATTTGTTGCTTTTTCTAAGTGTTCTGCCAACAAAACGTAGTCTTTGGCTCACCTTCCCCCATTACATTTTCAGTGTGATGGTTCTGTTTAAGATGTTCGTAACTGTAATCGTCCGCCTCCGCAGCTGAGAGATCAGCGTAGAAGCTTGCCATCGAGAGGATCCGGTTTCGATTCGTCGTACTGTCAAGGATTGATCCTTGGTGGGAGGACTGGTACTGGGTACATCCGACCTCGTGATGCCGATCGAGGAGACACTTGACTGAGAAGTAGCGGCTCAAAGGTCTGGAAAGTCGGCAAAGCGGACGGAGAGCAGTGTGCCGGCTATATGGCCCTCCATACCACATATGACACCGCATGTCAGATGATGACATGGTGGCCGGTCGGCATCCCTTGGACCTTCAGGATCCGGACGAGAAACTCGTAATTGTAATCCCCTGACTCGACGATCTTCAAATTTGTATAATTCATCGTGCAACTCAAATTCAGCGCATTATTATTGGTACTTATGTGGAGGGCCTCACGCTTTTTATTGTTGGAGGTCAACTGCCACTGTTTTGTACCATACAGATATCTGGTCTGAATCATTTTTATTTAAATTTTCATTAATCAACTGATGACTTCAATAGACGGTAAACGACAGCAGCACCTCCGAACAACTATAAGGGCTGTACACATAGTCTCGCAAATCGTTTATGTACGACAGTGTGCTGGAAAGTAATGCCTCAGAACTTTTTATGTGAAAACTCTTAAAACTTTTTAAATAAAAAAACTTTATTAGCATTTTCATCTTTTTTTCTTCATGCTTACATATTTATTTCTGAACACAGGCACCCTAGTGAGTAACACATTTCTCCCCACGAATGACCAGTTTTTTCATACCGTCGCTGTAAAATGTTTGACTTTGCTGACGGAGGCACAACCTCACCTCTGTTGCTCCGCTTCATAACTATCAACGTGAAGTCCTCGAAGGTATTCTTTAAGTTCTGGAAACAGATGAAAATCGGATGGGGCCAACTCGGGACTGTATGGAGAACGTTCGGTGACAGTGAACCTAAGGTGTCCGATGGTCGCAGATGTTGCAGCGCTCATGTGTGGTCTGGCATTTTTATGCTGAAGGAGCGAGTGCCGCATGTGTGGACAAACTCCACGCATCGCCACAGTTATGTTATACATGGCCAAGTTACACACTACAATTAGGAACGCTCTAGTGCCAGAAGGCTACAAATATGTAGACTTGAGAATAAAGATGCAGAATGTTAATACCGTTTGCTTTAGTTAAATAGCTTTAAGAGTTTTCACATAAAAAATTCGGAGGCGCTACTTTCCAGTACGTCCTCGTAGATCAGAAACAGCTGAAGGCGCATAACACTTGCTTGTGGACCACCAGTCATCATTTCTGCTTCACTTGATGACTTCCGTTACAACGAATTGTGTCCTTTTTGACAGTAAATCACGAATCCACTCGCACCATTGAGACGTTACTCTGTAGGCTCTGAATTTGATTAGAAGCCGCTTGTGGAAATGGCGTCAAAAGCCCTCCAGAAATCTAGAAAGATGAAATGAAATTTAGATCCCCTGTCGGTAGCATTCGTTGCTTCGTGTGAATGAAGAGCCAAGTGTGTTCCATAAGAATGGTATTTTCTTGACTATTGTAGACTATGTGTCAATAGATCGTTTTGGTTGGTTGGTTGGTTTGGGGAAGGAGACCAGACAGCGTGGTCATCGGTCTCATCGGATTAGGGAAGGATGGGGAAGGAAGTCGGCCGTGCCCTTTCAGAGGAACCATCCCGGCATTTGCCTGGAGTGATTTAGGGAAATCACGGAAAACCTAAATCAGGATGGCCGGACGCGGGATTGAACCGTCGTCCTCCCGAATGCGAGTCCAGTGTCTAACCACTGCGCCACCTCGCTCGGTAATAGATCGTTTTATTCAGAGCAATTTCTATCAGTTATTTCTTCTGTTATTAGGTTTTCTTATAGTCAGCATTTCCTGATGCTCTGCTTTCACAATTCCAGAAGTTTCTTTCCTACTCTTACGCCAGTTTTTCGTATCGGTAGTATTGTGCATTAGATGTGGTAATTTGTTATAGAAATTCATTTCTTAATTTTTATAATAATAATCTCAATGGACAAACTAAGAATTCGATTTTACGATCAGTTACATAGAATGAACGACTCCAGATAGGGTGACTGCAAGTTCAAAACATTCGACAAAGCAAACACGATAAAACATGAACGTTAGGAAACATTTAGAAGAAAGTGGCATATTCCGTCGCCCACAGAAAGTATGGAACAACTTTTTAGACGTTTGAGACTTTTCGAGAAAATTCGGAAAGTTGGTGCCAAAGTACCGTATGAACATCTTTCTAAACGCAGTAAAATTATAAAAAAGATTTTGCTCGAGCGAATGCAAAACGAATGAGAACAGTTGTAGGGTTTGTAAGCTTATAGCGGGCGTTAGATACAGGAACAAGTTTACAAAAAATCTTAATCTAGTAACAAATACTTATTGTACGTTGTCCAATCTGGTAATATCAAGCGTTCAGGGAAGCGAGCTTACGCAGAACTGGAAAAAAGAGTATCTTTTTATCTATTAATAGGTGACTATTCTGCGGTCACCTTTAGTTATGCAAGATATTCATGGCGCCACTCAGCCCGGAAAATTTCCTCCCTGTGCTTTTTGCACACTGAGGCCTGAGTGCTCATATATACTCCGTTGCCATACGCACGCGGAAGCAAACTTTCCAGTGTGACGTGGAGATCACAAGAGACCGAGCTGGCTTCTACAGAAAAAAAAAAATCTCACCTTTCGTGGCGGTGTCCAGCAAACCTGGAAAGGCATCGTTTGCTGGAGCCCTTATTGTGTAGCCTGCCTGCTTTAATTATGTTGGAAGAACTGAACAAACTGGGAAGTCTTACCTTTTCGTTATTTCCAGAGTTCGTTTGATGTTGGGGGGAAAAAAAAGTTGCAGCCAATAGTCTTTGAGTTCATCCCATGTTTAAGGTCTTCGTAATACCTTTTCCATGTTGTAAGTGCACTGCTCAGAAATTGAAATAGAAATGTCTGTCTGCTTCTTGTTAGGGCAGAGCGGCTCCAAAATAAAGTATATGAGCCATGAACAGGGTACCTCACGAAGGCTGCACACAAAGAGCTCATTTGGGCGGAATCAGGTAACACTGAGGATTGAGAACTAACCGAATGTAACTTAATGCTTATCAAACTATTCTGGTGAAATCGTGGTCCAATAGAATGGTGAAATACTTCTGAGCAAACAAGGCTCCTTGGGATACTGAAGGAGAACAAACGGTGAACCGAATCTGTCAGCAAGTCTCTTCTGGGTCGCGTATGATACGCGGCGTACCAGGAAACCTGAAATATTACAAGTAAGCAGGCAGCATTCGAAGACAACGGTTAGAACAATGTTCCTCTCTCTACGTTCTAGCACCGTCTACAGATGTATATCATTGTTGATTAGTCACGAGAACATTTTGTTCGACTTGAACACTAGCTGAGTTCTGTTACTGGCGAAGTGGCGAGACTCTCATTTTCTGGCTTAAAGTTTGATCCAAACGACAGACACTCCCTGCCCCACACTGAGCCGGCTGACCAACTGACTAGACTCGCCTCGACTGACCGACTCTGCTCTGCCGAGTTTTTTTTTTTTTTTTTTTCTTTATTGTATTTCAATTCCCCATCGGGGCGGGCTGGCAGCAGCATATGCGCTGCTCTTCAGCCGAAAGACATAGAACAAAACAATAGAAGACATTTAAAAACAGCAAAGGAGAGAAGAAGGCGAACATAGATATAAAAAGGGAGAACATCATGGAAGGCAATAGACAAAGGAAAAAACGGGGTGACTGTAAAATGTAGATAAAAAACTGTTTAAAAGTAGCACACACAAAAAGTCACACACTGCGACGATTAAAAGAACACAAGGCACAGTATGACTGGAGCATAAAGGTGTTGACGGATGGCACAGCACACAACGTAACACTGACGGCGAACCTCAAGGCAGTACACAATTAAAATCACACCTCTTGACGCACACGAGAAACAGCACTAAACACAACACTGATGTGGCACACTGATGATGATCAATACAGAGGATCTGCCAGGTTCAAGGAGATGAGGGAGACCTGAAGAAGGGAGGGAGGGGAAGAGATGGGGGAGGGGAATGGCGGGCGCGCTGTAGAGGGCCAGGTAGGGAGGGATGTGGGAAGGAGAGAGGCAAGTATGGGGTGCAGGGTCTCAGGGGAGGGGGGGATGGAGGAAAATCCGCTCTGGGAGAAGGAGGAAAGAGGAGAAGGGGGCCCTGGGGAGGGGGGGGGGGAACAAGGCCGGGTTATAGTTGGAAGGAAGGGTATATGTCACGGCGAAGTTCGTCATCCGGGAGGGGGAGGCGTTGGAAATTGCCCTGATGAAGGAGATGGAGGGTGTGGAGGTGGAGAGAGGGAGGGATACAGCGATAGAGGCGCGGCAATGGGCGGGGGGTGGAGAGGAAGGAGGAAACCAGAGGGTGGGGGGGATCAACCCTGCGAACAATGTAAAGGATGCGGAGATGTTGGAGGAACAAGAGGAGGTGGGGGCTCTGCCGAGCTCATAGCGCCCCTTAAATGCACGTGAACAGGCAACCTTTCCGCTTCCCCACCAGAGGGAGACACCAAAGCTGCGATTACCACAGCGGCGCCACCGCCAGAAACGGAGGGCGACTGCTTCACCTAACGCGCGGCGGCGCGCTCTTCAAAACAGCAATTTTTTTTTTTACCACGGCTCACATCTGAGAACAAGTGATGGGTTCCCTGCAACTTTATTTGTCATCCAGAAAGCAACAGCCGGACTAGAGAACTGCCGTCTCATTTGTGGGCTGCGTTTGTAATGGTGCCGTGGCTGTGAAGCACGGAATGCAGACATACGGAGTCACATTCCGTACAGCGATGAGTCGTGGCTCTGCACTACGCCGGATGACCACCGCCGGTGGGTACGGCGGCGACCCGGGGAACGTGCCGTTCTTTCGATGTTTTAGAGAAGCGCTCGGTTGTTTCTCCTCGTGTCACGGTTTGGAGAGCCATCTACTATGACTTCAGTTCGCGTCTGATAATGACTGAGGCAACTCTGACGACGTGTCAGGGACACGCCCACTCACGTGACAGTATTTTGGAGCCATTTATAATAGGACAGCACTCGTCCGCACATGGTACGAATCATCACAAATTGCCTCTGTTATTCCGGCGAACACCCGATGGAACATGTATGTGACCGGTTCTGTTATCCACTCCGTCTTGCTGCCAGTATCCATGGTATCAGGGATTAGATATAACTGTTGTTGGCTAGCTTGTCTCGGGAGTGGCAATAAACGCACGCTTCCAGGCCAAAGAGGGCACAACAAGATACCGGTAAGGGGACTCATTTTGTCAAGTTGTTTGTAACTTTGGTTGAACTTCTTAATCATAAAATAACATTATCTGCCCCATCAACTCATGACTTTTCATTTCCTACCTTCCCTTCTTTACGCTTCACTTTTTTTTGTCAGCATTGTAACATGACGGAATCTTCGTAATAAATGAAAACATCGTATGCCAAATATCTTGACGTATCTGTTTAAGATGGAACTATCACATAAATAAAGCTTTGTTGAAGGCATAGGCTAGACTGGAATTTACGAGAAGAAAGTATACGTCATCGGCAAAGCAAGTCGGCTGTAAATTCTTGACTACAGTTCATCGAACTGAGTCGCTTACCGACTCAAATAAAGGTAAAGACTCCAAAAAGAGCTGCATACAACGTCACTGACTTGTTTAGCCGTCGCGACAGCATCCAGAAATACTGCACAGACTGATGCAATAAACACGCCATACATCTTGTAGAGCATTACTCTCAAAATTCCGATAGCCCACGTCCCGCTTGAGTCAATGTGCATATTACATCCTCCAATTCATACATTTTGTAATGTCCATGACCGTTAAGATTAGAACTTTTGCGTAGTGATAGGCAGTCAGAAACTGCGCGCTAACCTTTTTCTCCACTTTATGGCAAAACAGTGGCCGGGAAAATGTTTTCACCGCCAGGATTCGAGACGGTTAAAAAATGGTTCAAATGGCTCTGAGCACTATGGGACTTCACTTCTAAGGTCATCAGTCCCCTAGAACTTAGAACTACTTAAACCTAACTAACCTAAGGACATCACACACATCCATTCCCGAGGCAGGATTCGAACCTAGCGTAGCGGTCGCGCGGTTCGAGACTGTAGCGCCTAGAAACGCTCGGCCACCCCGGCCGGCCGAGACGGTTATTCACGGAGTTGATCGTCGTCGCACAATCGTCCGTTAACGATCTTCGCTATGAAGGTAAGCGTACCAAGTGATCTTGACACACGTATATCTTGTATTGAATGATAGCCAAGTACAATTTCGAAAAAGTCAATACATTACCGTAAAACTGGCAGAGGATGAAATATCCACGTGAAATACGTACATCGATACACATACTTAAATTCCATCGTCGAATAAGTTCTGGGATTTCGGCAATCAATTGCGTCAGCGATCAATTGTGAGTGCTTCTTCTGCGGTAACACCGCCTCTGCGAGCAATTGTAGCTTTGCACAGCGGTTGTGGCTGACAGGTGTTATCCTCATCTAAACTGAATTTAACAAGGGACGGAGAGGCCACAATCTGTATTTTAACACAAGCCAGCAACTACACCGTTACATGTGCAGGAATGTAAATGTAATATACTAATAAATATAAATATAAATATAAATATTTTCGCTGACCACACATTGTAGACCACACAGAGTCGAACAGAGGTGATCAAAGCGCCCCTGGCAGACTTGTGATAGGTGCTAAAGCTAGGTTTCTGCATTTTTCTCTACACAGTTTTAGCAAACTCTATAATTTTCTCCGTATATTTAATAAAAGTGAATCGTTCATGAAAAATATTACTTAATTGAACTGTATTGACGAACAGTATTGCATAAAAGACGATAAATATATTATAGTAGTACATAAATTACAAACTGTAGAGCTTTCTAAAAAGTAAAATAAATCTATATATTTAGTGTTTATAGAAACAGCTGTATGTTGTTTACAGTTTGGTGCGTGATAAAGAAAACATTTTATTCGCTCCTCATAAACTATTAATAGTGCATAAATTATTAATCACAAATAAAAGCAAAAGGGCTGTGGTTTAATACTGAGAAGTATTCCTCTGCAGGTATTGTGGTTTTTATTATGATACTGCTTTGTATTTTCTTGCTTTGAGCCAAGTAACTTCTTTGATTACGTCGCTGAAGTCATTGGACAGGTGTGTCTGTCGACAAGATAGCTAAAGCTGATAGTCTGATTACACCCGTACTCTACCATAAGCAGTTTTTTTATCATCTTTAATTTGCCTACACTTCGTTCAAAAGATGCTGCTGTCTCTACCATTGTCAAAAATACCCTCAAACTTACATCGGCTTTTCGAAAATAAAAACCTCATAACATCCAAATGGGAACCAGTGCCAATGCTCCTTATCATCCCTTTCACATGGAACTTGATATCAGCTACGCCGTGAACTAACTCCGCTGCACCATTATCCCTGCTATATTTGGCACCATAATGAGCTGCATATTTTTCAGGATAAAACACAGACGTTTTATTTAAGATGCCTGCTGAGAGGAAATTCAATTCAGATTAAATGGCGTGATGCATGTGAGATATGTAATACTATTACTCATTGACACAAGGCTTACTCTGGAATTACTTTTTATTTTTACAGCAGGTCGTGTCACCGACGCTTGGGAGCAGTGGAGCGGCCAGTAAATTATGGCATATCGGCGCACCTTTTCTGCTTGCTTCCTCCACCGCCAAGTCTAACTACACTCCAGTCTGCAGAAGTTGACATAAAAGCCTTCAGCAAAATATATTTCCTTCAGCGTCTGGCTGCCGATATTTGAGATCCTACAACACGGTAGCGAAGTAGAAGCAAGAACTCCCTCGTTGAGCACAATAATTGAAGGCGGCAGATGTGTGTACGAAGTGCATTGATTGCAAGTAAAACGTATTAGCCATCGGCCTCTGTTCGGTAGTAGTCGTTTCTTTATGCGTTGTTGACCGAGGAAAGGCCTATTTTTGTAGGCTTCTCCCTGATAATTCTGAGACCACCTTTTTCCGTCAGTTTTTGCGTCCCTCCTTGCCTACGGTCTTGGCGGGAGTCTATCACTCTTCCACCCCTCGGTGCGGCTCTGAGGCCATAGTGATACAATGTCAAGTAATGAGTGGTTATACCGTGGGACTGTGTGTGTGTGTGTGTGTGTGTGTGTGTGTGTGTGTGCGTGTGTGTGGGCGCGCGCGCGCGCAATGCTTGGACAGCGCTATTTAGTGGCCGGTTGTGAACCACTAGAATCGCAGCAGGTAAACGTGCACGGGATAGGGCAGTGTGATGACGACCATTGTTAGTCGTGGAGCTGTGATGCACCAAATAGATTTATCTTGTGACTGCGGTTTTACACATCGTATGGAAAAGAATAACCATGAGAGCAACTTTTTATTTTTTGTGACAATGACTTCATATCAGCTGGTCTGCCTCATGTATCGTTATATCCAAATGGTTTATAAATGTTAATCTACATTCAGGTATGTGGTACTGTACTAATAGTAATGTATATGGTGTAACTCATGTAAGCCCTCCCTCAAACCTGTCATGTTATATCTTCACAGATCCGATGATGGCACTTTTAGTGCGTTGAAACCGGTTATCCAGTAAACAGTATTTAAGCGATCTTGGCTTTTAAATTATTTCTACAACAGAATGATCGCCCCACTACGCACTATGTCTTCACTGCAAAATTTCAATAGAATGGCTGTCCTACCTCTGGATATATAAAGTTCCATTCACGTCTCTGTCCCTTAATATGCAATAACCACTAACAAGTGTAGCGCGGCGCGGAAAATAGTGCAGCCGTTGTCGTAATGCGGAAACGGAGCGATTTACCTGACGTCCACAAGGGCATAACCATTGGTTGTCCAGCCAAGGATGTATGCATTTCCAAAACGGCCAAGTCTGCAAACTCTTCGCGTGCCTCGGTGGTTAAAGTATGCTGTGCATACAGGGGATCGACAGGGGATCTCAGGTTGATTACGTATTTCTGGATTTCCGGAAAGCTTTTGACACCGTTCCTCACGAGCGACTTCTTATAAAGCTCCGGGCCTATGGGGTATCGTCTCAGTTGTGCGACTGGATTCGTGATTTCCTGTCAGGAAGGTCGCAGTTCGTAGTAAAAGACGGCAAATCATCGAATAAAACTGAAGTGATATCAGGTGTTCCCCAGGGAAGCGTCCTGGGACCTCTGCTGTTCCTGATCTATATAAATGACCTGGGTGACTATCTGAGCAGTTCTCTTAGGTTGTTCGCAGATGATGCTGTAATTTACCGTCTAGTAAGGTCATCCGAAGACCAGTATCAGTTGCAAAGCGATTTAGAAAAGATTGCTATACGGTGTGGCAGGTGGCAGTTGACGCTAAATAACGAAAAGTGTGAGATGATCCACATGAGTTCCAAAAGAAATCCGTTGGAATTCGATTACTCGATAAATAGTACAATTCTCACGGCTGTCAATTCAACTAAGTACCTGGGTGTTAAAGTCACGAACAACTTGTTGGAAAGACCACATAGATAATATTGTGGGGAAGGCGAGCCAAAGGTTGCGTTTCATTGGCAGGACACTTAGAAGATGCAACAAGTCTACTAAAGAGACAGCTTACACAACACTCGTTCGTCCTCTGTTAGAATATTGCTGCGCGGTGTGGGATCCTTGCCAGGTGGGATTGACGGAGGACATCGAAAGGGTGCAAGAAAGGGCAGCTCGTTTTGTATTATCATGTAATAGGGGAGAGAGTGTGACAGATATGATACGCGAGTTGGGATGGAAGTCATTAAAGCAAAGACGTTTCCCGTCGCGGCGAGATCTATTTACGAACTTTCAGTCACCAACTTTGTCTTCCGAATGTGAAGATATTTTGTTGAGCCCAACCTACATAGGTAGGAATGATCATCAAAATAAAATAAGAGAAATCCTCGACAGAAAAGTTTAGGTGTTCGTTTTTCCCGCGCGCTGTTCGGTAGTGGAATGGTAGAGAGATAGTATGATTGTGGTTCGATGAACCCTCTGCCAAGTACTTAAATGTGAATTGCAGAGTAGTCATGTAGATGTAGAATCGCGCAATCCAAAACCAGCGCCGAGGCAACTGCGGTGCACCACACGCCATGTATGTCAGGGGTGAACGACGGCTGCGATGTGTACGGAGGAAGAGACATACAATTATTGAGCAACTGACCGTCCAGATGAAACAAGGGGCTACCAATAGTATCTTCTCAACGGACGTTCGGCGAACGTTGCTGCGTATGGCCCTCAGAAGTAGGCGCCTGGTTCATGCGCTCATACTGATTTTGTGCATCGGCGACGGAGAATAGAATTTGCCCACCAGTACCGCAACTGGACGTCCTCGAGTGGCGACAGGTGGCCCTTTCACGAGAATGACGTTTTATGCACTAACGGACAGATGGCCATTGCCTGTACGCTTTAAGTCATGTTCCGTCTTTCCAGAAATTACTTGGTCGTACACAAATAAAAGAACATTTAAACTTTCTTCACGTCCTGTTTTGAAATCTTAGTGCTCATCCATCCATCCTCATAGGATATTGTCACTATAAATGTCAAACAATACATGTCAGAGGCTACAGCCCTGATGTAGGTCCTTTTCGACCTGCATTGCTTCACTCGGTTCTTCATTGATTTCTACTACTGTCTTTGTACAAATATACAGACTTTTGAGAACTTTAATTAACTGCCTCATGTAGCCCATTTTATCAAGAAACTCACACAGATTACTTTTTCTCAAACAACTGAAGCCTATAAACGCTACCGGCCGAAGTGGCCGTGCGGTTAAAGGCGCTGCAGTCTGGAACCGCAAGACCGCTACGGTCGCAGGTTCGAATCCTGCCTCGGGCATGGATGTTTGTGATGTCCTTAGGTTAGTTGGGTTTAACTAGTTCTAAGTTCTAGGGGCTTAATGACCTCAGCAGTTGAGTCCCATAGTACTCAGAGCCATTTTTGAACCTATAAACGCTAGTGTGTTTCTATACTGAATTCTCAGTGTTTCTCAATAACTTGCTTCACTGCGAATACGTCATCAGTTCATGAGCTGCATTGCGACCCTCCATGGTACACATCTGAAGGCAAACACCATGCAACCAGGAGAAGGCATTAAGGTTTGGGGAATGTTTTTGTGGCATTCCCTGGAGGATCTCGTCTTTCCGAAGGCACCCCGGATCAACACAAGTAAGAATGCATCCTTGGAGACACTGTCCACACCTACATGCAATTCGTTTTTCTTTAGCAGTAAGGCTTCTACCAGCTGGAAACTGCTATATGTCACGCAGCTCGGAATGTAAGTGCGTGGAGCAAAGTGCAACAGGTTGAGTTTGGCGTACTCCCAGGATTTAAACCTAGTCGAAGATCTGTGGGGTCATCTCGATCGGGCTCTTTGCGCTTGTAGATCCTCACCAGTGAAAGCTAGAGCATCTGGCTACGGTACTAGAGTCGGCATACCTTCATATCCCCATTGGTACCTTCCAAAACTTCACTGATTCTCTTCCTGCACATCCAGCAAAAGGTAGTTCTTCAGGCTTTTGACAGTTGGTCACTTTAATGTGACTGAACAGTGTGCGTTTCTAACAGAACATATCATGGAAATAACGACCATAGAACATTTCATGGTGGGAGCGACCCTCCACGGACTCAGAAAAGAAACTTTAGAGGGACTACTGCACAGCCGGCTGGGGTGGCCGATCGGTTCTAGGCGCTACAGTCTGGAACCGCGCGTCCGCTACGGTCGCAGGTTCGAATCCCGCCTCCGGCATGGATGTGTGTGATATCATTAGGTTAGTTAGGTTTAAGTAGTTCTAAGTTCTAGGGGACTGATGACCTCAGAAGTTAAGTCCCATAGTGCTCAGAGCCATTTGAACCATTTGAACTACTGCACAATAGGTTTAAAACAAAATGTAATGTTATAGATTGGCAGATTTTATAGAGCTGTTTTTTTCCGTGGAAATGGCAGTGCATGAAGCTTTCATTGACTGCTGTACCAGAATCTTATATAAAGAGTTCTCAAGAGTCCCAAAGAAATTCTGCTCGTCTATAAAGGCTGCCAGAGGCACCAAAGTTAGTGCCCGGAAACCGAAACTGATGGTGAGTAAATAATTCCGCGATCAGGACCAGGTAACCACGCAGTGACGACCTGCTGCCGTGTCATCCTCTGCCGCAATGCGTAATTTGCCTGTAGTGTGGAGGGGCACCGGTTAGTACATCGCCCTCCCTGCCGTTGTCGTTTCAGACGGAACCGCTGCTTCTGATTCAAATAGCACCTCAATTCTCCTAACTAGTCTCAGTGGGCCACGTTCCATTGTTCCCAGCAAGGAAAATTTCCTGGTAGTACCGGGAATTGACTCCTGGTCTTCCGCGTGGTAGTCAGACGCGCTGGGCGGACGCTCAGCCACGGAGGCGGACGAAGCTTGAGGTAGAAAAGCAAAAGCAAGGAAGCTGAACGGTTTCAAACGTCTTTGAATACACGAAAATTGAAGAGTACTGTCACACTTTCGTTCTCGCGCCAGTGTACTGCAAATATGAGAGATGTAGAGATTAGTGTCAGTGATGTTGAGAAATATTTAAGACTGGCCAATGCTCTAAGACCCAAAGGAATCGCTGTCGGACTCTGTACAGAATATGTATTGGAATAAGTCCCTTTTTAAACAATAATATCGAACATTCCCGTAACAGAAAGCTTCGTCCAGAACTAGGGAAACAGTATAGGTCACACCTATCCCACAAGAAGTGCAACACTGGTCACTCACAAAACTAACGCCCAATGTGCTTGACATTCATGTGTTGTACAAACTTCTCCTTACTTCAGGAACTGAGCCTTATACCAAGTTCCGGCTTCCTTCCATTTTCTCATCAATTTTCCTACGTCCTGTCTGTATTTCCCATTTTTTCCTATAGTCGATCTTATCATTCAGGGAAAAAATGTTTATCTACATATGAATATATTCACCCATTATTCTGTCCTGTCTTGTACATCCATTTACTGACCTTAAAAAATCTGATGTCTGCTGCTTGCATTTGTTGTTGTTCTTTTTAACCCGGCACCCGTGGTCACTACCATATATTAAACTAGAGACGGCGACTGGACTACAAAACTTCATTCTTTATGTTCTTCTTGTTGTTCCACACGTTAGTCACCACTTACTCACCTCTTCCTTAACTTCAACATTTCTATCATACGGTATATCAGACGCTAGGTATTTCAAACAGCTTATTTTATCTATTATTTTTCCATAAATCTTCTCCCCTAAATGTCATTAATCTGATTTTGCTTGTAGAGATCTTGAAACTGAGTTTATTGGCAATTTGGGTGTCTGTCTACCAGTATATGCAGTTCATCTTCCGTTTTTCCAGAAATTACTTGGTCGTACGCAAATGGAAGAATATTCAAACTTTCCGCCCGTCCTGTTTTTAAACTTTAGTGCTCATCCATCCATCCTCACAGGATGTTGTCAGCATAAATGTGACCGGCTACAGCCCTAATGTAGTTTTTTTTTACCTTTATTGGTTCACTCAGTTCTTCATTGGGTTCTGCTACTGTTTTTGTACGAATATACAGACTTTTGAGAACTTTAATTAACTGCCTCGCGTAGCTCATCTTATCCAGAATCTTCCACAAATCCCTTCTTCTCGTACAACCGGAGACCTTTTCATAGCCTATAAACGCTAGTGCGTTTCTATATTGAATTCTCAGTGTTTCTCAATAACTTGCTTCGCTGCCAATACAACATCAGTTCATGAGCGGCATCGCCTCCTCAAGCAGTAAGGTCTCCGTAGTTGCTTTATTTCTTTGAATTATTACTTTTGCACCATTTTACAGCAGGCTGTCGTAACACTGATTCTGCTGTAATTATTGCAAACTGTTTTATGTCCTTTCTTAAAAATTTAAATCACTTTCATTATTGTGTAGTTCTGTGACATTTGTTGTTGTACCATAACACGAACTGTACGAGTGAGGCATACTTAATTCAACGGATGTTCCAGCATACTTCAGAGCTTCTACGATAATCTCGTCTATCCATGCAGCTTTCTTATTCAATTTACATCTACCTCTACGTTCATACTCTAAAGGCCACCGTATATTGCATGGCGGAGAGTTCCCTGAACCTCTACTAATCATGTCCTTTCCTATTCCACTTCGACACAGACCGAGGGAAAAACGACTGTCAGTATGTCCCCGTTCGAGTCATTTTTCTTATCTTCGTGGTCCTTACGCTAAATGTACGTTGGTGGCAGTAGAATCGTCCTAAAAACAAATTCAAGGCCCATTCTCTAAGTTTTCTCAATATTGGTTCGCGAAAACAACGTGTTCTTCGCCCCAGGGATTCACATGTCAGTTCACGAAGCATGTCCGTAATGCGTTGCTCGAACCTACCGCTAGAAAATATAGCAGGGCTGTTTCGTTGACTTCCTTTTATCCGACCTGATGGAGAATTCACACTCAAGCAGTACTTAAGAAAGTTATCACACGTATTTTTATGACTACCTGTGGTCATTTGCTTTACTATTCACAGTTTTTAATTGCAGAGATTTATATTTGCGTCATGGGCCTGTCTCGACTGTTATGATAAGCTTGGTTCTTTTTTTTACTGCTTGCTTTATTTATTTCGTCCATCCTGACAATCTATTCTTCTTTGGCTTCTCAATAGTTTCCCCTAGGACTTCTCTTGCTGCTTGGTGAATGCAGTTGCGTATTACGTTCCATTCTTCTTCTACATACCAGTTTCTCTACTTGTTATAGATATTGTGATTATCCGTTTTGCTAAAATTTCCTGACACTGTCCTCTTGAAATAAATAATAATACTTTTCGGAATGACAAGTTTCAAATGAGTTCTTAGTCCGACAAAGTTCTATCGACTTCTGTTACAAATAAAATCTTTATTCCCAAATAAAATTTTTATCCCCTTTAAGACATTTTTTTAATTTCTACTATGGCAGCTATATTTATTCTGCCTTGCCTTATTTTCTTAACTCACTCTCTTTTTGACTAATACCATACACATTCCAGAACAGAAATTCAATCTGTATTTAACGACGAATCGTTCTTTCCTTATACGTAATCCGTTTGTCATTAGGTGACTTTGACTTACTACAACATCAACTATTATTAATGAAAGTACGATTACGTGGTGTATCGTGTGTGTGTGTGTGTGTATTTGACCTTACGGACGCTCAACGTCGAGGTCATCAGCGCCCTGACACATATTACATGAAACAAATGTGGACAAACGTAGCAAAATGGATGCTTACACGCAAAGAACGCAGGAAAAGAAGAAAAATGCTGTATAAGAAAGGAAAACGAAAACGGAGCGTCAAGAATGCCACAGGGAATTGACACTGGCTGGCCACTTACATTAAATATTGTCGAGACAGTCACCCTGTGAACAAATTTATACCCTCTCCCTAAAATCTTGGTAAAAACATTGGACAAGTCACAGAACTTTAAAACTTTGACTACATTCGGTTGAGTATTTTTTAAAAGAGATGGCAGATCCGGCGGCAAGTTATCCGCGGCCCGCTGGTTAGAAAATAAAACGCAGTCCAATAAAACGTGGTGCACAGTGACCTGGACGCCACAAGCACCACACATTGGAGGTTCCTCTCGCCGGAACAGGAAGCCATGCGTCATAGGGCTGTGGCCTTTCCAAAGTCGAGTGAGGAGAACCTCGTCCCGTCTATGGGGCTGGAAGTAAGTACACCACACGCGCCTTGTGGACTTGACTAAACGGAGCTTATTGTCAGTCACTTCCAGCCACTCATCCTCCCACCGACGCATGATTCGTGAGCTCAACAGCGAGGTGAGTGCGTGCAGGGGGATGGCACACTGGAATACTTGCGGATCGAGACACGCCTCCTTGGCTGCGAGATCTGCCCTTTCGTTCCCAGCAATGCCGACGTGCGCTGGAACCCAGCAGAAAGCCACCTCCTTCCCCAGTCGTTGTAGTTGGAGGAGGGCATTTATGACTGTATTGGGGATTTGTTAGTCGGAATGGCACAACTTGTTATTCTTGCTGGAGAGTCATCAATAGATCGACTCTTCGGAATGACAAGTTTCCAACTGACAAAATCGAAGGAAATGAGTTATTAATGTGACAAGGTTCTATCTAACGTCTGCTACAAGCAAAATGTACTCGTGCTGCAGTCTGAGGAGAAATAGCCGAGTTACAAGAACGTCAAATTTGCAACTCATATCGCTTTGTTTGATTCGTTGGGAAGACGAGGTTCAGTTTGACGGATGAAACTTGGTGCTCCTACAGGCGAATTTCTGCTGAATGGCAGAGCTCCAAGTGCTGAGTTGAAACCTTGTCATACGAAAGCGATCTAGTTAGTGATTTTAGAACCATAGTTTCGACATCTCTGAATTATTTTTTGTTAGTCATGAATCATTAAAAGTATTGTTATTCTGGTTTCCTGTTTGTGTAGTGTTCGTAATAAATAATGATGGATACAAATAAGTATTGGTGAACTGAGTTACTAGAGGATTCCGGTTCGCAGATTAATGTAGAAAATTTAGATGTTGAAACCAGTTCTCCGCTGAAAGGCAACTAACTACACGCCTGTGTCCTCCCAGGATGCCGGACATATACCGGTAAATAATTGTCTTGGGGGCCGAAGCCGATCGGGGTTTTAAGTAAAAAGTAAAATGTAACTGGTGCGGACATTTTCTTCAAAATTATGGGAATTTACAATAAGCCTGGCACACATTTCATACCAAATGTCATGTGCTCCAACCACTGTAGACAAGGTCAGCTTCAGATTTCGAAGAGGAGGGACACGATCAAAGCGCAGAACTTTCACTTCTAAACATAATGAATGTACGTAATGAACAGAGAGTTAATTAAACCAAATAATTGAATAATATTAAGGCATTACTATCAGAAGATAAAAAGTAGATGACAATGACACGTTGAAGTACATGGCTCCTGCGAATCAAGAATACTATAAAGCTATCCATATGAAGAAGTCATACATAGGCTGATTTCGTTGTATTGAAATTTAATTAGACTTTATTTTTTATTATTGTATTATTTTTCTTGTAAGTAATGATAAATAAAGTTAAATATTTCTTTAATTACTAGTGTTCATTAATCTAATCTTATCACCCTAACCAACATTATGATTTAAATGGAAAAAATACTTCCAAATAAATTGCTCATTTTTTGAAGGGGGAAAAAGGAAAAGGAAATTTGCTGTTATAAACTGAATGAAGAAACAGGCGTAGAGGCAGTGACACGTGGAACTGCACGAGCTGCTTGAGTAGCACGGTCAGATACCAGTTTCTCGTAGTTTTAAAATGTTGTTTGCAGCAATAGCTTAAAAAATGGCTCTGAGCACTATGGGACTTAACTTTTGAGGTCATCAGTCCCCTAGAACTTAGAACTTCTTAAACCTAACTAACCTAAGGACATCACACACATCCATGCCCGAGGCAGGATTCGAATCTGCGACCATAGCGGTGGCGCGGTTCCAGACTGTAGCGCCTAGAACCGCTCGGCCACTCCGGCCGGCAGCAATAGTTTCACAAAGTATCATACAGCAGCAAGGTGAACACAGTTATATCGCAATTTTATTATAACGATTTGCAAGTGTCCTTTACAATTAATTGTCAGAGGCATTGACTAGGACCATATCAAAAAATCACTACTGTAGGTAGAGAGACAACTGAATAATGAGTTACTGCAACTTTGACATCATTTTACACGAAACTAATGAAGTGTTAAGACCTTGTCAATGCAAAGGGTAGAGATGTTGAAGCAACCTCTGGTGCGCCTTACAGAAACGTGCTGGAACACTAATTGTTAGTGTTGTGTAATAACTTCCTGGCATACTATGTTAATGACTTCCGTTACGAAGATGCTGTAAAGCCTGACATGCCATACTCTCGAAGTTAGGCGCCACCTGCACCGCGAATACCTATTTTCAAAGCTTCAAAAGACAACGTTATGCGATGAATCTAGGACTATACTACAAGCCCTATACACTCAAGTGACAAAGTCATGGGGCAGAGATAAACACATATACATATGGCGGCAGTATCATGTACTCAAATAATAAAAGTGCAATGCAACGGCAGAGACGGCATTTGGACTCAGTTGAGTCATATGAAGAGGTTTCCTGCGTGATTATGGCTGCACGACCGAAATTAGCAGGTTTTGAACGCAGAATGGTAGCTGAAGCACGAAGTCCATGGGACATATCATTTCGTAAATCGTTAGGGAATTCAACATTCCGATATCAATAGTGTCAACAGTGTGCTGAGACTATCAAATTTCAGGCATTAGATTAGGTTTACTTTCATTTCATATGATACGTAGTGAGGAGGTCCTCCAGGATGTAGAACATGTCAGAAAAACAACATTACATGATAAATATTTACAACTAAAACAAATAAGCTAATGTACCATTCCACAGGTCACAAGTGGAATGATCGTCATTTTTTAAAGAACAATATATGAAAGAGTCATTTTACAAACACTAATGTACTGAATTTAAAATAAAAAAGTTTTTTATTTATAAGGTAATAAACCTGTAATACAACTACTATAATACTTATTTACGATGAACACATTACTGCACTGAAATGGTGCAGAAGTTAGATTGTACTTACATGCACACACACACATGCACACACACACACACACACACACACACACACACACACACACACACACACACACACACATATTTCCAATGAAACCATTACTGCGCTGAAATTGTGCAGAAGTATATTGTACTTTATATATATACATACAAATCAGTTGGTTTTACTGAGAAATTCATCAATGGAGTAGAAGGAGTTGGCCACCAATAAATCCTTTTGGCTTCTCTTAAACTGAATTTCACTGGTTTTTAAGCGTTTTATGGCTGCTGGCAAGTTACTGAAAATGTGTGTTCCTGGGTAATGCACACCTTTTTGTACAAGACTAAGTGACTTTAATTCCTTGTGACGATTATTCTTATTTCTAGTATTGATTCCATGAATTGAGCTGTTGGTTTGAAAAAGTGATATATATTTTAATGACAAACTTCAATAACGAATAAATATATTGGGAAGCAGTAGTTAGCATCCCTAGTTCCCTAAACAGGCTTCTACAGGATGTTCTTGGGTTCACACCAAATATAACTCTTACTGCACGTTTTTGTCGCGGACAACTTTAGCTTGGCTTGATGAATTACCCCAAAAAATAATCCCATATGACATTATGGAATGAAAGTAAGCATAGTATGCCAGCTTTTTCATTTTTATATCGCCTATGTCTGCACAATTCGCGTTGCAAATAGAGATTTGTTAAGACGCTTCAGCAGTTCTGTGGTGCACTCCTCCCAGTTGAATTTATTATCAAGCTGTAATCCCAAGAATTTAACACTCTCCACTTCTTCTATCTGCTTGTCATCGTATGTTAGGCATGTACTTGTGGGGCACCCATTACAAATTCTGAACTGCATGTAGTGTGTTTTTTCAAAGTTTAGTGACAAAGAATTGGCTAGGAACCAGTGATTAATGTCCACAAATATTTTATTAGCTGATCTTTCTAAGACTACACTTGATTTGCTATTTATAGCAATGTTCGTATCATCGGCAAACAAAACGAACTTGGCATCTGGTAATGTTACTGATGGAAGGTCATTGATACACACAAGAAAAAGTAAGGGCCCCAAAATGGAACCTTGTGGGACCTCTACGACGTCGCCTGCAGCGCCCTTCTCCTAGGATCGTGACTATATGGGTTGGACTCTAGACTCTGGAAAACGGTCTCATGGTCAGATGAGCGCCAATTTCAGTTGGTAACAGGTCATGGTAAGGTTCAAGTGTGGTGCAGACCTCACGAAGCCATGAACCCAAATTGTGAAAGCTGGTAGTGGCTCCATAATGACGTGGGCTGTGTTCACATGGAATGGACTGGGTCCTCTGATCCATCTCAACCGATCATTGACTGTTAATGATTATTCATGGATATCATGCTCCCATACAATGATTGTATTTTAATGGATCACAGTAGGTCATATGACTGGCCCACAATTTTTGGTGATTGGTTTGAAGATCGTTCTGGACAGTTCGAGTGCCCAACATGAATCCCATCAAACATTTGGGACATAATCGAGAGGTCAGTTTGTGCACAAAACCCTGCACCTCCAACATTATCGCAATTATGGACGGCTGAAGAGGCAGCATGATTCCAATGACTTTGAGTGCATGCCACGTCGGGTTTCTGCACTACGCTTGGCAAAAAGAGGTCCAACACAATATTAGGATGTATGCCATGACTTTTGTCACCTGAATGTATATCATTCGATTTCAAACCATGAAAGCAGCATGAAATTAATTCCAGTGGACACAGAGGGCCTTAAGCAATCTTTTTACACAACTGTTTTTTCGGAAACGGTGCCATAATGTATGTAAAATCATAATGAAAAAAAAAAAACATTTGATCGAAATATTTAATCGACACCGAGACCTGCGATACATAGAAGTACTAAGACTGCCAGTAGCTGACTAATATAATATTACTATTCATTTACTCTGTTATTAGTATTTGCATGCATCTTATAAATGAGTGGATGGTGAAATGAGATATCGGATGGTGCAGAAGAAGCTGGACCACTGGGGCAGTAAAGCAGGCCACCACCCTTGGAGTCGTTTCTTGACATGGCGCTCCAGAGAGGCGCAAGTCAATGGCTCACACGCCACTGGAAAGCTTTTTGTACTGCTGCACTGGGGTGCCCAGGTTATCGTAGACAAACACAGGTAGGATTCCTTATGGGGTGACTTAACCAGTACCAAATGTTTAAGTAAAACAAAAATTGCAGGTGTTGTTAAAGGAGTAAATTAGAGGTGAGACAGAGCAGCGGTGCTGACGAGGACATGCCTTATTGCTCACAGAGAGAGACGTAGAGACAGTTTCCGGTGCTAAATGGTAGAATAAATGTTACTGGTTAATCAACTACAGAATAGCACGGGAAAGGGACAAGCATTTTTACTAGTCAGCACTCAGAAGATCTGAAGCCCAGCCAATCTGAATACAATAAGAGACACCAAATGTGGCAGTACATGGTTTTCCTTTAGTGAACATTCGTTCAGAAATTACTTGAGCTTTGGGAGTCTTGGGAAGTCTTGATCTTTGGAAGTCTTGATCTTTGGGAGCGTCCATCGCAAGTCATCGGATCCACCGGTCTGCTGGACCAACAGAGCTGATGTATTGAGGGACTTGGAGAAATTTTGGGCTGATTTGCAATTGCGATTGGGAAGTGTCGTTGGGGCCGCCAGCTCTGAGTTTGTAGCCACTTTAGCCTCCATCTACAATTCACTATGGCGAGATCGAGCCGCAACCATGAGGTATCAGTCATTTTAGAGTATTTCTGTTACTTTTATAGACTTGCACTTAGATTCAATGAAGAGTCTCCTTTCAACTTTAACCACATGCGCAATGTATTACCTTCTTTAGTATTATCTGTCGTTTCATTTAACATCATGACACTCATGGAGCAAAATTGTGACTGCAATTATTTCAGTTTGGTGATTATTAAATTCTTCCCACCCCAAAGCCCTTTGTCAAAGATGTCAAGGTTTTTTTTTATAAGAATATTAACATTATCTGTCAGTTGTTTTACGTATAACCAAACATTATTATCACTGCCTGCCACAAGACTGAGTCATGCCTGCTGGCAGTGGGAGAGTTACGTAACACGTTTAGGAAAGTACACCGATGTAATTGTGAGTCTTGTTTAATTTATTATGGACTCCTAATTTCTTATTTTAGAAGGTGATTAATTAAGGTAAGTCAGATACAGAGCCCCTTTACATATATAACTGCCTCTACCCAAGTTGTCAACTTGGACGTTCCACACACGAAAGTAATTTCAAGAATTAGAATTAAGAAATTTCAGTACGTCGTGCAATGAGAAGCGTCCTCTGCCATTCACTTCACTGCGGCTTTACAGAGCGTAGATGTAACGTGCACTGCGTTTCACACGACTGGCTTTTTTATGAGCCCTGGTAGAATCACACGCATTCTTATCACTCAAGTTAAGTTTCCTGGGTGAGTTCTTCTGAATAATGATTAACTGACGCACGATACTACTGAGCGAGCTAGATTTCACAATGCCCAGTTTTCTCGGCTCCAGGTAGCCTCCTTTTTTTTTTAGGTATTTTATTTGTACCAGTGCAGTTTGATCCTGTAACAGGACATGGATATTGATCTCACCAATAACCGGGTGTCCTTTCCATCTTGTCAGGGCAACAGGGAATCATTTTATAAGTGGAGCAGTGGTTCTGGTATCAAAAGCGGACCATAAGTACAGTGAGAGGGCTATGTATTCAACGATGCTTTTAGCACGGACTGAGGCAGCAGATGTTCAGCAGAATCACTTGCTGTGACGGGTGCGATCATGGAGTTACGGTTTTATAAATTTTCTTTATTTCGTCAGCTGTGTGAAAAATTGTAGTTCTGCGCAGGAAGGAGAAATAAACGCGTTAAAAATGTTGTTGAAAGAAAGGAAACCGCTATATTAGACTGGAACTTCGAGGCGGTTACAGCTATCCTACAGTACTGAGGAAGATGAGATTTCAACGGAGAATATTCACTGATCAGCCAAAACGTTGTGAGCACTGCCCACCAGAAGAATGAATGATGCCTGCTGCCGGTGGGATGATTATGTGACCCGATTAGGAAAGCACATAATCGGAGAAGAGGGAATGGAGGATCATTCTAGTGACGATATGTGTAGTCAGCTGGGAAATGTACTGACATAGGCGACTTCGACAAAAAGTGAGCCTGGGAACGAACACCTCTGAGACGGCGAGGCTAGTCGGCTGTTGGCGTGCTGCTGTCGCGTGCATGTCTGGCAAGTGGTTGAAACGCGTTGAATCTATGACTGACAAGGTTCTAATAACCCCGTTCCCTGATTCCAATAAACACGAAGATAATTAATTTAACACAAACTGTTTTCAGGACATTTCTGTCGGCATCAACAGACGTACAAATGTATAGTATTACAACGTGGAAATAAGAGTTGTAGATATGAAGCGCCTATGATATTTGACGCAATAAACAGAAGCAAAAAAAATATACTCACCTCGAAATCTCATTGTTGTTGTTGGCTCCGCTCGTCTTCTTGTAAAACGTCGGGGTATGAATTTTCTGAGGCCCAGATCATCTCGATATTAAGAGAAGACATAAAATTATTATTCATTAAATCATTTCTGTCAACAATAGGATTCCGTTTAACTGCGTAAAAAAGCGACTGGATAAAACTGTAGACTTGTGAAACAAACACTGTTTTAAGGTAGACGTCTTGTATATTCCACAGTAAACAATTGCAGAACACTTCTTGAATATAAACGTATTTGATCATAGTCTAACTTCAGCAAGAACATATTACTTAGTTAAATATGAAGGCAAGTCCCAGACTTGGTTCCCCACGTCCAATATCCTCCATCACCTCACACAGATTTTTTTAGAGAAGATATTTCATAGTCAACATAGATACTACATTTCATCAGTTCAGGGAATTTGTTAGATGATATTGCAGCAAATCTGCTAAAACCTTTTCATAGAAATGTTAATAGGAACATAAATATATTTTATAGAGAATGAATGATTAAGTGATGTAAAATATAATTTGTACTAAGGAGTTTTAGCAATTTGTGTATTGCTGGTAACTGTCAAAATAAACAAATCTGATTTAATAGCATAATTAACGTTTTCAAAGATAAAGTTATAAGGGTAAAAAAGTGGATTCCAAAATTTTACAGAAGATATAAAATAGTAAATTAAATATCGTATAAAGATCAGTAAACAGCATAATAATCCCGAAAGCTCCCTTTTTCAGCATTGTGTAAGCAAATTTCAAAGAAACGTCGTCAGAATATGAATGGTATCGATCGGTTCATTTGACACAGATCTGTCGTCATGTTCTGTTGAACAAACGTCAAAAAAGTTTAGATTCGTTTCAAGGTGTTGGCCTTATCACAGAACGTGCAGGTCACAGGCTAACCCACTCTGTAAAGCAGGAAAGACGGCTATCTGCGGCATGTCTGACGATAGAGTATAATGCTGGAGCAGGTGTGAGTGTTTCGGAGCACTCAATTCAGTGCACACTGTTGAACACAGGCCTCTTCAGCAGATGATGTTTACGTGTTCCCATGTTGGTAAAAGCCGTCGACAAATACTCTGCAGTGGGCACGGGATCATCGATTATGGCGGTGGATCAATGGAAACATGTGATCCGGTTAGATGAATCATTCTTGTTACACCAAGTCGATGATCGAGTCCAGATACGCTGCCATCAACGCGAACGGCTCGTCGGAACATGCACCGCGCCATGGACTCCGGTTAGTGGCGGCAGTGTTAGGGTATGGAAGACTTTCGCCTGGGCTGCCAGGAGCTTGTGGTGGAAACCGAAGACACCATGGCAGCTATGGACTTCGTCAACGTTATTGCGGACCATCTACATCCTTTCATGCTTGGTGTCTTCTTCGTCGGTGATCGCAACATCTAGCAGGATAAATTACCGGGTCAGAAGGTCGGAATCGTGCAACAGTGGTTTGAGCAGCGTGTTTGTGAACCCCCGTTGATGTCTAGGCCACCAAATTCGCCTTATCTGAACCCGATGGAACAAATCTGCGACCCTATAGAACTCCATATGCGCACCCACAAAACACCGGCTTATAATTTACGAACATTGTTTGATCCGTGCACTATCCTGTGTTACATACTCGTATAAATCTACCAAAGAATTATCGATTTCTTGCCACTCTGAAACACAGCTGTACTGCGTTACGAAGGTGAAAAAAACGCTACTACGCAGGTTGTCATAATGTTGTGGCTCGACAGTGTATATCACGTATGAGAAGGCCGGCGCCATTATTAATGTTGCCAGTCTGGGTCGCTAATATACAAGTCGAACAGTAAGTGCCGAAACACAGCCCCTAGGATTAACCCTCAAGTTATTTCTGTGTCTGTCGCTGAGACGCCACCAAGATAAACTGCGTCCTCCCTCCACAATCAAGAAACAAATTTCGTTTGATATCCCATATAGTCCTACTTTCGTTAAGGGAGGTGTATTTAAAATTGATCAAATGTTAAAATTTTTGGCAAACAGGTAGCCTGTAGGATGTTAAAAATATTGTGTGCGTTTTCTGAGTTTAATTCGTACTACATTCGATATAAAAGCCAACTTGTTTCAACCAATGCGTAGTGCCACGCCCCCTTTTTCTTTACTCAACTCTGTCTCTGTTGACGATGTTTTATTATTTCCCGCAATCAGAAAAGACATCTATTGAATTTAGAAGACTGTGAGCACATTTACGATTTATTAAGGAAATGTACACATGCTGGAACACAAAACCTGCCGAAAGACAACATCGTTTTCATCTAATACTGTTAAAATTTCCTCATTTGCTGTTTGTTTGGTGTTCAATGACAATAACTACAAGAATTAGAACGGTTATGAAACTAGGATTTGATTTAATTTTCTTCACTGAGAACCTACTGTAGAGGATTAATAGTGTGCATATTGCTAGTTCTGAAATGTCAATGAAGCTTTGTGCCGAAAAGACATGCCAAACGGACCAGTCTATAAGAAAAGAGCTACATGAAGACCAAAAAGACCAAATGTAGTCATGGCCAACATTAACGTACTTGTTTCTGGCATAAATACTAAGATTGTTACCGTGTAATTTTTTTATTATTTATTTATTTTTGCGGTTCCTGCAAAAATCATTTTACATTGTATAAAGAACATTCTGGTGAACAATTGGAGGTAAAAATGTGTCTTTCCTATAGACTTCGCAAATACTATACCACACATTCCTGTGGTACAGAATTTTTCAGAGTGAATTACTGTCAAATTTATTTCCTTTTTTGTGAAAGAAACATTGCTATGAATCATATACATAAATTTAAAAAAAATGCGAGAGTTCGAAGACCTACACTACTGGCCATTAAAATTGCTACACCACGAAGAAATGCAGATGATAAACGGGTATTCATTGGACTAATAACAACCACCTCTGGCCGTAATAACGGCCTTGATACGCCTGGGTATTGAGTCAAACAAGGCTTGGATGGCGTGTACAGGTACAGCTGCCCATGCAGCTTCAACACGGTACCACAGTTCATCAAGAGTAGTGACTGGCGTATTGTGATGAGCCAGTTGCTCGGCCATCACTGACCAGACGTTTTCAATTGGTGAGAGATCTGGAGAATGTGCTGGCCAGGGAAGCAGTCGAACATTTTCTGTATCCAGAAAGGCCCGTACGGGACCTGCAACATGCGGTCGTGCATTATCCTGCTGAAATGTAGTGATTCGCAGGGTCGAATGAAGGATAGAGCCAGGGATCGTAACACATGTGAAATGTAACGTCCACTGATCAAAGTGCCGCCAATGAGAACAAGAGGTGGCCGAGACGTGTAACCAATGGCACCCCATACCATCACGCCGGGTGATACGTCAGTATGGCGATGACGAATACACGCTTCCAATCTGTGTTCACCGCGATGTCGCCAAACACGAATGCGACCATCACGATGCTGTAAACAGAACCTGGATTCATCCGAAAAAATGACGTTTCGCCATTCGTGCACCCAGCTTCGTCGTCGAGTACACCATCGCAGGCTCTCCTATCTGTGATGCAGCGTCAAGGGTAACCGCAGCCATGGTCTCCGAGCTGATAGTCCATGCTGCTGCAAACGTCGTCGAACTGTTCGTGCAGATGGTTGTTGTCTTGCAAACGTCCCCATCTGCTGAATCAGGGATCGAGACTTGGCTGCACGATCCGTTACAACCATGCGGATAAGATGCCTGTCATCTCGAGTGCTAGTGATAAGAGGCCGTTGGGATCCAGCACGGCGTTCCGTATTACCCTCCAGAACCCATCGATTCCATATTCTGCTAACAGTCATCGACCAACGCGAGCAACAATGTCGCGATACGATAAACCGCAATCGCGATAGGCTAGAATCCGACCTTTATCAAAGTCGGAAACGTGATGGTACGCATTTCTCCTCCTTACACGAGGCATCGCAACGACGTTTCACCAGGCAACGCCGGTCAACTGCTATTTGTGTATGAGAAATCGGTTGGAAACTTTCCTCATGTCAGCACGTTGTAGGTGTCGCCACCGGCGCCAACGTTGTGTGAATGCTCTGAGAAGCTAATTATTTGCATATCACAGTATCTTCGTCCTGTCGGTTAAATTTCGCGTCTGTAGCGTGGAGTAGCAATTTTATTGGCCAGTAGTGTATATTAAGAACTGGTATATAGGTTTGTTTGTCTAATTACTGAGAATAATCTATCGTATTTCGAAAGTGATAAGTAACCATTGATAAAATGTTCTCATGTAATGTAATGTGATCTAAAAGTATCCAGCAACGTCATAATTAAATTACTTGTCAAAAAAGCCCATATTATAGCCAATAACATAATGACAACATTTACAAAATTCGGTAGAGTTATCTCTCAAACAGTAAAAGTTACATTGGCTTATATGTGTCTGTTTAGTTTTTCACATGTCACCCCCTTAATATGTTTGGTGTGGCACTCAGAATTCAAGAAACACTTCATGCACCTAATTGCTTGATCCTTGGTCTTAAGAATGCCGTGTTTGAGAAGCGCGTGTTCTGTGCCACACGATCGACGTTTACGGTATGCTTTATGTGGACATGGTCCTTTGATTTTTTTACTTTGGGACAACGTCGGGAATGTTCATTAGTCCAGTTGTCACAAGAGCTGAGCTGACTGTCAGAATCAGATACGCATTCAGAACAAGTATCAAGATCGCTACAGCTCTATGCTCTACGTGGTTACACAGTCCTGGGGAGAATGTATCAAGCATGTAATGAGGCGCAACACATTATTTGAACACCTATTGTAAATTTGGTTTACCGCAGCGTTAGTGAAGTGTAATGTGCATACCCTATCAATATCGACCGACAGCCGTGTCATCCTTCGCCAGTGTCGTCACTGGATGCGGTATCGAGGTCCACGAGAAAGAAAGGCCCCCGTGCGCGCGTCACGTCACGTGGTACTGCGGGTCTTACGAGTGCCAGGAACCGTATCCGGCCGGTAGCGAATAACGATTTCAGGCGAGTTTGATTTCTTGCATGCACTTTTAGATGCATGCAAGCTCTCGACTACAACCGCCGTAATTAAGACTTTCATCGGCAACCTTTTCAGTTACTTATTGACTTCCCCTGGGCCCCGCACGAAACTGAGCGTTCGGGAAGTATGGTGGACAAGCCGACCAGTGTGACGTGACAAGTTTGTTGCGGCGTCAGTATTTTCCATGAGGCCCGTGTGTTATGGAGGGGCGTGAGCTCAGCGCACGGCTTCCCGACCGTTGTGTTTTCGTAGCATGGAAGCACTACTATTCGGTCAAGTAACTCCTCAATTGGCATCGCGAGGCTGTGTGCACACCGTTGCAATCCATGAAGGAAAAACCCTTGGCATTTCCAGGAATCGAATCTGGGTCCTCGGCATGACAGTCTGCCGATCTGACCATCCAGCTTAGAGGCGGACAATGTACTTACAGTAGTTGCTTTTTGACATCAGAACTTTACATAAAGCAGATGTACATAAAAAACGATGGGTGTGACACATCGTTCCTATTGCTGTTCATGTGGCGCAATAAAGCTCACTACTGCAAATTACGTGATGTACGAGTGTTGTTATCTTTAATATTACATTTAATGTTCTGATTCTTGAAGCTAAGTGCGCCCACCATGGTTATTGCTTCGGAATCATGGAACAGATTTTGTGGTGGACTGATTTTAGTAATACAAGCTGCATTTAGGCTCTGTTTGCTGATTTAACTTCAGTATGCAGAATGAGTCTTTTAATATGTGAGTGCACATTTGTTTCAGAGTTGCAGAGAAATACAGTCCTTTTCTAATTTTAAAGCTGCGTTGGGAGAAACGTTAATTCTATTCTAGATTTTATTAAGATTTTTAACTGTGTATGTATTAGAATACGAATATGAACCTAAATTGAAACCTTTGCACAGCGGGAAAGATACTAAAAGAAAAAAGAATGCAGACTTCAGCCGGATCAAAGAGTTAAGAAAGACTTAAAATGGATTCTTCATTCCCCGATTTTTTTTTCTTTTCTTGCGTTTCTGCAAGGTTTTTTTTTTTTTTTTTTTTTTTTTTTTAAAAGGACACGTCAATATATTCTTCCATTTTACTACAATGTGTCTGAAAGAAAATGAGAGAAAATGGTTATCTTTTTAAACATTATAGCATTCCACCAACGTTTGAATATTAGCGTCATTAAACTCTGAAATATTGAGCACAACAAGAACTGTATGCGTATTTCAAGAATCTCCACGATGGGCACTATCATTTAGACACATGTTTGTTTGGTACCGAGGAAGAATTATCTAGTTTGATGTATAATTTAAGGCGTTTGCATACGCACGTTTTATCTTTCTCACCACAATATTATCTGTCTATTGTGTGCAATGAAAGTAAACTGGAAAAGCAACTTCGGAAACTGTAAGAAGTGTTCACGTTGACACTCATACCTGCAGTGTGGGCATGTATTTTATCGGAGTTGTCTCATTACCTGTACTACAAGTACTTTTATTTTTTTACGCTACTAATAATTGTAGTGCCTGGCCTGACTTGTTTGCAGTTAATAACCTTGTCGTTTTTGCTAGGCATCGGGAGCGAATATAATGACCTACATGTGCAACTCGAAGCAGGAAACAAGAAAATAAGTCTTCACTTGTTGAAATAACAACGACAGTAAGTGCTGTTCTGCTCCTGTCATTTCTTATCTACACGTGATCTTGTGGAGAAGGTTTTTCATTATGAAGGAAATATGTAATGACGCTGTCAGACAGATGACTCTGTACTGAAGTTGCAGTGATTTTTCTCTCACAAGTTGTAGGGTAACTTGGAACAAGGTTCGCACCTACATTTATTATTCTACAAGTGATGCTCATGTAAAATTCACACGGGGGCTTCAGAGAGTAAGTTACACATTATTCTGGCGGATCAAGTAACTCTTGTTGAATGCTGCACTCCACTACACAGTGGCGCCGATACGTGACACTATTTTTCGACATAGTCCATCAATCGTCCTGTTCCTCGGCGATAGAGATCCGCTCCTTGCTCACAGAGTCATTCGAGAAAGGTCTCATCGGTGTAAAATCTTCCATCTCCCGTCCCCTTCACCACACGCTCTTCCAGCATGCTGGAAAGATAGCGCTTGCCTGGACACTGTTGTCTGTGGGCGATGTCCATCTCCTTCCTTCCGGATCAGCATCACCCCCATCTGGTTGGCCTTGGTTAAATTGTTGGAACCATTTCACTACGTCTGGCCGCAATCTTGTATTTGGTCTACATACCCTCAAAGTTTCATAGTGAATCTGTGTACGATTTAGACGTTTTTCCCTACAAGAATCGTACTATCCTGCGTACTTCAAATCTGGAGTACCGGTACGTGTCCGGTTGCCGCGCCATTTCAGTCGCACGCTATAATGCTCCTCTTCTTCATAGCGCAGCAGAACTGCGTCTGCAGGAAAATGATCTTACCTTGGGACAACATGTACCAACTTACTTTGGGGTGTCTCGATGTACTAGGACATGTAGTTATAGGTGGTCGTAATGAGGTCAACAAGATCATTAGAGACAGCACTCAAATTCAGAATGATAAAGATGGGGTAGAGAACCTCTCTCGGATATGCTGACGTAAAAAAAACGACCTTTGATTGAAATGGTTTACAGATATCAGGAAGAATTAAACCAGGATGGTTGTACTAGGATTTGAAGTTCAGTCCTTCCGAATATGATACAGAAATTTACTTTCTGTGCCGCTATACATTTAATCCGAGTGATTCCTACTTCTAATAACTGCCTTGAGCTAAGTAAAACTCTATCTATATTTACTGCATTTCAAGTTTCCATCTAGTTGTTCATAATTCATTCACTGTATAATGAAATATAAGGAACTCTGGCGAAACAAGTCTATGCTTTCTATATCAAAAGGATGTGAATTATCAGAAATTATATCAAAATATTGTGAAATGCTTTAAAAGAACTGGACCAGGATGTTTCTACATCTACATATACATTTATACTCCGCAAGTCACCCAACGGTGTGTGGCGGAAGGCACTTTACGTGCCACTGTCATTACCTCCCTTTCCTGTTCCAGTCGCGTATGGTTCGCGGGAAGAACGACTGCCGGAAAGCCTCCTTGCGCGCTCGAATCTCTCTAATTTTACATTCGTGATCTCCTCGGGAGGTATAAGTAGGGGGAAGCAATATATTCGATACCTCATCCAGAAACGCACCCTCTCGAAACCTACACAGCAAGCTACACCGCGATGCAGAGAGCCTTTCTTGAAGAGTCTACCACTTGAGTTTGCTAAACATCTCCGTAACGCTATCACGCTTACGAAATTACCCTGTGACGAAACGCGCCGCTCTTCTTTGAATCTTCTCTATCTCCTCTGTCAATCCGACCTGGTACGGATCCCACACTGATGAGCAATACTCAAGTATAGGTCGAACGAGTGTTTTTAAGCCACCTCCTTTGTTGATGGACTACATTTTCTAAGGACTCTCCCAATGAATCTCAACCTGGCACCCGCCTTACCAACAATTAATTTTATATGATCATTCCACTTCAAATCGTTCCGTACGCATACTCCCAGATATTTTACAGAAGTAACTGCTACCAGTGTTTGTTCCGCTATCATATAATCATACAATAAAGGATCCTTCCTTTATGTATTCGCAATACATTACATTTGTCTATGTTAAGGGTCAGGTGCCACTCCCTGCACCAAGTGCCTATCCGCTGCAGATCTTCCTGCACTTCGCTGCAATTTTCTAATGCTGCAACTTCTCTGAATACTACAGCATCATCCGCGAAAAGCCGCATGGAACTTCCGACACTATCTACTAGGTCGTTTATACATATTGTGAAAAGCAATAGTCACATAACACTCCCCTGTGGCAAGCCAGAGGTTACTTTAACGTCTGTAGACGTCTCTCCATTGAGAAGAACATGCTGTGTTCTGTTCGCTAAAAACTCTTCAATCCAGCCACACAGCTGGTCTGATACTCCGTAGGCTCTTACTTTGTTTATCAGGCGATAGTGCGGAACTGTATCGAACGCCTTCCGGAAGTCAAGGAAAATGGCATCTACCTGGGAGCCTGTATCTAATATTTTCTGGGTGTCGTGAACAAATAAACGAGTTGGGTCTCACACGATCGCTGTTTCCGGAATCCATGTTGATTGCTACAGAGTAGATTCTGGGTTTCCAGAAATGACATGATACGCGAGCAAAAAACATGTTCTAAAATTCTACAACAGATCGATGTCAGAGATATAGGCCTATAGTTTTGCGCATCTGCTCGACGACCCTTCTTGAAATCTAAAACTACCTGTGCTCTTTTCCGATCACTTGGAACCTTCCGTTCCTCTAGAGACTTGCGGTACACTGCTGTTAGGAGGGGGGAAAGTTCTTTCGCTTTCTCTGCGTAGAATCGAATTGGTATCCCGTCTGGTCCAGTTGACTTTCCTCTGTTGAGTGATTTCAGTTGCTTTTCTATTCCTTGGTCACTTATTTCGATGTCAGCCATTTTTTACACTGGAAGGGATTTTTATACTGATGGATACAGGAGCCGACCCACCATCTACTACTTTAGAAACATGTATCACCCAGTAGAGAAAGCTGAATCGGATAGACTTCTCGAAGGCCTCACCGCAGCAAACGCTTTGGATCACATTGGGAAATAATATTCATCGCGTCCAAGGCATTGACAAGCCACAGGTCGTTCCTGGATCGTGCCAAATGGCAAGTATATCTGGATGCTCGGTCCTTGTTGGCTGGGTACTGGTTTGGTGAACCTGAGGCTCCCGACCTGGGACTAATGAGGGCCACCAGTCTTCTGTTTCGGTAAGCAGCGACCACCAGGCGTCGCTGCTGTGGAACGTTGTGTATCACATTGAGGGAAGGATCTTGGCTTAACAGTCTGCATCGTGAGGATGGTGTAACTTTTATCAAAAACAGCCCTCAACCTCAAAGTGTGGTCGACCACTCTTTCCTTACCTATTTGTAAGACACCATTGCCATCTAAAACAGCACTAATCAATGCAATCGTTTCGAATCAATCGTAGCAAGTATCGAACATTCAGAACAGATCGAGGGAAGCCGGAAAAATAGTAAATGGCTCAACCAATGAGCCAAAATAGCTGCTGGTAAACTTTTCGGGATGTGAGGTCGTGGACAAGAAACTCTTCTGTTTCCGACGTTTCGTCCAGGACTGCGCTAAACATCCTCCGCTGAGTCTTTTCGACTGACCGGTCGGACGTCGGAGAGCGACATACATGCTGTAGGTAAGAGGGCGTGGTCGAAGTAACACGTGATGAACAGCGATAATCCTTGTCAAAGGTAAAATTTTCTTTTTGTCAAAGATAAAATTCTCTAGCGATTCTGGAGAGTTACCGCCCATACGTCGCTAAGTTTCATTGCCTCCTTACACTGCTAAAAGAGCACTAAAGTTATTGCCGACTAGGAAAAATAGAGAAATCAGCTGTAGCAGAGCATGCTCTTCAGTCAGGACACCACGAAGTGAAGTTTTCTGAAACACAAATATTATCTACAACGTCAAATTATCATCCACGACTATATAGAGAAGCCATTGAAATTTAGAAGCATCAGGATAATTTCAATAAGAAAGAGGAGGCAATGAAACTTAGCGTCTTATGGACAGTAGCTCTCCAGAATCACTAGACAATTTATCTTTGACAAGACGACAATCGATAATTTTTTTCTTTGACAAAGATTGTCTGTGCTCATCACGTGTTACTTCGACCACGCCTCCTTTCCTACAGAATATATGTCGCTCTCGGACGTCCGACCGGTCAGTCGGCAAGACTCAGAGGAGAAGCGCCTCTGAGGATGTCCAGCGCAGAACTGGACGAAACATCAGGAACAGAAGAGTTTCTTGGACCACGACCTCACGTCCCGAAAGGTTTACCAGCAGCTATGTCACCCGGTCGTGAAAGCCTTCATTCTATAATGAGCCAAAATGCCTGTCTTTATATGAAGGAAAAGCGTAGACATTTGTAAATACGTCTCGCAAATATGCCTCACTTTTCTATTCACAAGAGCTTTGCGAGTTAGTAGTAAAACCACTTTGGAACGATAGCCTGACATTCGATACTCTGTTTCTCTAGATTGCTCTAGAAGCCAGGCAGTTGGAGTCGAGGTTTCACAATATCCATAGATTAGAAAAGAAATTCAAGAAATAATATTGACAATACACATCTCTTAAGCAAAGGCCAAAAAATAATTTAAGAAGACTAAACATTCAATCTTTGCCATCTCCTATGCTTCTTTGTCAATAAATCTATGACTAAAGCAGATGCATGGATGCAAACATCCATTGAAATAGGGACCACACCAACATACCCACTTGAAACACCTGAAATTATATCTGCAAAAGCAAATATGGTAAACAAATAATAAATCATACAGCCACAATACAATAGCAAAATTAGACAGAATTTAATGTAGTCGTAGTGTAACACCAAAGTTTCCCTCTACATACTGCTCCTCCAGCATCCAACAAGGGCCACGAAACTATGTCATAGCGACACAGCAGATGAGTAGGGGAGTCCTGTCCACCAATAGCTGGCTCACCAACCTCATTCGGGATGTAAGCCACCATCTGAAATACTCGAATACGCGTATGTTGTCCACATTCTCGATAGCTGATAGCGTTGTTTTTCGATACGAGCACTCCATTTTTGAGGTAATTCTCTCTTGAATTTAATCCTGTTCACACTAACGGCCATTTTTTTGTAGTTCTGGCAATGCTTTATTTTCATATCGCAGCGTTTGAGGAAGAAGGGAAATTTCATTTTCCAAATTCACAGCCTCGTACTTTTAGAGTCTTTAACTAACACAAATGAAGTACAGAATGAGTTGCGACACTTACACTGTCTTTCAGGGTAACACTTCGTTGACTCGTTTAAGATAGTTAATGAGTAATGATTTCATTGATGTAAACGTCTCGAGTGCATACAGTAAAAGTCGTCAGTTTATTTTGCAGATTTCCAGGTATCCCCCTGTCAGGATTGCCTGATCGGTAGTCGTACGTTCTACCATCCTTTACTTTGAAACAAGATCAATATGGCAGCTACTTATGATACGTGCTTGCATGAAGTTTAAAATAACTTCGAAAGTCACGTTGCCCGTTTGGACACAGTTGTCTCCCTGGTTTCGATTTGAAGACGTTTACTCGTCAAAAATACTGTTTCTAAATGGTTTTGCTGTAATGTAGTGGTTATTTATGAGATGTCGTCCGTAAAACTATTTCTTGATGCCCAGGTAGTGGCGTAGCTAGGTAGTTGGGCACCTAGGGCGAAGTTTTAACTTGTAAAACCCGCCAACCCCACCCGCAACAACCCCACAAACACACCAAATAGTTTTTTTTTTTTTTGGGGTGGGTGAGGGGGAAGAAGCAGTTTTTAATACAAGTGGTTAACTAAGTAAAGTATAACCTTAATCATTTTGTAAACAGTTTATGATTTAAAACAAATAAGTATAGCGAATTTTTTATAAATAACACAGTGAAATTGATTATTAATGAAGCAGTACAAACAACCAAAAATCTTCTTAGCGATAGGCGACTTTAACATCTAGATTAGAATATCTTCCTTCGAACTTTTTCTGCTGAAAATTTTGAACTTGTGTCATCAGTACGTTAGCGGTAGCTACAATATTTGCGACCGACAAAATGGCAAAGCTAGACAGTCGTGGCTTATTAATAGTGGGCTTAAGATGATTCTTTATTAGTTTGAGTTTTGACAAGCTCCTTTCACATAACCCTACCGAAACACACGAAGTTAAAAAAATCTTAATGCCTAAATGAGGTTGGGAACAGATTTGGAAAATTAATATCCATCCACGGACTGTAAGCATCTTAAAGTTGTCCAACCAACAAACATTTGCTTTAAAAATTCGGCAGCTTGAGGAAATCTTCTTAAGCGTGCAATGATACAGTGTTGAGAAAGCTCATGGTAACTGTCAATAAAACGTTTTAAAGTCGTGGGAAGTTTAGTTTCTGTGGTTTTAATCAATTTGCTTGGCTCTGAAACAGCAAAACAATCTGATGTTCGATCCATAGTTTTGTAACGTGTGTCGCTCTCTTGCATAAACATGTCGCTGGACTCTTTACTTTCATTTTCTTAGTTCCTAGTGCAAAGTTAGCTTCTCATTTGCAGCCTTCTATCTATGCATAATTTTCTTCTTGCTGATAACTCTACTTTTTCCACATATAGTAACAGGTGTCCTTCGCAAATTGAAGTGCTTCGCGAACGAGATAATGTCTTGTGTCTTTTAACAAGAGTTTTAGGGTTATCATCTTCGTGATATATATATTCGGAAGCTAACTCCAAGAATGTGTTAATACTTTCGAGCTTCTTCTAAGCCAGTATTCTGTTAACACAGGAACACAAAAAAGAGCACTCGTGCAATGCAGACAACAGAGTTCCAGAAGCTTCTGTGGTTACTATGGTTTTGGAACAATAATACAGTTCCTCAATAGCATTCATAATCTTTTCAAAACACTGAAACTCCGTCCTGGTAGCTTCGCAGTGAGCACTTCATCGTGTATCTGAACGATAACTTCTACGTTTTCGTCCATCTGTTTGTAGAATTTGAATAAAACACATGGTAACTTTTTATGGTCCCAAAAGAGCCACACATAATGGAACTGTTACAGAAGCGTATAATCCGCACAGACTGAGAGAATGATTTGCACTGGGCTCAAACAGAGTTTAGGATTAAGTTTATAAACTCCTGTTGAAACTGCCGAATAGACTCCATCCAATGTAGAAACAGAGTCTATACTATCCTGTTCAGTAAGCTGTAAATTATCTTCCGTTACTTTAACGGCTTTCTTCGAGATGTGCAGATAACCTATAAATGATACTTTACTTCTACTTTTATGTTTCGTATGTGAGCGTAACGAATGATTTCCATGATCTGATTCATGTGTGAGATTTAGACAGTTTTAGAATCTACGAAAGAAAATTCTCTCAGGTTACTTTGACCCGATGCACGTACTTATCTATTTACATTACAGAATTTAAAAAAAGTTAAGCGATTCTGAAAAGAACGCTGCATCCAAGAACGTGCTATCGCACTTACATGATTCACAAACACATACGACCGTCTAGAGTACCTCATCTTGAAGACATTCATAATTTAATATATTTCCATCGTTACATCTCTTCAGCTACGCGTTTTGAGGGAAAACGCTTTTTTAATTCAGGAGACCCTAAATCGCGTATCTCGTCTACCCACAACCTCAATTGCGTTACGCTCACAGTGCGTTCGCTAACAAAGGTTCAAATGACTGGTTTTCTCTATATTACAAGGTGAAATCTCTGCTTACCACAAAATAACAACAGCACAAAAACCTTTACAGACAACCAAATCACAAAAAACATTTTAGTGACTGAGAAACTATAGAAACTATGTTAATCTTGCCCTCTATTCCTCAAACTAAGATAGTTGACACCACTGTCTCAGTAGTGAGAATAATTTTTATTTATACGCTGTTTTAGTGGCAAAATCCGCTCATGCGAAAAGGGTCCGGCTTAGTCCATAAACTCTCTAGTTGCTCGATCCCATATTTGTGAGTAATAAAACGACAAAAATATTTTTAGTACTCATGCCATAGAACCAGGCAAGTTTTGTCACTCTGTGGAGTTGGTAATCTGTGCAAAAAATGGTTCAAATGGCTCTGAGCGCTATTGGACTTAAGATCTGTGGTCATCAGTCCCCTAGGCATTGGAACGACTTAAACCTAACTAACCTAAGGACATCACACACATCCATGCCCGAGGCAGGATTCGAACTTGCGACCGTAGCAGTCGCGCGTTTCCAGACTGTAGCGCCTAGAACCGCTCGGCCACTACGGCCGGCGTAATCGGTGCATATCGCACCCCTGGCACCTCCCTTGCTAAGCCACTGTCTCCAGGAAATCATCATGGAACCCTGTGATATAAACTCCCTTTTGTACAACAGGCATCGTCGAGTTGATGTAGCAACGTGCAGTCGGGTATCGTCGTTTAATGGAACGGCATCTGATAATGGCATACTTCTTGGTTTGTCTTTATACTCTCAGATTGTTGACACACGCCCTCTCTCTCATGGTCCTTTGCACTACCGAATGTTCGTGATAGAAGTCAGCCGGTAACAAGTCTTTCAGTAGGACTTCCGGCTTCATTTTTATTTTCTTTCTCATTTAGATGTGTTGCTGTGGTGGTCTTCAGTCCAAAGAAAGGTTTGATGTACATCTCCACATCAGTCAGTCCTGTGCAAGCCTCGGCATCTCCACATAACTACCGCAACAGGCAGTCTTGGTCACTCTCTAAAAATTACCCCCCCCTCCCCCTCCACCCCGCCGCTTCGCTTCATTTCCAAATTTACGGTTGCTTAATTCTTCAGCATATATCATATCAATTGACCCAATCTTTTAGCCCCCTTGTGCCACAAATTATCTGATCTACCCATCCACTCTTCAGCACTCTTCTGTAGCGCTACACTTCTAAAGCTTCTGTACTCTTCTTGTCTGGATTACTTGTCGCCCACATTTCACTTTCTTACGTGCCTACGGGAAAAGTTTCATAAAATTTAAATTTACATTCTATGTCGGCAAAATTTCTCTTTTTCAGAATGGCTTTTCGTGATACTGCCAATCTGCAGTTTATATACTCTCTACGCTGACCATTGCAATCTATTTTGCACCCAAACTGCAAAACTCATCTACTTCCCAAATCTAATACCATCCGCATCCCCTAATTTAGCCGGCCGCGGTGGTCTAGCGGTTCTAGGCGCTCAGTCCGGAACCGCGCGACTGCTATGGTCGCAGGTTCGAATCCTCTCTCGGCCATGGATGGGTGTGATGTCCTTAGGTTAGTTAGGTTTAAGTAGTTCTGAGTTCTAGGTCACTGATGACCACAGATGTTAAATCCCATAGTGCTCAGAGCCATTTGAACCATTTGGACCTAATTTAATTCGCACGCGTTCTCTTAGCTTGTTTTAATTTTGTTGATATTCATCCAATAAACTCCTCCTCCGACTGATCAACAATATCCTTTACCGTCTCTGACAGAACTGCAATGTCGTCAGAAAACATCAAAGTTTTAATTTATTCTTCGTGATTTTTAATTTTCTTTTCATTTTTTCGTTGGTTTGCTTTACTGCTTGGTGAGTACACAGATAACATTTCACTTTCTTCATTCTGTCCCGGCTACCTTCAGAATTTCAGCGTGTGTTTTCCAGTAACCACTGTCAAAAATAAAAGTTAGGCGTTCTGATCCAGAACAGGTCAATTATCGTCTGCCAATAGCGTCATTGGATGCCGTATGGAGGGATATGACGGCAGCACGTCGCTCCTCCGGTAGTTATCGGGTTTCATGACTTTGGGACGGCTAGTAATCGACGTAATAGCTCCTCAGTTGGCCTCACGATCCTGTATCCACCTCGTACCAGTCCTCGCACCAAGGAAACGTACCTGGTTGCACTGATAATCGAACCCGGGTCCCCGGCATGACAGTAAGCCGCACTGATTGCTCGGCCACGGGGGCGGATATCATTGCCAAAAGCTTTACCTGAATTCACATATGCTATAAATGTAGGTTTTTGTTTGTGTAATCTGTCTTCAATATTCTCCGGAATCCATACTATTCTTTCCCGATGTCGGCTTTTACCAGTTTTTCCATTCTCCTTTAAATAAGTCATATCAGTATTTTGCAGGCTCATCTTATTGAACCACTGCTCTGTAATATTCTCACAGTCAGCAGCTGCCTGATTTGAAATTGGGGTATTACATCTTTCTTGAAGTCTGAAGGCATTTCTCCCGTATCCGTTATCTTGCGTGCGACATGGAAAACTTTTGTCATGGTAGCTCTCCCAAGGTTCTCACTACTCAGGAAACTACAGAACAGTAAATACTTATAATGACACCGAAATGAGTACGGGTTGGAATAGTGAAGGCTAATTTATCCTGAATGATCAGCTGTGTAGCACATGTTCACGTATCTGGATATATACACATTACGTCATCGGAGGATCGGCCATAACACCCAAAAAATGTTCGAAAAAGAAAAACTGGTCAAATATTTTGTGAAGTTACTTGTGTAAAAGTGAGAATAAAAATAGATTACAGAAACGTTTCATCAACCGTTGAACCTTGCACGGAATGATGTACAGGAAATGAGATGCTGATAGAGAACGCGCATTCTTTTTCCTGACATTTAAAGGATTCTCTATTGAAAAATTTTTGAGAATGAAAAACTGTTGGAACTTTTTTACAGATTTGGGCCTAAATAATAGTGACGTCAAGACCACACAACAGCAAACAGCGCAGTCTACGTAATCCATCAGACAAACATCCTCTAGTACTCTTTAAAATAAAATATATCACTTTTAATTCTCATCGGCAACTTTCTTGCTATACGTGACTTAGTGCATCATTCATAGGTGCAGCAAAGGCTTTTCTATATTTTATTTCTTGCTTTCATAAAAATAATTTTAGAGAACATTTAACGATTTCTTTTTCCAATTTTTTTTTAATTTTCAAGTTTTATTCAGAAAGCATGATATTTTTGACATCTCATTTGCTTTCCGAACGTCTTCTGTTCTTTAATGCACTGAATTTATGATTTGACTCGAAAGAAGTCATTTTGACTCTTAAATATCAAGCCAATATAAATTTTTATGCGTGAAACAGCTACGTCGTTGAAGAAATGAACTTTCTTATCCCTCAAATCACTCTATAAGTTTTTGTTAATTACCCTGATTACTTTCAAACAAATAAATAAAATTTTCAAAAACTAGGGCTCATGCTTTTATGTCTTTTATACCCGATATGTCCATCCACTTCTCTTCATTTGGCTGTGAAAGTGTGGACAAATTTTTTTCCTCAAATCACAAATTCACTTACCCTGATTACTGTCAAGTAAAACTACACCTCACGCTAGCCAATTTGATACCCAGTTTGGCCATGTCTCACTCTTCATTTGGTTACGAAAATTCGGATAGAAACCCATTGCGTAATTTATAGTGGTTCTTCTTTTCACTCCCTTCAAGGATCTGACAAAACAACAAGAGGATATTAATCGGAACACTGTCTAAAGTGAACAAACAATCATGGACATGGAATCATGAACTTCAGTAAACCAGCTTCACCAGTCAGTGTCGACGTAGAACCTTGTAATGTTACGATGGAGTGACACACGCAGCCAGCCAGAAACTGATACGAAAACGAAGTCTCTCTCATACATACTTACGATTTGTATTATTATTTATTTATTGGCCTTTGAGTTAAGCGTTTATCCAGAGATGTAAGTACAGACTTCGTATACACTACGTTATATACAGAACAGGTATTGTAAGTTACATTAACATCGGTTAAAGTTTATGACACACTTTGTACAATCAACACAGTCCATGTATCACATCTCCTTTGTGGCTGATTTATTGATGTGTCTCCTCTTGTAGAAGGAACAGGGAAATACCGACATAGTCCAACGTGGACAGCTGTCGCAACAGGTCTGTCACAGATGTAGGCTGGGGAATTCCTGCTCTGATCACGGCCCTGCAAAACTCGCGTGTATGTCTGCCCTAACGAGAACACCCAAGATCTCAGCCATTATCTAAGTGATATACTCTTACGTTAAAAGTTTAACACAATAAATGTAATGAATTTAGAAACTTTGCACATGTTTTTAGACAGCTTAGCTCACAATGCTCAAATTAAACAGCTGATGTTCATCGAGTATTTGAGAATGAGAGCACTTAGCGGCTCCCAGTATACTTCACACATGATTTCAAACTTTTTAGAAACTTTTTCTTGCTAACATGCCGCTACCCCTTCTTTATTACTAACTCAATTCCAATAAATTTGTGAAACAGTATCCACATACACGTACCACTGAATGTAACCACAAAATTGTTTTCGAATTGGTATTTCCTCCATTTGTCTGCATAGAGCATATGCACTCCATCATCTAGATTTCGGCCTTAGGACATTTTCAAGTGTCACGCTGGAATAAATAGACAACAAAAAGTACAAATAACAAAGGGCAGGGCAAAAATCCACAAAATAAAGATTACTATATGACTCACTCGCTTTGCTACACTACTCGTGCGTCAAAAAACGTCCAACTTGTACGAGAAATTGACATATCAGGTTATATAAGCGAGTTGTCTCGTGAATAAGTGTTAGAACACATCTGCGATACAGAAAATTCCTAGAAATTTGCATATCTGGCAAATGTACGACACATATTTCAGGAGATACGACGTCGTAAGCATTCACATTAGATACGACGATTACGAAGAAATCGGGAATGTGTGTATGGGGTGGGGGGAGGGGGGGAAGGAGGGGGGAAATACGAGGAAGGGGTGAGGAGAGGGGAGAGGTGATTTACTGTTATGTATCTAATCTCTGTTGTTTCTCCCGCTAACACAGCCCATTACTTGGTTACCATTCTTTCTGTATCAATCATCCCAACCTTGCTCATAAATTTCATAATGAAACTCACCATTAACCTTAATTATTTAAAGTGCATTTCAAAATTATCAGTCTGTAATGTTCAGTATAATGATTAGTGAAGTGTGAAGTGAAGAAATAAATCTTTATTATTTAAAAGACATTCCAAAATTATCAGACTGTAAATTTCAGTATAGTGATTATTTCCAAGTTTGAGGTGAAAAAATAATTTTGTTCTCATTAACCGGCTTCTACGCGAACCGACTATAATCTCTACCTTGTTTCTGATTGAGCAAGTGCTGTTCCTAGTGTAGTAAAAAACACCTGGTAGTTCATTGATGAAACCGTTACTTTTTATCTTAATGCTTTCCCCTTTGGTTACCGTTAGATCGGGAATGTGGGGTCATATGATATTGATCGTATGGGTGCAATCATGCCGAAGTTCAATGGGTAAACAAATTTAATGTGGCTGAAGTATAATTTTCTAAATTTCGAGTTCTTTATTTTTACAATTATTGACAGGTTTTTGTTTTGAGAGAGAGAGAGAGAGAGAGAGAATGGAGGGTAAATATAGGAGTCCAGCAGTGAGTTAAATCCACATTATTGGTTGTGTCGCGTTGAAAGTTTGCGTCAAACATTATATTTAACTAACGCACTACAATTGCTGACAAGCATTAGCTTTTGGGTTATTTGCCTATCCAGTCTCAGTTTTATCTGTGTATAAGAAAAAATTTACAGTGTTATGCACTCCAATAGTTGTGTTTAGTACTAGGCTTCGGTATGAAACGAGTAGAGACGAGAATTAGCGCGTTACCGTAATTTAGGACTTAGTCCCGTAACCTGAAATTCGGAACACTGTTGGTAAGTTTAACGTAGAGGGATTATTGATGAAGATCCATCACAATAATTTTATCAATTTCTAAGAAATTAAGAATAATTGTTATTTTATCTCGAGTAATAATAATCGTATGTTTCTGTAGTACGAATCACTTCGGAAACTTTTTTCAGCTTTCTACATTAAGAACTGCGTCATTGAGACATGTTTGAGTGATAAGAAAAATACAAATAACTGTGTTTTTTAACGCTGCACTTTTAATATAGCATAGTTTCGCCAATGTATGCGAATTATATTTCTTTCTGTTGTGAGCTACTTGCCTTTTCACCAAGAAATGATCATCTGTAAGATTCCTTGTACTTCGCATCATTTTCTAATGACATATTTTCTCTATTTGTATGAAAGTACTTCGTGAACGCTATCTTAATTACAGAAGGAATGTCGAAGAAGTGGTTGAAATTTCGAAGTATGAACACTGTACCATAACCTACTAACAGCTCGGTTGAAATGAATAAAAGTGGGAGATAATGTTTCCAGAAGTGTCCCAGTCGTGCACAGAGAGCTAGACGTTACACGGCGTGAGGTGAGGCGTGAATATAGCGCCAAATGGGGCTGGGCACGCAACAGGAGTTGAATGAGCGGGAAAAGACAGCGTGTGTCAATCATTGAGCAATTGTGATGCGCCGTGGTTGCGTTCTCCGTGACAGCATGGACCGGAAATAAAAATGAGGATGACTTCATAAGGGGAAGAACCATCAGGAAACTGGAAGGGGCACGAAGTGTGACGAGTGTAGCTCAAGAGTTTGGTATTGCTCACAGCACTGTTTCACTAGAAGGAAGCGTCCCAAACCACAGGTACCGCTGCCACATGGAGAGTGAGTGGTCGACCACGGTCAGTGACAGTAGCGATTGCCCGCCACATTGTGCAACTTGCAAGGAAGCACCCACGTCAAGCACCGAGCGAGGTGGCGCAGTGGTTAGACACTGGACTCGCATTCGGGAGGACGACGGTTCAATCCCGCCTCCGGCCATCCTGATTTAGGTTTTCCGTGATTTCCCTAAATCACTCCAGGCAAATGCCGGGATGGTTCCTCTGAAAGGGCACGGCCGACTTCCTTCCCCATCCTTCCCTAATCCAATGAGCCCGATGACCACGCTGTCTGGTCTCCTTCCCCAAAACCAACCAACCCACGTCAAACACCGGAACAGGACTGCAAGGTACGCGCTCTCCCGCTCCCCAGTGGCACGGCGACTGGATGGGTCTGCTCTCTTTACTCTGCGACAAGTACTTTGTGTTCTGCTGAAACTCACACATCGGCAGCACAGTTTTCGATGTTGTCAAGAACATAGGAATTGGACCAATGAGGTGTTGTGTCCCGCGCTCTTTCCAGATGAGAGAAGATTCAGTCTGAGTTGTGATTCTGGATGTACCACTATATGGGAAGAGGTGGAAACACATATTGCACCAGAAACCATCTCGGACATTAAAATGAAATGAATACCCCTAGCTCCATACAGGCGTTAATATACGTCAACGGGGACAGTTGAAAATGCGTGCCCCGAACGGAACTCGAACCTGTGATCTCCTGCTTACATGACAGACGCTCCATCCTTCTGAGTCACCGAGGACACAGAGGATCGTGCGACTGCAGGGATTTATCTCTGGCACGCCTCCCGTGAGACCCACATTCCCATCTTACTGTTCCGCACTATATTCATAGTGCCCCTGCCCATTATACTCACTACTCGTGGCTTTTTGCCGATTCCCGCAAGAGTTCGAGCACTGCATCCGCACAGAAGAAGATATATACCACAGAAGAAGATATATACCATATATATATATATATATATATATATATATATATATATATATATATATATATATATATGTAAATGGTGTTACAAAAAGGTACGGCCAAACTTTCAGGAAACATTCCTCACACACAAATAAAGAAAAGATGTTATGTGGACATGTGTCCGGAAACGCTTAATTTCCATGTTAGAGCTCATTTTAGTTTCGTCAGTATGTACTGTACTTCCTCGATTCACCGCCAGTTGGCCCAATTGAAGGAAGGTAATGTTGACTTCGGTGCTTGTGTTGACATGCGACTCATTGCTCTACAGTATTAGCACCAAGCACATTAGTACGTAGCATCAACAGGTTAGTGTTCGTCACGAACGTGGTTTTGCAGTCAGTGCAATGTTTACAAATGCGGAGTTGGCAGATGCCCATTTGATATATGGATTAGCACGGGGCAATAGCCATGGCGCTGTACGTTTGTATCGAGAGAGATTTCCAGACCGAAGGTGTCCTGACAGGAAAACGTTCGAAGCAATTGATTGGCGTCTTAGGGAGCACGGACCATTCCAGCCTATGACTCGCGACTGGGGAAGACCTAGAACGACGAGGACACCTGCAATGGACGAGGCAACTCTTCGTGCAGTTGACGATAACCCTAATGTCAGCGTCAGAGAAGTTGCTGCTGTACAAGATAACGTTGATCACGTCACTGTATGGAGAGTGCTACGGGAGAACCAGTTGTTTCCGTACCATGTACAGTGTGTGCAGGCACTATCAGCAGCTGATTGGCCTCCACGGGTACACTTCTGCGAATGGTTCATCCAACAGTGTGTCAATCCTCATTTCAGTGCAAATGTTCCCTTTACGGATGAGGCTTCATTCCAACGTGATCAAATTGTAAATTTTCACAGTCAACATGTGTGGGCTGACGAGAATCCGCACGCAATTGTGCAATCACGTCATCTACACAGATTTTCTGTGAACGTTTGTGCAGGCATTGTTGGTGATGTCTTGATTGGGTCCCATGTTCTTCCACCTACGCTCAATGGAGCACGTTATCATGATTTCATACGTGATACTCTACCTGTGCTGCTAGAACATGTGCTTTTACAAGTACGACACAACATGTGGTTCATGCACGATGGAGCTCCTGCACATTTCAGTCGAAGTGTTCGTACGCTTCTCAACAACAGATTGCGTGACCGATGGATTGGTAGAGGCGGACCAATTCCATGGCCTCCACGCTCTCCTGACCTCTTGACTTTCATTTACGGGAGCATTTGAAAGCTCTTGTCTACGCAAACCCGGTACCAAATGTAGAGACTCTTTGTGCTCGTATTATGGACGGCTGTGATACAATACGCCATTTTCCAGGGCTGCATCAGCGCATCAGGGATTCCATGCGACGGACGGTGGATGCATGTATCCTCGCTAACGGAGGACATTTTGAACATTTCCTGTAACAAAGTGTTTGAAGTCACGCTGGTACGTTCTGTTGCTGTGTGTTTCCATTCCATGATTAATGTGATTTGAAAAGAAGTAATACAGTGAGCTCTAACATGGAAAGTAAGCGTTTCCGGACACATGTTCACATAACATATTTTCTTTCTTTGTGTGTGAGGAATGTTTCCTGAAAGTTTGGCCGCCCCTTTTTGTAACACCCTGTATATATATCCCTGCAGTCGCATCATCCTCTGTGTCCTCGGTGGCTCAGTAGGATAGAGTGTCTGCCATATAAACAGGAGCTCCCGGGTTCGAGTCCCGGTCGGGGCACACATTTTCAACTGTTCCCGTTGGCGTATATCAACGCCTGTATGCAGCCAGGGGTATTCATTTCATTGTAATTTCATTCCAACGAGCCGCTTGGTCACCGATGGTATCTGTTTTTTCGTACATGTCCGAAAGAACAGACACCATCTTCACACATAAACTTCTCGAACATGATCGTTTTGTTGGAAAAGGTGTTATGGTTTAGGGAAGCATAATGTTGCATGTGTGTACTGGTCAAATCTTTGGACACGGTACACTCACCAGTCAAAGTTATTGTGACATTATACTCCTTCCGAAAGTGGGTCTTTTCAGGGATGCTTTTATCCAAGAGTTCATTTTTATGAGTGTCAATGCACGACCACTTCGAGGAGCGTAGGCGGAGGAGCTCTTGGAACGAGAGGATATTCAGGGAGTGACTGGCCTACCCGTTCTTCTGGACCTAAATCTCATCAAGCACGTGTGGAATGCTGTGGTGAGACGTCATATTGTGGCACGTCCACATACACCTACGACCATCCTGAAGTTGTCAACGCGCTGGTAGAGGAATATAACACACTGCCACAAGAACTCCTTGCGAACCTAGTGCTAAGCAGTGGAGCACTTTGCAAACCATACGTTGCCGTCAGTAGTGACCACACACCTTATTAAGATCCAAGTGCCGCCTTCTTAATGTTCAGGGGAGGTTATATATTTAGGTGACTTCGCTGTTATTTTCTTTGTATAAGTGTGTCATGTCTGTTCGTATTACTGCGTATTTCTTTGGATTACCATTGGCACCATACTGCAGCATTTGTAGTTTCTTAGAGCTCTGTAACTTGACAGTGATACCTCACGCAAAAGTTATTTTCGTCCTTACGTTTTGCCCACCAGTGTAATTCTAATAGAGAGAACAACTGTATGCTTCTGGTGTCGTGACTCCCAGCCACCAAGAAAATACTCTCCTGAGCCAAAATATTATGACCACTGCCCATCATGAGGTTGTATGATGCCTGGTGCGGCTGAGGGCACGTGACGCGGTAAGAGAAGTGTATGAGCGGAACAAAGACGAATGGGAAATCATTCTAGCGACGATAAATGGCGCAAATGCGAAAATCCGCCAACTTAAGCGACTTTGCCAATAGTTAGATTGTCGTGGAACAGTCCGTGGAAGCGAGCCTCTCGGGAACGGCGAAGCTAGTCCGTTGTTGGGAACTGTCGTGAGCATTTATGGAAAAGTGGTAGAAGAATGCTGAAACCATGAGTAGGCGACAAGAAGTTGGACGTTCTCCTCATAACAGTACATAGGGATAGGAGACTTGCGCGCTCTCTAGAGCATAATAGGCGCCAATCTATGACAGATCTGAAAACAGAATACAGTACCGGCACAGGCACAGGTGTTTTGTAACGCACCGCTCAGCACGCGGTGCCGATCATGGTGTTCCCATGTTGACCCAACAACATCGTCAATTATGATTACAGGGGCACGTGATCACCGAGTTTGTACCGCGGATCAACGGAATCGTGTCGCCTGGTCGGATGAATCCTGTTTATTGTTAAAGCAGGTCGATGGTCGTGTGCAGATACGCCGCCATCCAGGCGAACGGCTCCTCGAAATATGCAGCGCTCCACAGACTTAGGCCGGTGGGAGCAGTGTTGTGTTTTAGGGGACATTCACCTGGGTTTCTATGCTGAGGTGATGCTGAGGGAATTAAATTAGGTAACGAGACAGTTAAAGTAGTAGACGAGTTTTGCTATTTGGGTAGCAAAACAACTGATGGTGGCCAAACAGAGACGGTATAAAATGTAAACTGGCAATGGCAAGGAAAGTGTTTCTGAACGGGAGAAATCTGTTTATAGCGAACATACACACATCAAAAAAAGTTTTGCATTACTCTAGTTCCCAGAACTCCTGAGGATAGACGTTCACTGTGGATATTGTACCACAGACACAGACCCTTTGACTCTTCAGAGATGCCACTAAACCCGTCCACAGATGTAAACAACCATGCATGAGCAGTCATACCACCAGGAAGGAGGTACACGGCTCGTGTTGTGTGTAGTTTAACCATGCTTACACGGTGAATACCGCGGTTCGATCGCGTTCGCGTTGTTACTTTATGGCAGGAAGGGCTCTCAACAAGGGAAGTGTCCAGGTGTCTCGGAGTGAACCAAAGCGATGTTGTTCGGACATGGAGAAGATACAGAGAGACAGGAACTATCGGTGGATGGCATGCCTTGCTCAGGCCGCCCATGGGCTACTACTGCAGTGGATGACCGCTACCTACGGATTATGACCCGGAGGACCCCTGACAGCAACGCCACCATGTTGAATAATGCCTTTCGTGCAGTCACTGGACGTCGTGTTACGAATCAAACTATGCGCAATAGGCTGCATGATGAGAAACTTCAGTCCCAACGTCCATAGCGAGGTTCACCTTTGCAACCACGACACCATGCAACGCGATACAGATGGGCCCAACATGCCGAATGTACCGCTCAGGACTGGCATCACGTTCACCGATGAGCGTTGCATATGCCTTCAACCAGACAATCTTCGGAGACGTGTTTGGAGGCAACCCGGTTATGCTCAACGCCTTAGACACACTGTCCAGTGAGTGCAGCAAGGTGGAGTTTCCCCACTGTTTTGGGGTGACATTATGTGGGGCCGACATACGCCGCTGGTGGTTATGGAAGGCGCCGTAACGGCTGTACGATACGTGAATACCATCCTCCGATCGATAGTGCAACCATATCGGCAGCATATTGGCGAGGCATTCATCTTCATGGACTACAATTCGCACCCCCATCGTGCACATCTTATGAATGACTTCCTTCAGGATAACGACTTCGCTCGACTAGAGTGGCCAGCATGTTCTCCACACATGAACCCTATCGTACATGCCTGGGATAGATTGAAAAGGAGTTTTTTTGGACGACGTGACCCATCACCCACTCTGAGGGATTTGCGCCGAATTGCCGTTGGGAAGTGGGACAATGTGGACCAACAGTGCCTTGATGAACTTGTGGATAGTATCCCACGACGAATACGGGCATGCATCAATACAAAAGGACGTGCTGTTGGGTATTAAAGGGCCGGGGTGTACAGCAGTCTGGACCACTACTTCTGAAGGTCTGGCTGTGGTGGTACAACGTGCAGTGTGTGGTTTTCATGAGCTGAACTCTATTCCAGTTTTCTGTACAGGTTACAGAACTCTCGGAATCGAGGTTATGCAAAACTTTTTTTGGTGTGTGTAGATCTAAGCGTCAGGGAGTCTTCTGAAAGTATTTCTATGGTGTGCAGCCCTGCATGGAAGTGAAACATGGACGTTAAACAGCCTAGACAAGAAGAGAATAGAGGTTTTGAAATGTGGTGCTACAGAAGAGTCCTGAAGATGAGGTGGATAGGTCAAGTAACAGATGAGGAAGTACTGAATAGAACTTGGAAGAAAAGAAATTTGTGGCACAACCTGACCACCGTAAGGGATGGGTTGATAGGAGACATTCTGAGGCATGAAAGGATCACCAATTTAGTATTAGAGGGAAGTGTTTGGGGTAAGAATTGCAGGAGGAGACAAAGACATGAGTACAGTTAGCAGATTCAGAACAACGCGGATTGCAGTAAGTATTCGGAGATGAATATGATGGCACAGGACAGAGTAGCATGGAGAGCTGCATCAAACCAGTCTTGGGACTGAAGAAAACAACAAAAACAACATCCTTTTGAGTGAAGTGGTGTAACATCAAAAACAAAACATAAGAGCCAGGTGGAAAATACATGACTTATACGACGGATACAGAAAGGGAAAAACACAGAAGGAGACGGGTCTGGTTGTAAGAATTTGCACAAGTGTGCAGTCAATAGACGCTAGGAGATGCGGCGACCCGGAGGTACGGATTTGCGTGCCTGTTTCCAGCACGCAGCCTGTAGCTGACAGACGTGCAAAAACGGGCCCCGTCATTGTGTGCCGTGTGGGGCACACAGCACGACACATGGTCAAGGTAAGCGGAACTCCAGCATCAGATCAGTGCCTGTAGTAACCCCCAGCTCGTCTTCTCTACCGTTGTACTTTTCCTCCTGCCATTTTGCACCTAGGGTCCTAAGTCTGGAGTATTACTGTGTGAAAGTTTTGTATTACTGAGTCGACCTTTTTGTTTATTTCTCCTTGTTACACATTTAAATGTAATGAAGCTTAACGCATATTAAAAACCCTTCGATACCGGTGGGTACCGATCACTTAACTTAAAGGAGTATAACAACTTGTGTCAAGTGATTTCTGTACTAGGGATACACTTTGTAAATAACTGTTTTCTTTTGATATGAACTGAGCAATCTTTTAGTTAGTTAATTTATAAAATGATCTGCAATAACGTTTTCACTGATTTCTGAAACATTTAAGTAAACAGTTGCGTGAAGTAAACGTAAATACTCTAGTCGTCAACTATGTGAAAGGAAATTTGTGGTAAGGTCTTATGGTACCAAACTTCTGAGGTCATCGATCCCTAAGCTTACAAACTACTTAATCTAACTTAAACTAACTCACGCTAAGGACGACACACACACACACATGCCCAAGGGAGGACTCGAACCTCCGATGGGGGCGGGGGGGAGGGGGGGCTATGTGAAAGCTAAGGCTCTGGCTTGTAACTGTAGTATCTGTGTTCTTCAGTTTTGCACTTGTCAGAAAGGGGTGAAGTATTAGTCAGTTATGTGGAGTCAGTTGTAAGAGAGAGACGTATTTTTGCAGTAATAGGGAGTTTTATTTTTGTGAAAGTTCGTTAATTATTGTGAATGATTGTGCTTGTTTAAGATCACAAAATACAGAAAAAATATGGTATCTCTTCTTATTTACGAGCAGAAGCTATGTTGATAATCCAAATAAAACTCTGTGGTAATTCCTTCGAAATGATCATGCCTGTGCCAAAAATCATTCATCGAAGAAGACAACGAACGCAATATAAAACCACTAAGTACCAGAACTATAATTTATTAATATGAACATGACCACTTCATGTTTTACGGAAAATGGCAAATATCTGTTAAGCTGATACGTCATTTGTTATACCATCCCTATTGAAAGGGCACTGTCACAATGTATAGTAATACTTCTTGTTTAATGCGAGTACACTAAGCATTTGAAAACTACAGTATATTTTTCTTGAGCGAAGGATTGGTGCAACAGACGAAGAAACAGATGCACGTGACCTGAAAGTAGGTTCCTGCTCTGTTCGTTAGGGATAGATGATGGCAGACATATAGGGAAACCCATTTCAACCAATATGAATGTCCCCTATTCGATGGCACCTCCATTGCCTACATGGATGACATATCGTTGCCAAACGGGTTGCGTCACCTTCATTTATTTTTAACATATTTGTACCCTTAGATGAATGTGCGTCAAAGTGACCAAAGGGTACAGAACTCACCAGTTGAAGAGACATTCACCTATATCCACTTTTGGTGTTATTTACGTATGCTGGACTCTGTACCCAATGAAGTATCATGAAAGTAAGCGAATATATAGAGTCGTTACTTCTTTACATCACTGTATTTAGGCGTTTATAGATGGTGTGATAGTTGATCGATTATTGTGTAACATTATATTCTCCTACGTATTCATAGCTGAGTGCCCCACTTACTCGCTGCTAGAATCCAAGATTTCTGTTACCCATATTTTGTTGTCCATGGCAGTTTGCCGATGGGGTTTCTCTTCGAATCTAGATGCTCTTATTTGTTCAAAAGTTTCCAATCAGTAGAGGGAAGCAGCAGCAGCAGAACTCACCGTTTAGTAGAGTTCAGTGACTTCGAACGTGAACTATTCACAGGATGTCACCTGAATAACGAATCTATCAGCGACATTTCAGCATTTCTAAAGCTGCCCAATTCGCGTCTTAATGACGTGCTTGTGAAATGGAAACGCGAAGAAACAACCACAGCTAAGGCAAGTCAAAAAGGCTGACGAACGGGGATAGTTGTGAACTGCGGAAGTCGGTTGTAAAAATTCGCACGAAATCAGCGGAAGTAATACCTCGTTACTTCCAAAGTCCCAACAGAAATCCAGATAACACAATGACTGTGCGTAGGGAGTTAAAAATTACGGCGTACAATGGTAGAGCTCTTCCTCATATGCTACGCATTTCTGTAGTCAACGTTTAGCGTCTTCTGACTTGCTGTAAAGACCGATGCCATAAGACAGAGGATAACAGGAAACGAGTGATTTTGAGTTTGAATCATGCTATGCCCTGTGACAATCCGATAGAAGGTTTTGCGTTTGGCGAAAGCTTGGAGATGAAACTGCCATCATGTGCAGCACCAAAAGTGAAGTAAACAGGAGGTGGTGTTACCTTACGGGGCTGCTTTTCGTGGTCGGCGTGTGATTCCCTTATTACGCTTAAGAAAATCCATTTTACAGAATTATGTACCGCTTACAGTATAGCAAAATTTAGGAAACAATGATTGTTTGCATCAACATGTCAATGACCCTGTCTGAAAGCAGCGTCTGTGAGGCAATGGTCTGAGCACGATAACATTCCTGACATGGTCTGGCTGTCCCAGGGTCTAGACCTGAACAACCAAACACCTTTGGAATCAGTTAGAACATCGACTTCGCACCACATCCCAGCATCCAACATCACTACCTTCCCTGCTTTCGTCTCTTGAGAAGAATGAGCCTCCATTCTTCCACAGACACTCAGGCACCTCGTGGGAAGTGTCCCTAGCGGTATTCAAGTTGCCATTAAGGCGAAGGCTGAATACGCTCCATATTAATATCCACTAAGAGGTGACTGGAAAGTGTGGTCAGATATTGTATTCCAGGCGCTCTACAGATGGTCGTATATAACTCACGCTGTTCTTACACACTCATGCTCATAAATCAAGGAGCCGGGCGGTGTGGCCGAGCGGTTCTAGGCACTTCAGTCTGGAAACTCGCGACCGCTATGGTCGCAGGTTCGAATCCTGCCTCGGGCATCGATGTATGTGATGTCCTTAGGATATTTATGTTTAAGTACTTCTAAGTTCTAGGGGACTGATGACTTCAGACGTTAAGTCCCATAGTGCTCAGAGCCATTTTAACCATTTGAGCCATAAATTAAGGATAATTGCAGAATGTGGTGCCACACAATGTGGCACCACACAAAACTGGCGCTAATAGCATAGGCACATAGAGAGCACACACGACACGTAACTGTAAGTCCACGGTGTTGGTGATAAGTTAAGAAAACCGTTCCAAAACACATGTACTACAAAACGCCACTGTTTCCTGCGCATGTATCCAGACATCAATATGGGATATTGATGTGTTGGTAAATGTGCCAACACCTTGTAGATAGAGGAGGCCGAAATCTAACGCAGACAGGCGTGAATTCTGGAACAGGATAAGTAGTGAATTCTCATAAGAAAAGTATGCAGCTCCTCGAATACTTAACTTTATTCGATCATTGTGGTACATCGCTCTTGATAATACAAATAAGACTATCTTCAGATACGGTTAATGGCGCCTTGCTAGGTCGTAGTCATGGACTTAGCTGAAGGCTATTCTAACTGTCTCTCGGCAAATGAGAGAAAGGCTTCGTCAGTGTAGTCGCTAGCAAAGTCGTCGTACAACTGGGAGCGAGTGCTAGCCCGTATCTCGAGACCTGCCTTGTGGTGGCGCTCGGTCTGCGATCACACAGTGGCGACACGCGGGTCCGACATGTACTAAATGGACCGCGGCCGATTTAAGCTACCACCTAGCCAGTGTGGTGTCTGGCGGTGACACCACAGATATGATCACCACGCACACGTACACAGGCCGTACAACGGGTTGGCATACTCTGGATCAGGTGATCAAGCAGCTGCTGGACTATAGCATCCCATTCTTGCACCAGTGCCTGTCGAAGCTCCTGAAGCGTCGTAGGGGTTTGAAGACGTGCAGCGATACGTCGACCGAGAGCAATCCAATGGGGTTTAGGTCTGGAGAACAGGCAGGCCACTCCATTCACCTGATATCTTCTATTTAAAGGTACTCCTCCACGATGGCAGTTGGGTGGGGCCGTGCGTTATCATCCATCAGGAGGAAGGAGGGACCCACTGCACCCCTGAAAAGGCGGACATACCGATGCAAAATGACATCCCGATACACCTGACCTGTTACACTTCCTCTGTCAAAGACATGCACCAGTCATAATGCCACCCCACATCATCAAACCACGACCTCCCCACAGGGCTGAGTCCTCCCTCGGGCATGGGTGTGTTTGTCTTTAGGATAATTTAGGTTAAGTAGTGTGTAATTTAAGGGACTGATGACCTTAGCAGTTAGGTCCCATAATATTTCACACAGTTTATTTCTCCACAGGTCCCTTTCAAGGATATTAAGGGGTTGGTATCTGGTTCGTGGTTAACCCCAGATGAAAACTCGCCGAGAATCACTGTTCAGACTATATCTGGACTCGTCTGTGAACATAACCTGGGACCACTGTTCCAATGACCATGTACTGTGTTCTTGACACCAGGCTTTACGGGCTCTTCTGTGACCAGGGGGCAGTGGAATGCTCCTTACAGGTCTTCGAGCCAATAAACCGTGTCTGTTCAGTCATCTGTAGACTGTGTGTGTGGAGACAACTGTTCCAGTGGCTGCGGTAAGGTCCCGGGCAAGGCTACCTGCAGTACTCCGTGGCCGTCAGCGGGAACTGATGGTGAGATATCGGTCTTCTTATGGTGTTGTACAATGTGGACGTACTGTACTGTAGCGCCTGGACACGTTTCCCGTCTGCTGGAATCGTTGCCATAAACTTGAGATCACACCTTGTGGCCCACGGAGGGCCCGTACTACGACCTGCTGTGTTTGACCAGCATCCAGTCGCCCTAGTGTTCTACCCCTCATAACGTCATAAATATGTGTTCTTCGAGCCGTTTCAGCATACAGTCACCATTAGCACGTCTGGAAACATGTGCACACTTACTCGCTGCACCGTACTCTGAGATGTACCAACACACCTCTGCGTATGTGGACTGCTGCCAGCGCTACCGTGCGACGACTGCAGATCAAAAGCACCGCATGGTCATACTCCGAGATGATTTAAACCTGCAAATCGCCCACCAGAGCGTTGTTTCACCATGTATCAGCATTATCCTTAATTTATGAGCATGAGTGTACTATCTCTAATACGGCGTGTCTGGGCGTCCGGCGCCTACGACAAGTTTGCGAGCAGACGTTCAGTTGTAGCACGTTCCTTCACATCTCGTAAACGTCTGTTACGTCGACATCCAGTGCAGTCACGTGACACGAAGGACTATTCCATTTGCGGTTGTCACAGCAGTACTCTCTGTCCATTGCAGCAACCGTCTCTGAAGTGGTGCTGCTGAGCGTAAACACTGATAGTGACCTCCGCCGAAGTTAGTCGACGATGGTAGCAGCTCCAGTAAGAGTTCAAGCCGTCCTATAGGCTAACGGTAGGCACAGCCACACTGACAGGTGTCCTGATACTTTTGAGCGGATAGCGTATACGACATACAGATAATATCGCCACCAGTCTACGGAAGTGTCTCCAAATTTTTAGAGCGGCGAGATACTACAAGAATGAAAGGACTCCTAAACTCGGGGTCTGTTTTCAGGTAGCGGCACAATAGTCTGGGGAAGCCGTAGACCTATCGTGGGAGGTGCCACCCTATCGTCTGTAAACTAGGAAATCTTGAGCTGAACAGTGCGTACTTTTCCACTGTCTGGTCATTGTGTCTGGCTGTCTCTCTAATTACCGTACACGACGACGGGTGTTTGATGGCGCCAGATTCTGCTGGCTCACTCCCGCGTCAGTGGTCGGGTTTTTGTGCGTCCGGGGGTCGCTGAGTGCTGGCCGCTGGACCTGCGCTCGCTGTTTTTGCCCGGGGCATCGAGATTGCGCCTTCCGCACGCTAATGCCTGCGCGCGCTTTCAAGGGCGCTGCCTTCAGCACGGCGATTGCGTCACGTTCCTCTAAAGTGCAGGCGCATATTATCCGCCCTCTTACCCCTGACGCACATACGTCGCGATTTTATAAGGTACGGTACATATCATTATGGCAGGCCAAGTTACTTCTGTTGAATACTGGACTGCTCTTCGTAGTGACAAAGATATTGTTCAGTGTAGTCACCAAGTAGCTACCCGCCAGGATAGCCGAAAGCGCTAACGCGCTGCTTCCTGGACTCGGGTAGGCGAGCCGGGCCCGGATCGGTTCCGCCCCGCAGATGTGGTTTTTAGGCGGTTTTCCACATCCCACTAGGTGAATACCGGGCTGGTCTCCACGTTCTGCCTCAGTTACACGCGTTGCAGACATTGGAAAACACGTTCGCACTATTTCACGATTTACACTAGACACAGATGGTTGGGGTGCACTCATTCCGTCCTGGGGGGGTCTGGGGTGGCGGCAGGAAGGACATCCAGCCACCCCTTACACATGCCAAATCCGATTAACCATGGCCGACACTGCGTAACTGCGGGATAAGGCGCAAATGATAGAATAGTAGTCACCAAGTAGCTGTAAACAATGGGCGGAACTTTCTACCAATCTCGATCATGCTGAGCACTGCACCTCACATTTGCACTGGTTAATTAAAGAATTGGCCAAATGTGGACAGGACTCGCGATCCTAGGGTTCTGTATCCTCAATTATGTTCACATTGTTCATTCATCTTGGGAATCGAGTATCTTCACCATTTTTCCTCTAACACTTGGCGATACTGGCGAGGTATCGGTCTCGGGAATTCCCGTGCTTTCCATAATGTTTTAATTTGAAGTTTGAATTTTAAATTTCGTGTGTAATTTCGCATTTGCTATTGTAATACCTGAGAAAAAGAGTCTTAAGGGTACAGACTGTCGGGCAACAAATAAAAATTCTTTTTCGTGTGTTATAACTTCAAATTAACAATTCACGGATTTTTTTCCTTTACTTGTACTGTGAAACCTTGCTTCGTGTCAACTTTTATGATTCTAAGTGAACAGAAAGTACCCCGCAGGTTTTGATGGGTTTGCGAGTATCAAAATATGTGACAAAAATGACCGTATCTTTTAATTGCATTGACACAGAAGCTTAAATTTTTTACATCGCTAAGGGACTGTAGGCTGTAGTATGTGACGAACATGTTCAGGTTGCTTTACTCAGTGCAACTCCTAAGACGATTATCCAGACGATCACCCAACCAATTTTGTTGTATACACTGCGTCGCTACTTCTCGTTAAGAAACCTTATCACATTACTCATGATGCTCGGTAATTGCCACACGAAGTGATCACATACACAATAAGAGGTGTAAGTGTTTTGGAATGCTGATTCTGCCGTTGCAACCCACGCTGTGCTGCCACCTAGAGAAGTTCCATTGCTTCTTTGGCGGACATTTCCATTTTGCCTATTCTAAGATGAATCCAGCCCCCCCCCACCCCCCACCCCCCATGAACCTTGCCGTTGGTCGGGAGTCTTGCGTGCCTCAGCGATACAAATAGCCGTACTGTAGGTGCAACCACAACGGAGAGGTATCTGTGGAGAGGCCAGACAAACGTGTGGTTCCTGAAGAGGGGCAGCAGCCTTTTCAGTAGTTGCAGGGGCAACAGTCTGGATGATTGACCGATCTGGCCTTGTAACACTAACCAAAACGACCTTGCTGTGATTGTACTGCGAACGGCTGAAAGTAAGGAGAAACTACAGCCGTAATTTTTCCCGAGGGCATGCAGCTTTACTGTATGATTAAATGATGATGGCGTCCTATTGGGTAAAATATTCCGGAGGTAAAATAGTCCCCCATTCGGATCTCAGGAGGACGTCGTTGTCAGGAGAAAGCAAAACTGGAGTTCTACGAATCGGAGCGTGGAATGTCAGATACCTTAATCGGGCAAGTAGGTCAAAAAGTTTAAAAACGGAAAGGGATAGGTTATAGTTAAATATAGTGGGAATTAGTGACGTTCGGTGGCAGGAGGAACAAGACTTCTGGTCAGGTGAATACAGGGATACAAAAATCAAATAGGGGTAATGCAGGAGTAGATTTAATAATGAGTAAAAAATAGGAATGCAGGTAAGCTACTACAGACAGCATAGTGAACGCATTATTGTAACCAAGATAGATACGAAGCATATGCCTACCACAGCAGTATAAGTTTATATGCCAACTATCTCAGCAGATGACGAAGAGATTGGTGAAATGTATGATGAGAAAAAAGAAATTATTTAGATGGTGAAGGGAGTCGAAAATTTAATAGTCGTGGGTGACTGGAATTCGATAGTAGGGAAAGGAAAAGAAGGAAACGTAGTAGTTGAATATGGAATGGGGATAAGGAATGAAAGAGGAAGCCGCCTTGTAGAATTTTGCACAGAGAATGACTTAATCAATGCTAACTCTTGGTTTAAGAATCATGAAAGAAGGTTGTATACATGGAAGAACCCTGGAGATACTGGAAGGTTTCAGATAGATTACATAATGGTAACACAGAGAGAGGAACCAGGTTTTAAATTGTAAGGCATTTCCGGGGGCAGATGTGGATTCTGACCACGATCTATTGGTTACGAACTGTATATGAAAACTGAACAAACTGCAAAAAAGGTTGGAAATTAAGGAGATGGGACCAGGAAAAACTGACTGAATCAGAGGTTGTAGAGAGTTTCAGGGAAGAATGGGGGAAAAAATACAGTAGAAGAAGAATGGGTCGCTTTGAGAGATGAAATAGTGAAGGCAGCAGAGGATCAAGTAGGTAAAAAGACGAGGGCTAGTAGAAATTCTTGGGTAACAGAAGATATATTGAATTTAATTGATGAAAGGAGAAAATATAAAAATGCCGTAAATGAAGCAGGCAAAAAGGAATGGCTATAGGACAATTGTAATGATGTAGAGGCATATATCACTAGGGGTAAGACAGATACTGCCTACAGAAAAATTAAAGAGATCTTTGGAGAAAAGAGAACCACTTGTAGGATTATCAAGAGCTCAGATCGAAACCAAGATCTAAGCAAAGAACGGAAAACAGAAAGGTGGAAGGAGTATAAAGAGGGTCTATACAAGGGCGATGTACTTGAGGGCAATATCATGGAAATGGAAAAGGATGTGGACGAAGATGAAATGGGAGATATGATACTGCGTGAAGAGTATGACAGAGTACTGAAAGACCTAAGTCGGAACAAGGCCCCAGGAGTAGACAACACTGCATTAGAACTACTGATAGCCTTGGGAGAGCCAGTCCTGACAAAACTCTATCATCTGGTGAGCAAGATCTATGAGACAGACGAAATACCCTCAGACTTCAAGAAGAATATAATAATTACGATCCCAAAGAATGCAGGTGTTGACAGATGTGAAAATTACCGGACTGTCCGTTTAATAAGTCACGGCTGCAAAATACTAACGCGAATTCTTTTCAGACGATTTGAAAAACTGCTAGAAGCCGACCTCGGGCAAGATCAGTTTGGATTCCGTAGAAATACTGGAACGCGTGAGGCAATACTGACCCTACGGCTTATCTTAAAAGATAGATTAAGGAAAGGCAAACCTATGTTTCTAGTATTTGTAGACTTAGAGAAAGCTTTTGCCAATGATGACTGGAATACTCTCTTTCAAATTCTGAAGGTGGCAGGGGTAAAATACAGGGAGCGAAAGTCTATTTACAATTTGTACAGAAACCAGATGGCAGTTACAAGAGTCTAGAGGCATGAGAGGGAAGCAGTGGTTGGGAAGGGAGTGAGACAGGGTTGTAGCCTATCCCCGATGCTATTCAATCTGTATATTGAGCAAGCAGTAAAGGAAACGAAAGAAAAATTCGGAGTAGGAATTAAAATTCATGGAGAAGGAATAAAAACTTTTAGGTTCGCCGATGACACTGTGATTCTGTCAGAGACAGCAAAGGACTTGGAAGTGCAGTTGAACGGAATGGACAATGTCTTGGAAGGAGGATATAGGATGAACATCAACAAAAGTAAAACGAGGATAATGGAATGCAGTCGAATTAAATCGGGCGATGCTGAGGGAATTAGACTAGGAAATGGGCACTTAAACTAGTAAATCAGTTTTGCTATTTGGGGAGCAAAATAAATGATGATGGTCGAAGTAGAGAGGATATAAAATGTAGACTGGCAATGGAAAGGAAAGCGTTTCTGAAGAAGAGAAATTTGTTAACATCGAGTATAGATTTAAGTGTCAGGAAGTCGTTTCTGAAAGTATTTGTATGGAGTGTAGCCATGTAGTAAACGGTGGACGAGAAATAGTTTAGATAAGAAGAGAATAGAAGCTTTCGAAATGTGGTGCTACAGAAGAATGCTGAAGATTAGATGGGTAGATCACATAACTAATGAGGAGGTATTGAACAGAACTGGGGAGAAGAGAAATTTGTGGCACAACCTGATTAGAAGAAGGGATCGGTGGGTAGGACATGTTCTGCGGCATCAAGGGATCACCTATTTAGTATTGGAGGGCAGGGTGGAAGGTAAAAACCGTAGAGAGAGACCAAGAGATGAATACACTAAGCAGATTCAGAAGGATGTAGGTTGCAGTAAGTACTGGGAGATGAAGAAGCTTGCACAGGATTCAGTAGCATGGAGAACTGCGTCAAACCAGTCTCTGGACTGTAGACCACAACAAGACGAAACACCTTGCATAACCATCTGTCCGTTACTCCCACGTGGTAATTGCAAAACGTGCCGCAGAATATGGACTCGTTCCTCCTGATGGATGATCGCCTTAGGAGTTGCGCTGAGTATTGCAACCTGAACCTGTTCAACGAACGAAACCGGTCGTTACCAAAAAAAAAAAAATGTAATAATACACCTGAGGTGGATTTCATTGAACGTTCGACCAGTCGCTCAATTTCTTGAAGATACAATTCCGCTCCTTCATCACGGACGCATTTGAGAGACGCTGTTTGAACCTCCTCATTGTGGGAAAATCTTTTTCCCTCCAGATCTTTCTTCAGCCTTATGGAAGATCGTAGGATCTGAACTTTCCAGTCAGCATCACCGAGGTATGTACGGCGTGATCAAATTGTTGGAACCATTCCCCTACAATTGGACGCGGCCTTGCTTTTGGTCCAAATACCGCCGAGAATTGTACGGTGAATGTGTGTGCAATTTTAACGTTTTGCCCACAAGAATCGTAGAGTCCCGCATGCTTCAAGTCTGGATTATGGTTACAGTTCTGTGACATTTCACTCCCACAATATAATGCACCTGTTACTCAAACTCAGCAGGACTATATCTGCTGGAAACCCAGAACATGTACTGTCTTCTGACAGTGCGTCACTTTTGTTACGCAATGTTCTTAGCAAAGGTCGACATGTGCAACTTACTCGAATTTTTTGGACCCAACTTACTTGGCAGAAACGATTTTGACGACTGCGTACCGGAGCAAGTCTCTGGCTATAATTTAATGTTGTACTTAAGATATTACATAATAATATGTATGCTGTGCTATTTATGGTCAGTCTTTCATCTGTGTACAAAGCAATGCTCCAGGCAAATGCTTTCAGTTACGACTTCTAAGGCTTAAATGTTGTAAATATCTTTCTTTTTCGTAAGCGATACTCTTGCTGTTATCAGTCTGCATTTTACATTTGTCAGCTTCCACCATTGTCTGATATTTTTACCGCACAAATAGAAAAACTAGTCTTTCCAACGTGCATGCGGTAAATACGGAAACGTGAAGATATTACCAAATTCGTCCAAACAGGACCAGTGTGTTGTTATTCTTTTCTTGGCTGCCGAAGGGCAAGACATCAGTCGGAAAACGTTGTGAAATGATGCGCTAAGTTCCTTGCTGCTACTTCTTGATAACGCGCGTCCCCATATTGCAGATTTCGTCACGCAGAAGTTAGGTCAACTGAAGTAGGAGACACTCGAGCATATGCCTTACAGTCCTGATCTCTCCCCATGCGTTTATCACACCTCCGGTCCCTTAAAAAAGGCCTTGAAGAATCGAAGATTCCTGTTGGGTTCCTTTACGCAGCAGGACACCGTGTTTTGCATATCGGGTATCTTCAAGCTGGTGCGTCAGTGGGATGATTGCCTCAAAGCTCACAGCGATTTTGCCTGGTTCGCATAGCGATTCTGCACCGTACTGTCTTCGAACGGAAAGTTTTTGATCACCCCGTATGTGTCCACATTTAAATTGTTTTCATTTGGCGCGGTGAGTTGGTGACAAATTGTGAGCGTGGCCTCTTATTTAGTGGCGTGATGTTACAGAGGCTCAGAGATCGATTACTTTTCGTACAGGAAGTGCATTACAGGACTGTGTCCTGATTATCCAGTCTAGATCATTATACACTCAGTTTAGTCATTCGCTCCAGCACTACAGTTTGCGCAACGCATTACTGGAAGACGTGTATAGAAAACTTCTGTGTTTGTGATTACTAGAAATTATATTCATGTTTCACGTTTACTGTGAGGCCCACGTGTTGTATATCTACTGCCTGAATAATTTGGGGTTAATACAGAATATCAGTTCACTATTTGTCAGCCGTGGTGGCCGAGCGGTTCTAGGCGCTACAGTCTGGAACCGCGCGACCGCTACGGCCGCAGGTTCGAATCCTGCCTCGGGCATGGATGTGTGTGATGTCCTTAGGTTAGTTAGGTTTAAGTAGTTCTAAGTTCAGCACAGGCGACACCCCACCAAGTAACTGAATAATGATGTAGTACAACAATTAACAAAATCTACACGTGCTATTGAAAAAACTGGTGGCCTCACCATCATGTTCTACACTTCAGACTTCAGAAGTTAAGTCCCGTAGTGCTCAGAGCCATTTGAAGCCAAGTTCACTATTTTGGTTACTCATTTGTGTTCCCTTAGTCATTTATTTCATTTTTGTACGTAATCCTGATGCACATGCAATGCAATGCCATCTTGGACATACGTGTTACCAATATTCCCTTTGTCAGTTCCATGATAATCTACAATACAAGTAATCAAATAATTCACATACAGTTCATTCCATGGATTAGTAACAAATATCCCGTTCTCTCCATGTACCATTTTCAGGTTGTGAAAGTAAGTTTCGTTGATGACGTGGGAACGGATATTTTCTGTGGCACATTTCATAATTTGATTACTGATGTTACTATGAATTAATTAGTGTAGAACATGATGGTGAGGCCATCAGTTTTTTCAATAGCACGTGTAGATTTTGTTAATTGTTGTACTACATCATTATTCAGTTACTTGGTTGGGTGTCGCCTGAGATAAACCATTTTGACATTAAGGTATCGTGGTTACTTTCAATGTAAGTCATGTCATGGCAGTGTGTTTCGCTACAAGCTGACCACATTTACACTTGGTAAACTTGGTAGGCTTCTAAACGTGATTACATAGTGTTTGATGTTCAGTTATACAAGCCATAAATACCAATTATTCTTTGTGAGGTTCTTTGCGGGTTTATGAGAAGCTTTTTACCTTTGGATCTGCCCACGTATACATATTTCACATATACTTAACATATTTCACACGCATTTGTACACATATTTTACCTGTATCTTTATTTAAATTCTCCGCGCAGTTTCATTTTCACTCATCCCAGTGTTTCTGATGTCATATATATCCTGAAGTATGAGTCATACAGTAACATAATTTCACAGTTACATCCAGTGATATACGGAGATACCGTCTGTAAAATGAGTTCCGCACAGAGTAAGTAGGAAAGAAGTAATAAATTAAAACGTCATGCATGATGTCGCTGTCTTTCACACATCTCAGTGTTTGTGAGATGATATCTCCTGAAATATGTGTCGTAAAATGATATTTTTCAGTAGGTACAGTCAGAGGAATATGCACATACTGCCTACGAAATATATTGCAAAAAGAGTTTGAAGCAAACAAGAAATAATTTTAAACGTCGGACATGAGGCGGCAGCTTTACACGCGTTTCAGTGTTTATGACATGACGTCATATCCCATGAACTGTATATCGTACAGTGACATAATTTTGCAGGAACATTCACTGTTGCATGTGAATGCTGTCTGCAAAATGCATCGGAAATACAGTTAGTGGAAAGGAAGTAATAAATTAAAACGTCATGCCTGATGCAGCAGTTTTACAGTATGAACAGCGAAAACGTAGTAAGCGATAAAGTTTTCTCCTTTCATCATTTTGTGGGAGTTGTCAGCCAGAAAAACTTTCGTAAAGGCTTGAAATCGTATATAAAGTCTGTTGCAAGTTATTAAGTGTTCTCATTCTCAAATACAGTATATATTAGGCTATTTGTCTGGCTAGCTGTTTGCGCGTCATGAGCTACACGCTTTTTCACCGCAACCTCTAACCGTTTGATAGGTAGGTGGTCCTTACTCCCCAGGGCTTCTATCCAGACAGTACGTGCTAAGTGTGGTAGAAATTGGTCCAATGGTTCTGGAGGAGATGTGGAACATACACACACATTCATATTTACATGCATACACAAATAAATACATCCATTTTATTATATATATATATATATATATATATATGTATATATATATATATATATATATATATATATATTGATACTCAGGTAAAGCGAAATACATTGTTAACACTTTTTCGCTGATTTATCCACACGTAAAACATCCACACCTATCTGCATCATTACTCATTACACATTACATTACCCAAGGGGCATTTTAATTAAATAGAAAATAGGACTGTTTCTTATGAGAGCCTGTATTTAACTAGGGTATGACAATATTTTTACATTCGAAATGGAAGCAAAAAAATTAATTAATTACAACACTTAATAATGTTACAAAAAGTAACCACTATTACAAGTATTTTTGTAATGCTCTTCTTTTGCCTTTGCTGTAGTGACCACCGTAAACATACTCATAATGCCCACCTCCAGAGTCGCATGATCAATTTAGGATCGCACGTTCGATATGTATCCTTCGGGCCCCACGACTTCGATAGACAATCATTCATGGAAATTACCAAAATTTGTATTCTTTTCGACTTCCAATCTATGCATCATATTCAGCCTTGTTGTCTTGTACAATAAATCTTTCTTCATCTAACAATCCGCAGCTCTTGGTCTAGTGGCTAGCGTTGCTGTCTCTGAATCACGAAGTCACAAGTTCGATTCCCTGCCGGTTGGGTATTTTTTCTGCGCGGGGACTGGGTGTTTGTGTTGTCCTCATCATTTTCGTCATAATTCGTGAAAAAAGCTGGATTAGACTGTGTAAAAATTGGGACTTTGTACGGGCGCTGATGACGGCGTAGTTGAGCGCTCCACAAACCAAACATCATCTTCATGTAACAGATACAATCACAACTCAACACAGTATTACGGAATACGTTCAGCACATACCACAGTTCAAATAAGTATGTTTCAGTCTGCGCAGAGGCAAATACTATGTCACAACAAGAGCAAAGATTGTTTAACAACAACGTAACTTGCTCTCTGTCTGACGTGCACGTCGACAACTTACGAAAATCAAAATGAGATGTCTACCTTACACTGTTTCGGGAAACAGACATGCTTCTTGACCAACCACCTAACTTGCGCAACACCTGTAAGGCATAAATTTAAATTATGGCTTGATTGTTTTTTGCACACCATGTTATACGCTACTCATATCGTATACTCCGCCATAACCTTGCGCAAAAAACTTGCTCTCACGTAGTCCCTCCTGTTCTGTGTATTCACTTAACTGATGTTCGACTCCCAATCAAAATTGATCTTTGACGTGGTAAAGGTGGTAAATGTTTCGCATTTGAAAAACTTCCAAAATCAACTTTGATTATTATACCTTACAGAAATACTTCTCCTAATTGAATAATTTTACTAATTCTTCCAATTTTCTTTGCCACGTGTCTTCTTAGACTAAACAATATATTACGACGTGACGCTGTTCTCAACAACAGAAGCGTCCCTGTATCGGCCCAAGCCGTTGCTTAGCAATAGTTTGGGACGAGTCGAATGGTGAGCAGCATGAATTGTTCTGTCATCACTCAACAAAATCTTGAGAAAAAGTGTGAAATATATTAAGACCACGGAACAACGACGTCAGTTGGAAGGTAAGATATCAATCATTTCTGCCGATCTGTGACATCCGAAACACAGGAATCAAATTGACTGATCTTATATACTGATGCATAACGTAAATTCTCATAGGTTCATACCCTTAATGAATATGCAGAACTTCGAAGGAGTAGTTATACTCACGGTTTTTGATTTTGCAGATAAGTCCTTCAGACTGTTTATTAAAGTTAGTTCGAGGCAGTTTGCTGTGGAAGAGCACGAATTCTATAAATCTTGTAAATATAAGAAACTCGATACATCATAAGTCATACATTCTCCAATGAAATTTCTCTCTCCGAATACGCTCGTATGTATAATGTTCGGCATGTCGAGTGCGTCATAATGATGTATTGAAACACTTTTGCCCTTTACATCTAATAAGAAATAATAGCCTTTTATAAGAATATCTGATGCCTTAGTAAGGTATGTCGTGCATTAAGCTGTATTTTTGTCAGGAGTTTTATTTTTGTTTGAAACTGTAAGCGTCTTATTAGCGGAATGAAATATGATTTGAAACTGTTGTTCCCTCTTAAGTATAATCAAATAAGGAGGATCAGCTTTATCATCTTTGTGACACAGTTGTCCACGTCCTCAATAAAAGGACAGTGTGTGCATATTTTATTGGCTCCTCGTCTCCCCTGGTACTGAATCGCTAGGTGTCACTGGAATTCGAGCTACCTATATGATAATTCCTCTTACTGCTACTTTTGGCGGCCAGGTGATACTGCGCGCAATAGACCTGGCACTGCGGTCATCATTGCTAGGTGGACTTCATTTCGGTGATAGGCAATTATGGCTTTAGGTTACATTTCTACATGACCTCTTACGCTATTGTGGACACCATGACCCATTTTTAAGACTGATGATGTAATTTATATGATTATTTGACAATAGTTAATTCTGTACAAATGTGATACATCTAAGTTTTTATCGACGTGCTTTTACGTAGTCTGTTACATTATTCTGTGTCATGCTTTTATTTACAAATGGTTCAAATGGCTCTGAGCACTATGGGACATAAACATCTGAGGTCATCAGTCCCCTAGAACTTAGAACTACTTAAACCTAACAAACCTAAGGACATCACACACATCCATGCCCGAGGCAGGATTCGAACCTGCGACCGTAGGGGTCGCGCGGCTCCAGACTGTAGCGCCTAGAACCGCTCGGCCGTCCGCGGTGGTCTAGCGGTTCAGGTGCTCAGTCCGGATCCGCGCGACTACTACGGTCGCAGGTTCGAATCCTGCCTCGGGCATGGATGTGTGTGATGTCCTTAGGTTAGTTAGGTTTAAGTAGTTCTAAGTTCTAGGGGACTGATGACCACAGATGTTAAGTCCCATAGTGCTCAGAGCCATTTGAACCATTTTTTTAGAACCGCTCGGCCACTTCGGCCGGCTTTTATTTACAATGAGGAATTTAAGATTTTATAATTTGCCGCCAATCGTTTTACATCACCTAATATGATGTAGTGAATGTTTTATGAGTGAATAACATTTTCATTATGTTATTTTTTCGTAAATATCTACATTAGTTAGCGTGATAGTGGCAGTTCAACTTTGTAATTTTCTTTATACGTACCTTTCGTTAATATACAGGAACCTGGTGATGGTGCGTGGACCGAAACTGGTCGTTCAGTAAAAAAGTGCTGTCAGTACCTCTTGGCTGTAAATCAAGACGTCCCTTCAAATATTTACGAGCTGTGGAGACCACCTACTTAAAATGTCCTACTGATTCAGCTATAACTATCTTGTGATCGTTGGTTTGTCCAGGTTGCAGGGCCACGCCTTCATATAGTGCTTGAAACGATTTTAAACGGATCCAAAACAACCAAAAGCTTTCCATAATGTTTGCAGCTGTTCTGCACAAAACAAAGATATAGCACTCCACTGCCACCTGGCGCAGTCAGTGCTGACCTGCTACTGCCCAATAGAATCAAATCATCAAACTGTGTCAGCTAGTAGCTGGCTATAAATGTCTTCCTTCGGCTGAAGCCGATTATTTTTTATGGTGGCTTGTGACGTCACTCCTTTGACGTCAAACAAGCCATAAATCAAAAATATAAAGTGCCTTCACAAATAAAATTAATATTTCTACAACTTTCGAGGACGTTGAAGACCAATTTCCCGCTTCATGCAGGACATCAGAATAGTATTCACGAATCTTCAAAGATCGTTTCTGTTTGCACGCAAACCGTATTTTCAGTATATTGATTCAGCTGAAAAGAAAGCGACGCACCACCAAGGAAGTATGAAAATTTGTCACAAATTGAAATGCATTCTGTTATCGACGGACAATGAAAAATTGTAAACTATGGCGGGCGATGGATGAACGTGTGACGCTGTAGCGCAGTTTCACCGTGCGGCTGCCAAGGGTAATTAACAGGAGACATGTTGACAAATTTCTCCCGAACAGGCCGCGAAGGCCCAACGGTACTGACCGGCCGCCGTATTATCCTCAGCTCATAGGCGTCACTGGATGTGGATATGAAGGGGCATGAGGTCAGCACACCGCTCTCCCGGCCGTGTGCCAGTTTTTAAGACGGGAGCCTCTACTTCCCAGTCAAGTAGCTCCTCAGTTTGCCTCACAAGGGCTGAGTGCACCCCGCTTGCCAACAGCGCTCGGCAGACCGGATGGTCACCCATCCAAGTGCTAGCCCAACCCGACAACGCTTAACTTCGCTGATCTGACGGGAACATGTGTCACCACTGGGGAAAGGCCACTGGCTGGACATGTTGACAGCAGGACATAAATTCTTCACAAATTTCATTAATATACGCAGCTGGACAGTAAGGATGCGTGAACAATATACGCATATCACAACATTTGAGAGAGGACGTGTAGTTCGGCATAACGAAGCAGGCTGGATTATTCGGCGAATCGCTCCACATTTCAGTAGGAGTGATGCTTTTGACGATGTTGGCAGGAAGATGACCGAACCATGGCTGAACACAGAGCGCCAAGAAGGAAGCGGTCGATCTAGGGAGACGACAGAACGTGAGGCCCAACCAATCGGCAGAGAGGCATTCAGAGCCGCGAATTCATCATTATTACTGATCCGACGAGAAACTGGTGCTTCAGGGACGACAACGACCATTAATAGGCAGATTACTGAAAGGGGGCTGAGTTAGCGTCGCCCCATTGCACCGACTACCACTGATCTTTTACAGCTGTAATTTCAGAAAAACTGGATGATTTATTCAAGCGAAAGAGATTCGCGTATTGAGCAAGTCAATAACGCGTAGGTCCAGCTCTGGCCATTATGAAAAACACTTACATGGCTTGGCATTGATTTAGGGAGTTGTTGGATGTCCTGCTGAACAATATCGTGTCAAATTCTGTCCGATTCGTACGTTAGCTCGTCAAAATTACGAAATGGTTGGCGAGCCCACCCCATAATGCTCCATGCGTCCTCAAGTGGGGAGAGAAATTGGTTTGCAGTAGTGTCTGGAATATCGTTCACTGGAGTGATGAGTCCCGATGGTCAGCGAAGACTTGTCTGGAGACGCGGGGGAACGGTGGGATACCAACTGCCGTCCGCTATATGGTCCTACAACCATGAGTGATAGTCTGAGGTGCCATTTATTTTCATAGGAGATAATGCGCGCCTGCACATGACGAGTGTTTCTGCTACTTGTCTCCGTGCTTGCCAAATACCTACCTTGCCAGCAAGACCGCCGAATCTCTCCCCAGTTGTGCGCGGCCCCTCCCGCCGGAGGTTCGAGTCCTACATCGGGTATGGGTGCGAGTGTTGTTCTTAGCATTAGTTAGTTTAAGTTGGTTTAAGTAGTGTGTAAGTCTAGGAACCAATGACCTCAGCAGTTTTGTCCCTTAGGAATTCACACACATTTGAACATTTTCTCTCCCTGGTTGAAGACGCATGGAGCATTATGGGCAGGGCTCGCCAACCATTTCGTAATTTCGACGAGCTAACGTACGAATCGGACACAATTTGACACGATATCGTTCAGCAGGACATCCAACAACTCCCTAAATCAATGCCAAGCCATATAAGTGTTTGCAAAAGGGCCAGAGGTAGACCTACGCGGTATTGACTTGCTCAATGTGCGAATCTCTTTCGCTTGAATAAAGCATCCAGTTTTTCTGAAATTACAGTTTTTTGTTTGTGTGTATACGTACATCACATTTACCGATTTCCGTTCCATTTGATAATTCCTTCATGGTAAAACTTTCTTTTATATTACGGTATATTTAAACTCAAGGGCAAAGTATATCGAAAGATATTGATGCGCTTGTAATAGTGCTTCACTTAATTAATACTAATTACAGCACTGTGGTCTGTAAGAAACAACCTCTACTTAAGATGACTAACGCACGTGATATAGGGGTAGCGTCCTTCATTGGTAATCATTACGACCTCTGTGCCTGGTTTGAAACCCACCATCGCTAAAATTTTCATTAACAATCAACATTGGCAACCGAAGACTTCCGGTGTAAGAAGTCGCCCTCATTCTGGCAACAGCCTTGCCAAAGATGGCGGAGGAGGGGACAGAGGTTCAGGGCACTCTCTTGTCCTTGACGTGGGAAACTGCCCCTAAAGGCGGAAGGATCAGCAATGACCAATGGCATGAGAATGCAGAGAGCAATCGAAATCACAGCATTAAACACACGTAACGTGTATCCACAGGACATGTGGCTTGTAATTCAAAAAGTGTGATGATGATTTCTTCATTGGCAAAAGATTCCTGAATAGTCCCCCATTTGGATCACCCGGGGGAGACTGCCAGTGGGGAGGTGACCATCAGTAAAAGATTAAATAACCATCGAAAGGAATAGGAATACGTTCTCCGACTCGGAGCGTGAAATATCAGAAGCTTGAACATGGTTGGGAAGCTAGAAAATCTGAAAAGGGAAATGCAAAGGTTCAAAAAAATGGTTCAAATGGCTCTGAGCACTATGCGACTTAACTTCTGAGGTCATCAGTCGCCTAGAACTTAGAACTAATTAAACATAACTAACCTAAGGACATCACACACTTCCATTCCCGAGGCAGGATTCGAACCTGCGACCGTAGCGGTGGCTCGGCTCCAGACTGAAGCGCCTAGAACCGCCGGCCACTCTGGCCGGCGGAAATGCAAAGGTTCAATCTAGATATAATAGGGGTCAGTGAAGTGAAATGGTAAGAAGAGAAAGATTTCTGATCAGGTTAATATACTGTAATAATAACTGCAGCAGAAAACTGTGTAACAGGAGTAGCATTCGTTATGAATAGGAAGGCAGGGTAGAGGGTGTGTTATTGTGAACGGTTCAGTGATAGGGTTGTTCTTATCAGAATCGACAGCAAACCAGCACCGACAACGATAGGTCAGGCATATACACCGACGTCGCAAGTTGAAGATGAGGAGATAAAGCGTATGAGGATATTGAAAAGGGTAATACAGTACGTGAAGGGAGATGAAATCTGATAGTCATGGGGGACTAGAATGCATCTGTAGGATGAGTATAAGAAAACGGTTACAGGTGAATGTGGGCTTGCGAAAATGAATGAGAGAGGAGAAAAACTAATTAATAAATTTCAGCTAGTAATAGCGAATAATCTGTTCAAGTTCACAAGTGGAGGAGGTATACTTGAAAAAGGCAGGGTGATACGGGAGGATATCAGTTTGGTTACATCTAGGCCAGACAGACAGAGATTGCGAAGTCAGATATTGGTTTGCGAGGCGCACCCAGGAGCAGATATAGACTCAGATCACAATTTAATAGTGATTAAGAGTAGGCTGAAGTTTAAGAGATTAGTCAGAAAGAATCAATATGCAAAGAAGTGGGATAAAGAAGTATTAAGAAATGTGGAGATACGCTTGAAGTTCTATAAGGCTATAGGTACAGCAATAAGGAATAGCTCAGTAGATAGTACAATTAAAGAGGAATTGACATGTCTAAAAATCACAATCACAGAAGTTGCAAAGAAAAACACAGGTATAAGGAAGGTGGCTGCGAAGAAACCATAGGTAAAAAAACAAATACTTCAGTTGATCAATGAAAGAAGGAAGTACAAAAATGTTCAGGGAAAGCACAAATCGCTGAGGAATGAAATAAGTAGGAAGTGCAGGATCGCTAAGACGAAATGGCTGCATGAAAAATGTGAAGAAATAGAAAAAGAAATGATTACCGGAAGGAGAGACTCAGAGTAAATGAAAGTCAAAATAATTTTTGGCGAAATTAAAAGTAAGCGTGGTAACATTAAGAGTGTAACGGGAATTCCACTCTTAAATGCAGAGGAGAGAGCAGATAGGTGGAAAGAGTACACTGAAGGCCACTATGAGGGGGAAGATTTGCTGATGTGATAGAAGAAGAAACAGAATTCGATTTAGAAGAGATAGGTGGTCCAGTATTAGAATCAGAATTTAAGAGAGCCTTTGAGAAACTAAGAACAAATAAACCAGAACGGATAGATAACATTCCACCAGAATTTCTAAAACCATTGGGAAAAGTGGCAACAAAACGACTATTCACATTAGTGTGTAAAATCTATGACCCTGGCGCCATATCATCTTAATTTCGGAAAAATATCTACACAATTCCGAAGACTGCAAGGGCTGACAAGTGCGAGAAGTGTCGCACAATCAGCCTAACAGCTCATGCATCCAAGCTGCTGACAACAATAATATGCAGAAGAATGGAAAAGAAAATTGAAGATGCATTAGATGACGATCACTTTAGCTTTAGGAAAGGTAAAGGCACCAGAGGGGCAATTCTGACGTCAGAAAGACTAAAGGAAAAAGGAAGACACGTTCATAGGATTTGTCAACCTCGAAAAAGCGTTCGATTGTGTAAAATGATCAAGATGTTCGAAATACTGAGAAAATTAGGGGTAAACTAAAGGAATAGACGGGTAATATACAACACGTACAAGAACCAAGAGGAAATAAAGAGAGTGGACGACCAAGAGCAGAGTGCTCGCATTAAAAAGGGTGTAAGACAGGGGTGCACTCTTTCGCCCTTACTATTCAGTCCGTACATCGAAGAAGCAAAAATTGAAATAAAAGGTTCAGGAGAGGATTTAAAATTCAGCGTAAAAGGATATCAATGATACAATTCGCCGGTGACAGTGCTTTCTGAGTGAAAGTGGAGAATAATTACATGATCTTCTTAATGGAATGAACAGTCTAATCAGTGTAGAATATGGATTGTGAGTAAATCGAAGAAAGGCGAAAGTAATGAGAAGTAGCACTAATGAGTACAGCGAGAAACTTAACATCGGGATTAACGGTCACGAAGTAGATGAAATAAAGGAATTCTACTACATAGGCAGCAAAATAAGCAATGACGGATGGAGCAAGGACGACGTCGAAATCAGACTAGCACTAACAAAAAGGGCATTCCTGGCTAAGAGAAGTCTACTAGAGTAAAACATAGGCCTTAATTTGGGGAAGAAATTTTTGAGAATGTACATTTGAGCACAGCGTCGTATGGTAGTGAAATATAGACAGTGGGAAAGCTGGAAGAGAAGGGAATGGAAGCGTTTAAGATGAGGTGCTACAGACGAATGTTGAAAATTGGGTGGACTGATGTAAAGAATGAGGAGATTCTGCTCGGAATCAGAGACAAAAGGAATATTTGGAAAACACTGACAAGTAGAAGGGGCAGGATGATAGGACATCTGTTAAGACATCAGGTAATGACTTTCATGTTACTAGAGGAAGCTGTAGAGGGCAAAAACTGTAAAGGAAGACAGAGATTAGAATACATCCAGCAGGTAATTGTGGAGGTAGGTAGGAAGTGCTGCTCTGAGCTGAACAGATTGGCACAGGACAGTAATTCATGGCGGACCCCCTCAAACTAGTCAGAAGACTGATAACTCAAAAAAAAAAAAAGAAAAAAAAAGACATATCGACTGTGATAGTTCAGTTGCTACAGATTACTTTTCGAAAAAGCTAGTTGACCAGTACCCAGAAATCAGGATTCGTAGTATTAGTTCATGGAACATTTCCCTTATAAAAGCTATTACGTCGATAGTAACGAGACGTGTTTGTGACTTCTGATACTTTCTAGTAATGATGGGAATTGGCGAGCTTCTCACCGACGCGACAGTAGCACCTGAAGATGGTAGGCAGTCGTCTCGCTGAAATATTGTGCGATTTTTACAATATTATCCGGCGAAATTCCCGGGAACCTATCAAGCAGATGCAGCACCGGGAAAGCCTCAAACAGTACAATGATGGGAATAATTTTCAACAGATAAACCAAATACGAAAACTAGAGTCACACAAAGCGATCTGGCATATTACTAAGCCGTGCTGAAATGTGACGTTTCCGAATTTTCTATGTGAAAAATCTTGAAGTTTAAAAAACGTTATTAAAATTCTACATCTTTATTTCATGTGTACATATTTACTTCTCAATATAGTCACTCTGGCGATGAACACATTTCTCCCATCTAGAGTCTACTCTGTTGACACTATCACAGTAAAATATTTCACTCTGTTGACGGAGCGACAACCTCGCCTCTGCTGGAACCACTTTATCACTATCGAAGACAATTCAAAGACAATCTGTAAGTTTTGGAGACACTCGAAAATAAGACAAGGCCAAGCCGGGAATGTACGAAGGATAATAGATGACAGTGAACGCAAGGTGTCGGATTGTTGCAGATGTTTCAGCGTTCGTAAGTGGTCTGGAATTACCATGCTGAAACAGAGGGTGCTCCACGTGTGGAAGAACTCTTGGAATTCGAACCTCGGTTACAGCACTCTGTGTCTCACGGACCGACATAGTTACGTTACACACGGTCGGAGCCCTCTAGCGGTAGAGGGCTGCAAATATGTATACATGAAGAGCAGAGGTGTTGAATGTTAATACCGACTGTTTTATTTAAAAAGCTTTAAGAGTTTTCACATAAAAATTCAGAAGCATTGCTTTTCAGCACTCGCTCGTGTGTTAGTGAAAAGCTTGAAACGGAAGGAGACTGAGGATTTTAAACAATTTTATGTGGTAGGCAGTCGACATCCATAGCTAAGTGGTCAGCGTGGCTGATTGTCATGTGGAGGACGCGGTTTCATTTCCCCTACTTCCAAAAATTTTTCCTCTGCGGGAGGTCTGGTACACCAACGGCCTTGCCGTAGTGGTAACACCGGTTCCCGTCAGATCAAAGAAGTTAAGCTATGTCAGGCTGGGCTAGCACTTGGATAGATCAGCGTTCGGTTTGCCGAGTGTTGTGGGCAAGCGGTATGACCTCAGCCCGTGTGAGACCAATAGAGGAGCTACGAGGGTGACTCCAAAAGAAATGCACATTATTTTTTTTTTAAATCCATCTTTTATTCTACATGTTTGAAAGCTTTACAGTGTGTAGATACATCCTTTAGGAACAATATTTTCATTTCTCCACATAATTTCCATGTTTCAGTGTTGTCCATCCGAGTTTTGTGATCGCTTCCATGGTTTTTTGACTGACATGTGGCCGTGCATTGTCGTGCAACAGCAAAACATCCTTCCTTTGTCGATGTGGTCGAACACGACTCAGCCGATCTTGAAGTTTCTTCAGTGTCGTCACATAGGCATCAGAATTTATGGTAGTTCCTCTTGCCATGATGTCCACAAGCAAGAGTCCTTCGGATCGAAAAACACCGCAGCCATAACTTTTCCAGCAGAAGGTGTGGTTTTGAATTTTTTTTTCTTGAGTGAATTTGCATGATGCCGCTCCATTGATTGCCTCTTCGTCTTGTAGTGGTACTTGAATTACGTAACCATTATGGTACCTCACCTGAACCTCTCGATACCAGTAATATTCTACTGTATTTCTGTTAACTACTTAACATATTTCTGAGACAATATTCAGATTTGATTTCACTTTTGATACATCGATATGTTTGTATTGCAATGATACTATTCTTATGTGTATTCTTTCTTTTGTCACTATGATCTTTGACGTACTTGTAACTCCGATTTTTGGGCGCGTAAGCGATAGTAAGTTAGTTGTTAAGTTGTTAGAGAGTCGGACCTTGAAAATGCCAAGTCTTGGACGTCATGTTGGAAAGACGCATATTACAGTTGGCTTATAAAATGTGAGGAAGATGTTTTCAAGTATGTTTTGTATTGTGAAGTGATGTTTTGTGTGATACGTGATATTACAATAAAAGCAGTTAAAAGGAAGTGTAACTTAAATTCGGAGTGCTGATTATTTTTTTTTTTACATCACCATTGTGCTAACTTTGAAAGGTTTAATCTCCAAGAATGGTTTGTGAAGCGCATCTACATAACTTTTGAATATAGCAGGATAAAATGGTTCAAATGGCTCTGAGCACTATGCGACTTAACTTCTGAGGTCATCAGTCGCCTAGAACTTAGAACTAATTAAACCTGACTAACCTAAGGACATCACACACATCCATGCCCGAGGCTGGATTGGAACCTGCGACCGTAGTGGTTGTTCGGCTCCAGAACCGCACGGCCACTCCGGCCGTCAGCAGGATAAAACCTAGGCCTCTTTGCATCCGAGCTTGGAATCATGACCACCTAGATTTTCAACGATTGAGCCGTGATTTTACGACGAGACCTGCGTGGGAAACACAAAAAGATGAGTGCCTAGTTTTTTCATTATTACATAAAATGACTATTAACTGTGCACTAATGACACCTGCCACATAATATGACTGTTGTTGCCCGAGAATGCAGTATTTAGCAGCGTGGGCAACACCACAAGCGTTATTAAAATTTTGACCTTTGTTGTGGTAGGGTTGTTTGAGTCTCTGGTGAAAAATTATGGAGCCATGTTTCATCACTTGTCACAATTCTTCCAAGAAATTCATCTCCACCATTCTCGTACTGTTCCATAAGTTCTCTGCATACCGTTTTTGTTGTTTCTTTGTGAGCCACTCTCAACATCCTGGGAAACCACCTGGCACAAACCTTTTTTAACGCCAACACTTTCAGTATTCTGCAAACACTTCCTTCCCCTATCCCAAAGTAGCGTGATAATTCGTTCACTGTGATACGCCTGTCAGCAGTCAACAATTCTTTAACTCTCTGCAGATTGTCTGGAGTGTGTGCAGTACGACGCCTGCCTCTGCGAGGACAATCCTCAATATTGCCGTGCCCGCTTTCATCACGTAACCTGCTTGCTCACCGACTAATTGTACTGCAATCGACAGCCGCATCTCCATACACCTTTTTCAACCTCTTGTGGATGTTTCCCACTGTCTCGTTTTCACAGCACAGGAATTCTATGACAGTACGGTGCTTCTGACGAACGTCAAGTGTAGCCGCCATCTTGAAGACATGCTGTGACGGCGCCACTCACGGTAACAGGTTGCACTAAGTTTGAAAACAAGCGGGAAGGATGTATCTACACACTGTAAAACTGTAACACATGCAGAATGAAAACTGTATTTTCACAAAAATAGTCTGAATTTCTTTGCCCGCATCTCGTGGTCGTGCGGTAGCGTTCTCGCTTCCCACGCCCGGGTTCCCGGGTTCGATTCCCGGCGGGGTCAGGAATTTTCTCTGCCTCGTGATGGCTGGGTGTTGTGTGCTGTCCTTAGGTTAGTTAGGTTTAAGTAGTTCTAAGTTCTAGGGGACTGATGACCATCGATGTTAAGTCCCATAGTGCTCAGAGCCATTTGAACCATTTGAATTTCTTTTGGAGTGACCCTTGTACATGACTCAGAAGTAGTGGTACAGGTGACGTAAACTGACAACGGCCGGGAGAGCGGTGTGCTGACCACACGCCCCTCCGCATCGGGCGACCCCTATGGATTGAGGACGACACGGTGGCTGGTCGGTACCGTTGTAACTTGAAAGCCTGTTCGGACGGTGTTGTTGTTGTTGTTGTTGGGAGGACTGGTACAGGGTCCACCCAGCCTCGTAATGCTACTAGAGCAATGGCTTGTCCGAGTACTGGGGCCAGCAGGTCTGCTAACACGACAACGACCTGGCGTGCCGTATATCGACCCCACCCCGCCATTCCTCACCCCGACGACCGCGGCTGACGGCTGCCACGACGCTCGGTGGGGCCGGTTGGCCCGACTGTGGCCACAATGGCGACGGATACGTCATCTTATTATTCAATAATCGAAAGTATTCGCTTTGTTACATCAAAACCTAGTTTTATTACTTAAAAATGTAGTTACGATCAGTCAGCTAAGAATACGTCGAGTGCTCGCAATAGAGCTTTGATTTACAAAATGAGCAGAGAATTCAATAGAAATGTGTCGGAGAACAGCAGCAGTTGAGTAACCTCAACCTCCAGAACTAGCTCCTCGCAGCGGGCCATAGTAAACAACACACTGCACATGGCTGTCTGTACAAGCGACGCCGCGGGGCACAGAGGTTACCATGGTCGCAAAAACACCGCCGCTGGACGCTCGGAGCGTTGGAAAATGTCCGCGCTGATGAGTTTACTTATATGTTGGTGAGCACCGGTGGTAGGTTGCAAGGACAGCGAAAACCTTATGAAGCACCGTATTCCGCTTGCCAACAGGGTACCATACAGGCGAGTGATGGAGGCTTTCTCGTGTGTGAGAATTATACATAGGATTGAATGGTATGTCTTATATGACTGTCATCATCTCTCACCGACAAACGATACACGAGCCTACTGTTCGACAAATTTCGTTTGCTTGTTCACCTGTAGAAAGACACAGCTGAACATTACCTTTAGCAAGGCAATACACCACACCATCGCTCCCAAAACGTATATGCATAGCTTGATGAACAATGACATGAGGATGTCTGTGCGCTCCCTGTCCCACTTCCCATGTCACTTGCTGAGAATCCTGTTGAGCAGAAAAGCGCTACCGAAAGCTCTAAGCTCTGGCCAGACGGGGTGGATTTTGAGCCGCGGCTCTGCGGTCAGTGGATCAGGATGGTTCCTCGACACCCTTGGAGTCTCGTCGTAATGATGTCACGAAGTCCTGTGGCTGAAGGGCGTACTTTTTCCTAACAAGTCGCTGATTCTATTAGCTCATTAGTGACCGTAACAAACTCTGGTTTCATCGTTGAGGTGGTGTCTTCGCCGGTTTTGAAATAACTCAGGAGTACTACTCTATTTTGTATATGTGAAGAAAGTTGATCTGAAAAACAGCTTTTATTCACAGTAACTGAAACAAGTCGTCAGGGCCTAGAAAATATTAGTTCAAATGGCTCTGAGCACTATGGGACCTAACTTCTGAGGTCATCAGTCCCCTAGAACTTAGAACTACTTAAACCTGACTAACCTAAGGACATCACACACATCCACGCCCGAGGCAGGATTCGAACCTGCGACTGTAGCGGTCGCGCAGCTCCAGACTGTAGCGCCTAGAACCGCTCGGCGACTTCAGCCGGCAGAAAATATTAGTCACACATTTCAATTTCAGATAAGCTGTTTTCATGTCTTCATTCATAATGGTAGACAAAATGCAAGAGAACATTACCTTTATCAGGACAACACACCACACCGTCGCTCCGAAACGTATCTCCATAGCTTGATAAACAATTACATGACTGCCCCACTTATAGAGTTTTATTAGTACTAGCGGTGGCCTTTCTCACGGTTTGAATATAATTTGCGAACCATCTGGCACGTTATGACTGATAGAAACTCGAAATCTACGGTGTATTTACATTGAATTTCATATTAAAATGAGTTCTTACGGGGGCACTTCGGAGATCATCTATAAGCATTCGAGGTTCTTCAGTTACTTTTTCAAGATAATTTTGACCAAAATGTGAGTACAAAATATTTTACATCTCATTTCAAGAAGTTTATCTAAACGCTTGCAGTGCATTGACTATGAAAATACCTGTACTGCGGTCAGTCAGTTGACGTTAGCATTTCCACTATGGCAATGTAACGTTTGTTTTCATTCACATTTCACGAACAGGAAAACTATGTTGAATTTTAGTAAAAGTCATGTCTCAATGAAACCATTTCTTCGTACGAGCCAGTCGCATGCATCGTTCGAATTTCTGTGAACTGTTGTAAGTAGGCTGTTTAGGTTTTTATATTGGTAACGCCACGCAGCGCTCTGTATGAAAATCACTGACTGTGCTGTGTGCAGTCTGAGGCTGGTCGGCATTGTTGCAATATTCGCCATTGTAGCGTTGGGCAGTTGGCTGTTAAAATATCGTATTTCGCAGCTGCGCTTGCAATTAACTAGATATTATTTTCAGTGCTATGTTAATGTGTTTTCTTATTTTGCTCTTCAAATTGTGCTTTTCTGTGTTGTCGTGTGAAATATTGTGACAATAATGGCGTGTGAAAAACGTAATACTAGGCCCAAAAGTAAACTGAGAAATGACAGTGAAGACGAAAGCAGTGTGTTAGCGCCACCGTGCAATGAATTAACTAATGTTCAAACTAATAATTTGGTAATTGTGCATAGGGAAATGGAGAGGGCTGCAAATAATGGTGTAGGCAGTGAAACAAGTAGTGAACAGGGAAGCTTTATCGATCGATCGGTCGGCAACAGCTCGCCTCAGGAATCCGAAATGACAGAACACAATATTGCAAATACTGTAGACTCAGGTTTTGGGTCCTCGCCATTTTCTCAAATATGTCAAGACACATTTTCTGCTCGTCAAAATGTGAATGTTGCCGGGGGCAAATGCACTGCCGAAAAGCATAGAGGAACAGATTCCAGACACTAATACATTATTATTGCAATTAATGCAGCAAATGAAACAAAATCAGAGACAAACACAGCAACAGTTAGACACAATGGAACAGAATCTTCAAAAGTTAGACACAATGGAACAAAATCAGAGACAAACACAGCAAAAGCTTCAAAAGTTAGACACAGTGGAACAAAATCTTCGGAGGTTAGACACCACCCTTGAACAAACACGTGAAGATTTAACTACTGAGTTACATAAAATCGAAGCGAAATGTCAAAAAGTCTGTAATGAGGTAAAAACACAAATTTGTGAGCATTTCCAACCTATTTTTTCGCGTCATGAAAATGCATTACAGAATCACGAAGCAGCCATAAAGGAACTGCAAACTATTGTTCATGAAAATCACGACACCTTGCAAGCTAAAATTGACTCAGTTGCATCTACTGATTCGGTTACGCAACTTGCAAAGGCTCAGGAAAACTTAAAGGAAACAGTAGATACTCTGAAAATTGGTTCAGAAAGACACATGGAGGAAATTAGTTCATTATCAGAGAAAGTAGTTGAACTTTGGGATCAGCTAAATAATTTATCTACGGAGGTAGATGATAATCTGAATGACACAAAACCGTTAGTCTTCAATGATACAGAAGAGTGCGAACAAATTCGGAAGTTCAAACAAAATCAGAATCAAATTAATACGCAACACCAAAGAGAAATCCGGGAAGTATAAGATCAGTTGACACAGGTCCCAACTGGTCATTAGAGCACAGATTAGAATTTATGTGTGGCTATTTAGAGAATGAACCAGCTGTAAGAATGCGATCGGTCATTCACGATTGCCACAGTGAAGGAGAATTTTATCATGCCTTCCTCTCAGCATATTGGTCTCAAGCTACACAAGACCGAGTAAAACATAGCATCATAATGATGAAACATTTCGAACAATCTGAATTTTCCAGTCTTGTGAAATATTTTGAAGACATGTTGCACAAGGATCAGTACCTGTCAAACCCATACAGCCCCTCACAACTCATCCGCATTTGCTTAATCCAATTACCTGAACATTTACGACATACTATTTTGGCAGGACGTTGCAAAGACGACATTGAAGCTTTTCAGGGACTCTTACAAGAATTAGAAATTGACACTGACAATCACGGAATGCGAAAACAGGAACACAACAATTACAGGTCACATCCGTCGCAATTCCGCGATGAAAGAAATAATAATTGGACACAACAAGGCTATTCTCACAACACAAATCGTGACCAAAACAGACATCACCCGTATGACAACCGTTGGCAGAGTACTAATAATAATTACAGGGCAAGATCACCTCTCCGTGGTAGTGACTATCACAGAGACAATCAGAGAAACAGAGAATATGGGAACCAAAATAATTATTATCGAGGGAGACAGAACAGACGCAACGGTCCACCATGCAGTTACGATTCCAGGAGAAATTCTCCACCACATGATCAACAAACAAGAAACTATGTAAACTACCGACAAAACGACAGACCTGAATTCCATCAGAACTGGCGAGCTTCAAACAGGGCAGGGCCTTCTCGTCAAGGTGAATTTGTGGAAGTTAGGTCTCCTAATCCCAATAACGACATGCGCCAACAAAGAGGCAAACAATGACTCGCACCGCAGGCAGCCACATGCGCCGGCTGGCTCACCGAAAAATAACATAGACGCTAACCCTGAGAAAAATTTTAGCATTCCTTATTGACGTATACAACATGATAATTGCTTTGAAGTTTAAACTCTGTCCACTAGGAAGAGTAAAGGTTTACACCACATTTCACATGTAAAACCGTTTATTGAGAGATAATCTGTTTTCTTTTTAATTTAGTCTTTACTATAAAATTTTTCACTTCACATTACTAGTACTGTTTGTCATACTTAGAAACTGTTAACATGTAACTATGTTTTAAAATAAACTATCCAGTCTATAACCTAGGGAACATATTTAGACAGTAATTACGAATGCATTGTTATAGTGAACAGACGACACAGTGTTATTGTGTGTGTTCATTCTTGCTTGTTAGTGGCATGATTATGTAACGACTATAAGGCTCACATACTTAGAACATGTACCGGTACTGCTAATGAGATTTTAATGCAACATTTTGGTTTACTTGAAAATACATTCTGGATTTAAAGTACTTTCTGAGAGATATCAGATGACACAGTGGTTAGTTTATTTGACAGCTACATGATTATATCACAATGCTACTAATGAGCGACACAATTTATATTATTGCTTTTGCGCTGTATCTGTTTTATATCTGCACAGTTTTTCTGTATTATTCTGGAAAGTAAAACATGTTTTAGTAGTAACTTTTGTGGTATAGCTACAATGAGACAGCCTTTTTCGTAGCACAACAATACGTTACATTATAGTACTTTCTTGATCATGGTAAGGTACATAATAACTACGATATCTATACGCAAAGCATTTCACTTTCGTTTATGATGAGGTAAGTACATTGACTTCAGCAGAACTTTGCTTACAGAGGACGATAACTATGACAGTTCCACAGAATTATGTTACAGCAAGACGCACATTTAGCGCTACAGGGCACGCATTTGAGTGATTAATTTTGTACTTAAACCATTTATTTTTCAAGATTTTTGAATTAAAAAGAAAGTTTTCTGTGATACATTTCATTCCATTGCTGTAATCTGTAACACCTGAGGGTATAATTACATTAATCCTCAGGGGGGTACACGCTTACTTTGTGTACCATGTGTTTGGCAACCACAAGGAGCCTTAGCTAATATGGTATTTGCTTATACAATTTTACACATCGGTACCATATTTCTCGAACACAGAATTACACAGCTATCTGATTATTTAACAGAGAAACAAACATTTTTTAAATACATCAGTGACACATGTTTACACAATTACACAGTTGGATAACTTCACACTTATTAAATTGTATTTTGTCTGTACTGTGTGAACTGTTCATATTTTTTCAGAATCATTGTGATACTATGAGAGCTTTGAATGATATATTTGGTATAGGTTCACGATTTTTAAAGTACAATTGAGGTAGATGACACTACTGAAATGAGCAGAGAATTTTTTTAGGTTTTGAAATTATTGCAGAAAGCTACGACGTTTTTGAGATTTGGCTGAGTTTTTATGATGTTATTATTATGATGACTATGTGTATTATGCTGTTGAGGTATGTTTATGATCAATAAGCTGAGAATCGTACTTTAAGAGTTATGAAATGTGTGTAAATGCATGAATGTATCACAATGCAGGCGAAAATTTTTTGCACACTGTTATATTCATAGGAATTTGTTTCTACACATTTGCAACGCAAATTCTCGACTTGTGAAATTTTTATATGAGACTGTCACTGCAGTGCAAACTGGTGTCACAAAAATTTCGGTAAGAAATTTAAGTGACCACCTTCACGTAATGCGTCATGGGCACCCAGCTGCGTGACAGTCGCCTGGAAAAAAGCCATTAGTGTGTGCCTTTCAGAGGCACAGGTGGAGAAAAAAAAAGAGGCCATTATCCTCGCTATTGAAATTCCTTAGTAGAAAGCATCGCAAATGCGACATGCTCAAACTTGAAAACATATGATTATACTGTGGAGCTCTTAATTTATGATATTTACTAAAATGCCTAATGAAATGATGAGAAACATTTTACATCTATTGTCTTTCTAGTTGAGAGAATTTTTCTGCCTTTGGAGACGCCATTTGCCTAGTGAATGACGTTTCATGTGTTGCTTTATATATATATATTTGCTCATTTTGTTTAATATCAAGTTTCTAGCTGCAGCAGCATTGGTTAAAATAAAATTTTATAGATGTACTAATATCACTATTTTCTGTTTACAGACCCAGCAAAGAGTAATTTTATGATGTGCTTTCGTAGAAAAGAGAGCACAAATAGACATATCCTTTCACAGGAGTTGCAAAAATAATTTTTTAACAGTTTGGTACCTTGTCTGCTAGAGTAAGTCAATGTGATGCATCACTCTAGTGTTAAGATGTTACATAAGTATTAGACATGGCCATCTTTACTGTAATTTTCTTTCTGCTTGAGCTTTGTCATGTTTAGATATAAGTTATTGCATTTGCTGCTGCTGTGTGGCAGATATAGTGCTACAGAATTTCGCTTTGTATTAATCTGTTAAGCCAGTTTTACTACTGATTTATTTTTCTTGTTTAGTTGTAATATTGCAATTGCTTTGCTAATTTATATTTTTTGCTGCTTGCTTTGCCAATTTGCATTTTTTTCTCATTGCTGTTTGCGTTAACTGTTTTGTGCTGCTGCATTGTCTCGTCCCTTAGTTTATGCATCTGAGCTCAGTAGATTTAAGTTAGCTTAAGATGGGGTAGGCTATATAAGAGAACGAGTTGCGATGAGTTGGAAGAAATGCATTGAGAAGCTATAAGAAAATGGTTTGGCCAAAAAAAGTATTTTGAAAGAGGATATGAATAAAAAAAAGTAGGGTTTAGGGACAACAGGTTTAGGTAGGATTTTCTAGGAAATAAATGATGAGTTAAGATTAGGGAAAATAAATAATGAGGTAAGAAATTGTGACTATATAAATACAGAAAGCATGCTTGGAGAGGATTTTTTTGGTGGAAACAAATGTTGAAATAAGACGAAAGATCTATGGAATGAAGTTTTGGGTTGAACTGCAGTACCAAATGTTACACTGAAAACAAACCCTGTCCTTTCCTTTTGTATTATTCCGCTATGTGTTTATGAGCCCTTGTGTGTTTGTCTTTTTCCTATCTTTATGTGTTTAGCTAATAAGATTTATGTTGTAGAATTTTTCAAATACTATGTTATTTTCTTTGTAAAGATGTTTAGACATTATTTATTCTGTTGTTTTAATGCTCGTGTGTTAAATTAATATTTCGAAAACTATTATCATTATTTTATATATTTACTTATGTCATAATTCCTGTAACACTGATGTATCTGTTTATTTCTATTCTTTTGTAAAGCCTGTACTACTGCCAATGTTATCTGAATTGTTATGTTCTTTAATGATGTATTTTGTACCTTTGTAATTGTATTCTTATGTTATAAAATTGTAATTGACACCAGTTCATCAAATTATTAACTAGTAAGTTACATTTCACTGCACACATTTTCGTTGGTCGTGGTATGGATAGGGACTGCAACTGCTGTGTTCGGATGTAGGCTGAGTTGGCATTCCTTCGCTCCCAGCTTCAGGCAGTGTTGGCTTCGGTCACACAGCTTGAGGCTGTTGATAATGGGCATCACTGTGGGGTTCTGGATGGGGGTTTGTCGGGGATGGCCAGCTCGTCCCACGCATCCCCCGATTGGACTACGACTGTGGTTGCCCAGGATAATGCCCGGATTGAGGCTGATCCCTTACCTGTGGTAGAGTGGGAGGTCGTCTCAAGGTGTGGCAGGGGGCGAAAGACGTTCTGGAGGGCTGAACGGAAGGGCTCTCCAGTTTGTCTGATGAACCGGTTTCAGGCTCTGTCTCAGGCTGATACTGATCTTCGGCCTGACATGGCTGCTTGTCCTGCTCCAGAGGTTGCCCCTCAGTCTGCAAGATCCGGGCGGTCGCAGAGGGTGGGCTTACTGGTAGTTGGGAGCTCCAATGTCAGGCGCATAATGGGGCCCCTTAGGGATATGGCAGCAAGAGAGGGGAAGAAAACCAATGTGCACTACGTGTGTATACTGGGGGGAGTCATTCCAGATGTGGAATGGCTCTGAGCACTATGGGACTCAACTGCTGAGGTCATTAGACCCCTAGAACTTAGAACTAAATAAACCTAACTAACCTAAGGACATCACAAACATCCATGCCCGAGGCAGGATTCGAACCCGCGACCGTAGCGATCTTGCGGTTCCAGACTGCAGCGCCTTTAACCGCACGGCCACTTCGGCCGGCCAAGGGTTCTTCCGGATGCCATGAAGGGTACAGGGTGCACCCATCTGCAGGTGGTCGCTCATGTCGGCACCAATGATGTGTGTCGCTATGGATCCGAGGAAATCCTCTCTGGCTTCCGGCGGCTATCTGATTTGGTGAAGACTGCCAGTCTCGCTAGCGGGATGAAAGCAGAGCTCACCATCTGCAGCATCGTCGACAGGACTGACTGCAGACCTTTGGTACAGAGCCGAGTGGAGGGTCTGAATCAGAGGCTGAGACGGTTCTGCGACCATGTGGGCTGCAGATTCCTTGACTTGCGCCATAGTGTGGTGGGGTTTCGGGTTCTGCTGGATAGGTCAGGAGTCCACTACACGCAACAAGCGGCTACACGGGTAGCAGGGGTTGTGTGGCGTGGGCTGGGCGGTTTTTTAGGTTAGATGGCCTTGGGCAAGTACAGAAAGGGCAACTGCCTCAACGGGTGCAGGGCAAAGTCAGGACATGCGGGGACCAAGCAGCAATCGGTATTGTAATTGTAAACTGTCGAAGCTGCGTTAGTAAAGTACTGGAACTTCAAGCGCTGATAGAAAGTACCGAAGCCGAAATCGTGATAGGTACAGAAAGCTGGTTGAAGCCAGAGATAAATTCTGCCGAAATTTTTACAAAGGTACAGACGGTGTTTAGAAAGGATAGATTGCATGTTACCGGTGGTGGAGTGTACGTCGCTGTTAGTAGTAGTTTATCCTGTAGTGAAATAGAAGTGGATAGTTCCTGTGAATTATTATGGGTGGAGGTTACACTCAACAACCGAGCTAGGTTAATAATTGGCTGCTTTTACTGACCTCCCGACTCAGCAGCATTTTTGGCAGAACAACTGAGAGAAAATCTGGAATACATTTCACATAAATTTTCTCAGCATGTTATAGTCTTAGGTGGAGATTTCAATTTACCAGATATAGACTGGGACACTCAGATGTTTAGGACGGGTGGTAGGGACAGAGCATCGAGTGACATTATACTGAGTGCGCTATCCGAAAATTACCTCGAGCAATTAAACAGAGAACCGACTCGTGGAGATAACATCTTGGACCTACTGATAACAAACAGACCCGAACTTTTCGACTCTGTATGTACAGAACAGGGAATCAGTGATCATAAGGCCGTTTCAGCATCCCTGAATATGGAAGTTAGTAGGAATATAAAAAAAGGGAGGAAGGTTTATCCGTTTAGCAAGAGTAATAGAAGGCAGACTTCAGACTACCTAACAGATCAAAACGAAAACTTCTGTTCCGACACTGACAATGTTCAGTGTTTATGGAAAAAGTTCAAGGCAATCGTAAAATGCGTTTTAGACAGGTACGTGCCGAGTAAAACAGTCATGGACGGGAAAAACCCACCGTGGTACAACAACAAAGTTAGGAAACTACTGCGAAAGCAAAGAGAGCTTCACTCTAAGTTTAAACGCAGCCAAAACCTCTCAGACAAACAGAAGCTAAACGATGTCAAAGTTAGCGTAAGGAGGGCTATGCGTGAAGCGTTCAGTGAATTCGAAAGTAAAATTCCATGTACCGACTTGACAGAAAATCCTAGGAAGTTCTGGTCTTACGTTAAATCAGTAAGTGGCTCGAAACAGCATATCCAGACAATCCGGGATGATGATGGCATTGAAACAGAGGGTGAGATGCGTAAAGCTGAAATACTTAACACCTTTTTCCAAAGCTGTTTCACAGAGGATGACCGCACTGCAGTTCCTTCTCTAAATCCTCGCACAAACGAAAAAATGGCTGACATCGATATAAGTGTCCAAGGAATAGAAAAGCAACTGGAATCACTCAACAGGAAAGTCCACTCGACCTGACGGGATACCAATTCGATTCTACACAGAGTACACGAAAGAACTTGCCCCCCTTCTAACAGCCGTTTGCCGCAAGTCTCTAGAGGAACGGAAGATTCCAAATGATTGGAAAAGAGCACAGGTAGTCCCAGTCTTCAAGAAGGGTCGTCGAGTAGACGCGGAAAACTATAGACCTATATCCCTGACGTCGATCTGTTGTAGAATTTTAGAACATGTTTTTTGCTCGAGTATCATGTCGTTTTAGGAAACCCAGAATCTACTATGTGGGAATCAACATGGATTCCGGAAACAGCGATCGTGTGAGACCCAACTCGCTTTATTTGTTCATGAGACCCAGAAAATATTAGATACAGGCTGCCAGGTAGACGCTATTTTTCTTGACTTCCGGAAGGCGTTCGATACAGTTCCGCACTGTCGCCTGATGAACAAACTAAGAGCCTACGGAATATCAGACCAGCTGTGTGGCTGGATTGAAGAGTTTTTAGCAAACAGAACACAGCATGTTGTTATCAATGGAGAGACGTCTACAGACGTTAAAGTAAACTCTGGCGTGCCACAGGGGAGTGTTATGGGACCATTGCTTTTCACAATATATATAAATGACCTAGTAGATAGTGTGGGAAGTCCTATGTGGCTTTTCGCGGATGATGCTGTAGTATACAGAGAAGTTGCAGCATTAGAAAATTGTAGCGAAATGGAGGAAGATCTGCAGCGGATAGGCACTTGGTGCAGGGGGTGGCAACTGACCCTTAATATAGACAAATGTAATGTATTGCGAATACATAGAAAGAAGGATCCATTATTGTATGATTATGTGATAGCGGAACAAACACTGGTAGCAGTTACTTCTGTAAAATATCTGGGAGTATGCGTGCGGAAGGATTTGAAGTGGAACGATCATATAAAATTAATTGTTGGTAAGGCGGGTACTAGGTTGAGATTCATTGGGAGAGTCCTTAGAAAATGTAGTCCATCAACAAAGGAGGTGGCTTACAAAACACTCGTTCGACCTATACTTGAGTATTGCTCATCAGTGTGGGATCCGTACCAGATTGGGTTGACGGAGGAGATAGAGAAGATCCAAAGAAGAGCGGCGCGTTTCGTCACAGGGTAATTTGGTAACCGTGATAGCGTTACGGAGATGTTTAACAAACTCAAGTGGCAGACTCTGCAAGAGAGGCGCTCTGCATCGCGGCGTAGCTTGCTCGCCAGGTTTCGAGAGGGTGCGTTTCTGGATGAGGTATCGAATATATTGCTTCCCCCTACTTATACCTCCCGAGGAGATCACGAATGTAAAATTAGAGAGATTAGAGCGTGCACGGAGGCTTTCAGACAGTCGTTCTTCCCGCGAACCATACGCGACTGGAACAGGAAAGGGAGGTAATGACAGTGGCACGTAAAGTGCCCTCCACCACACACCGTTGGGTGGCTTGCGGAGTATAAATGTAGATGTAGATGTAGATATGGGTAACATGTGAGAAGTAGGGACTGATAGTGTTGACATGTGTGTTAATAATTCAGCAAGGGACTGGTTGACAGCACTGCTGGTTCTAAGGACATTTCAAAAAAAATTTAGCATTGCTGGTTCTAAGGACATTTCAAAATAAATTTAGTGAGTGCACAAGTGGTGGTTCATGGACTTGCTATATTGTCCGCAAGACTCTTCGATGGTGATTGTGCACCTGCACAGTCGCAACAGATGGCTGCTGGCCATGTCTACGAGGACTATGGTAGGTCTACACCTTTGATGACCCACCAATACCATTATTTCTACAAGGTCTGCAGTGAGTCTGCACCTCTGGTGGCCCAACAATACCATACTCTCTATCAGGACTACAGTGGGTTTGCACTGTGATGACCTACCTACCAATATTCTTGAACTTGGACTGACACTGCTGTGGGTTTGCTCTGTTGTGGCCCATTACCTGCCTCCATGTCAAAGAGTCAGCACTGTCTTTCCGTTGGAAGGACAACACTACTTCTTCAAGACTGCATGGAAATCCACTACTTCCGTGTGCATTTTCTTTTACTGCTCAGACTTTGGAAAAAAAACTGCAATTTTACTGTGATGGATGATCAGGACTGTCTTTATGGACTGTGAGAAAATTTTAGCTTTTGACCAACATTGTATCAATAAGCGTGTGCATTTGATTTCTTTGTTATGGTAATTATGAAAAATTTTTGCAAATCTGTATTGGCCACTTCCCAAAAGAATTTGTAAAATTTTTTTGTGGGGAGCATGGGGGCTATGTAAGTAGGCTATTTAGGTTTTTATATTGGTAACGCCACGCAGCGCTCTGTATGAAAATCACTGACTGTGCTGTGTGCAGTCTGAGGCTGGTCGGCATTGTTGCAATATTCGCCACTGTAGTGTTGGGCAGTTGGCTGTTAAAAGATCGTAGCGTTGCGCAGTTGGAGGTGAGCCGCCAGCGGTGGTGGATGTGGGGAAGTGAGATGGCGCATTTTTGAGAGTGGATGATCTGGACGTGTGTCCATCAGAAACAGTACATTTGTAAGAATGGAAGTCATGAACTGCTGTATATATATTAACATTTTTGAACACTATTGAGATAAATACATTGTTTGTTCTCTATCAAAATCTTCCATTTGCTAACTATGCCTATCAGTAGTTAGTGCCCTCTGTAGTTTGAATCTTTTATTTAGCTGGCAGTAGTGGCGCTCGCTGAATTGCAGTAGTTTGAGTAACGAAGGTTTTTGTGAGGTAAGCGATTTGTGAAACGTATAGGTTAATGTTAGTCAGGGCCATTCTTTTGTAGGGATTACTGAAAGTCACATTACGTTGTGCCAAAAATATTGTGTGTCAGTTTAAGCACAGTCATGTACAATTTTTCTAAGGGGTTAGTTCCTTGAAGCCACTTCTTCACACAAATACCGTTAGTTTCCCGTGTCGCGAATCACAAGCAGGGATGCAAACTTCGTGAACTGTGCCGTACATTGTGGAAATATACCTGCGTGATTTACGGTCTTTGAAGGAGAATGAAAACCATTCCGAGTGATTACGTCAGAATTTCTGTCTGTCACTACCTGTCACCCTCTTCTAAAGGACACGATTAACCATGATATCTTATAGTACACTGAAGCGCCAAAGAAACTGGTATAGGTATGCGTATTCAAATACAGAGATATCTAACCAGGCAGAATACGGTGCTACGGTAGGCATCGCCTATATAATGCAAAAGTTTCGGGAGCAGTTTTTAGATCGGTTACTGCTGCTATAACGACATTTTATCAAGATATAAGTGAGTTTGATCTTGGTGTTATAGTCGACTCACGAGCTATGGAACACAGCGTCTCCGTGGTAGCGATCAAGTGGGAATTTTCTCTCCGAAATCGCTGCAGCCGGAAAAGGATCCTGCAAGAGCGAGATCAACGACTGCTGAAGAAAATCGTTCAACGTAACAGAAATGCAACCCTTCCACAAATTGCAGCAGATTTCAGTGCTGGGCCATGAACAAGTGTCAGCGAGGGAAACCATTCAACGAAACATCATCGAAATAGGCTTTTGGAGCTTTATGCCTCGCCTGGGCTCATCAGCACTGACATTGGAATGTTGATGACTGGAAACATGTTGCCTGGTCATACGAGTCTCGTTTCAGATTGTACTGAGCAGCTGGATGAGTACGGGTATGGAGGTAACATTACGAAGCCATGGACCCTGCATGTCAGCAGGAGACTGTTCAAGCTAGTGGAGTCTCTCTAATGGTGTGGGGTATGTGCAGCTGGAGTGATATGGGCCCTTGATACGTCTAGATACGACTCTGAAAGGTGACACGTAGGTAAGCATCATGTCTGGTCACCTGAATCAATATATGTCCATTGCGCAACTCGACGGACGTGTGAAATTCCAGAGGACAATGCAACACCCCACAGGACCATAATTGCTACAGAGGAGGAGGGGGGAGAGGTTGTGGATTTCCAAGAGGGATGGGGGAGGTGGAGGGGGAGTGGGAGTGGGGATTTATAAGAAAGATTGATTGCTTTGAAGGGATCATAAGCCCCAGGAGGCCATAAATCAATTAACTGAAAATTAGGTTAAGCAGAGCTGTAGGGGGAGGTATTACATGGAAAACCACTTAGCAGAGCAATAGGTTAAGGTCATAAATCAATCTTCTGCCACAATTTAATTAATTTATATATCAATTTGATATCAAAACTGCCCAGAACGCAGATCACCCTACTACTCCAGTTTAGTAAAACACCATGTCCTGATGTGTGAACAAGTCAGCAACCGCTTGCTGCATGTCCTCCTCCGACAAGAATCGTCGACCCTTCATGGCATTTTTTATGGGATCAAGGGTTGATAATCGCATGGGGAGAGATTACGACTATAGGGTGGTTCTTGATTGTTTCTCATTTGAGTTGGCGTGATTTCTCCGTACGTTATCACAAAGCAGTGGGACTCCTTGTCGCAGTTCTCCCAGACTTTTCGCAAGTCATACTGTTCCATACACATTCTTCATTCTCCAGTGGATATATACCGATGTTTGTCCTTCGACAGCCAAGAAAAAAATAATGTCATGTAGGTTCTTTTTGGACAATTTTGCTAATAAAGATGCCACAGTTCATGTTTCCGTATTTACCACACACACATCGGAAAGAGATGAATTCCACACTTGTTTACATGTCGGTGCTTATATAACTGTGTCGGCGTCGCGCTACGTTGCATATTGCATATACGCTACAGTAAGGTCCTCGAACGGAAACTTTTTGGTCACCCCCTCAAGTTTGAAAGACCATCGTGTTAAAAGACCAAGTTCCGCTGTCGTGAATAAAAAGTGGTTACAAGAACTATTTGTTAGTATTTCTAATTGTTGTTTGTTAGTAATTCTAATAGTATCTCATTTTGTTATTTCGAAAATTGCCAAAGAAATTCATGAATTCTAAGATTACTTTCTGTGCATGAAACCATATATTTAGATATTGAAATTCGAGTGGAGGTACATTTATTGGACCTGAGGGCCATGTTCCAATATCAATTTTTCATTCTTTGCCCTTTTCTTTTCTACCAGTATGCTTTCATATGCTATCTACTCACTACGTTTCTTCTTTCTGTCTGCATATAATTTTGAATCAGTCTTTTTAGCTATCCTGCCTGGGAATACTTTCATTTTCAATACTTTTTCCGGAAAGGCATCTCTGTCACTTACACGTTTTGTTTTTATATTGTTCCTTTCTAAATCTCTTTCTACTTCGTTGACCCAGCTTGTTGTGGACTTCTTACCCCACAAATATTTGAAAATCTTATTAGCTAATGTACAGCCTTGCATTAAATAAGTGTCCAAAAAACATTAGTCTTCTTTTTGTCATTACGTTTGAAATGTTTCTATATTTTGGTATATTTCAGCATTACTTCGTTATTTCCAACCTTCTGCTGTGTTTTGTTGTCCTAATATTTTTCTTATAATTCGCCTTTCTAGTACTCCTAATTTATCTAAATTATAGTTCAGTGTCAGGCATTCACTTGCATACATGCATTTTGGCTTCACTGCTGTGCTGTAATGCTTTTTTGCATTTTTCAATAGACACTTTTTATTGTTGAGGTCTTTGGTGATACCATATGCTCTCCCCGTTTTACGCAAACTTCCCTCTACTGCAGATTTTTCCGAAGCATTTTCTTGGATTATATCCCCTGGGTATTTGATTTTTTTACCCTCTCTATTTGTCAAAAATATGTTTTCAACAATTTTGGAGCATCTTTAACGTTTGTTCCAATTTTTTTTCTCTGCATAAATTCTTAAGCCAGTTCTGCTGGCTCTTCTCTGCCAGGAGATTTATTTGTATTACAGCAGATGCCATATTTTCAGAAAGTACAGCAGAATCATTTGCAAATGCAGGGCAGCTGGATCTTTCTGCTTCCTCATCCTAGCCTTATAGGCGATATGTTGAGTTCAATAAGATTTTTGTTCCAAATTCTCAGTGTTCTCTCTAACACACTATTAAAAAGAATTGGGTGCAGGCCGTCACCATGTAGTGCACTTGTTTTTATTTTGGAAGGCTGTGAAATTTCTCCAATAAATTTTACTTTACAGACTGTATCAGTAAGTATTTCACGGATTAGGTTTGCCAATTTAGACTCTGCGTCAAATTCTCGAATTATTTTAACTATAGTTTCTCTGTCAACAGAGCGAAAAGCTGTTCTGAAATCCACAAACATAACGACAATGTCCATTGAATAGAGTAATCTATGGCGAATTACTGACTTGAGGTTAAATATTTGTTCTGAGCATGATTTTCTTTTCCTAAAACCACCTTGATATTCACTTAAACGTCTGTCTATTGGTGCTCTGTCTATTGGTGCTTCTATTCTGCTCACAAAAATTTTGGAAAATACGTTATACGCTACTGGCAGTAAAGAGATTCCTTTGTAGTTGTTTACGTCCTGTTTATTACCTTTTCAAACTATAATCTCCTCCTCCTCCTATTGCCTTTTCTGTGGAGTGGATTTATCAAGGGTACTTTCCATTCCTCTACGATGTTTTATGTTTTCCAGACTTCTTCGAAGCGTAAATTTATCTCCTCTACTATATCTGGCAATGGCACTCCAAAATTTCAGCTGTAGTAGAATCTTCTCCACTACCTTTGTCGTTTTTGGGGGCTTTAATTACTTCTTCAATTTCTTCTGTAGTTTGTGGTAAATCTCCTTTCAAATTTTCATTAATATATGATAATTCCAATTTACGACATGGTTCAGGACAGTTGAGAAGCTGATGAAAATATCTTGCTAGTATTTCACAATTTTTAGTATCGCTTAAGGCAGTTTTGCGTTTTAGTTTTTGAAACAGACGTTTGGAGGTTGATATCCCTTCAATTTGTTTTTAAAGGTTTGGTAAAAGTCAACTGATATTATTTTGTACAAAGTTTTTGTCTATTTCCAAAAGTTTATCCTTTTCAAAGGCTTGTTTGGTACTTCTAATTAACCTATTATTACTAGGCCTATTATTATTATTGGAAGAACTCTTAAGAATACAAATTCCATTTCCCACAAATTACAGGTGTGGAATTAGACCCTTTACTATCGTAGTAACGGAAGCAAAACCGAAAAAGTAAATGAACTTGGAGCATGACTTACAATGTGTAGAGATGAAGACCAAACCAAATATAAAAATGATTTTTAGGAATAAGGAGAATCAGATACATCATGGGCTCTTTATTTCTTTTTTTAGTGAAAAATTTAGAAAACGCTTGAGTTTCTTTTGTTTGAAAGTTAATTGTTACAACTGACGTTTCACTTTAAAAGCAGAGGTGTTAATTTGTTACAGTTTAATGTGTAGTTAGATACCAGACTTGATTCCTCTTTGGATAACATATCTCGCTCAGAGGGAATGGTCTCAGAGGTTGGAACCACTGTTTCAATGGCCGTCAACACCCCTTAATCAGAATACCTTTCGTTGCTTGTGATGTTATATTTTAGATCTTAATTCAGTGATTTTTTTCAGTAATCTACGGAAACCAGAGTACATGAATTTGTTTTCATGTATAAGCCCATTTTTTGTGAGTCTACCAGCATCAGATGAAAGTTGATTGCGTACACGGTGACTGGTGAACTGCCTAAATGAATGTGGATCTCGGATCCTGGTTCTACTCGCGCAGCTGGTTATTAATCTGTGATGGAAATGATTGTCCACCTCCCAGTCTGCGGTATTGCCTTACACATAAATGCGTCATATCCATCATGAAATAACTACTAGTAGTTTTCCTAAATTATTCAGCCTCTCCTAAGAAAGACCAAACCATCATTTTTATATTAGCGTGCTTCCAACCGTTTCTTTTTTTCGCACTTTGTTTTACAGGAGAGAGGTGTGCTCAAACAGTTCTTCTAACTAGAGTCGTTAGTGTCTCCATCGTTGCTGACATCTTGTTCTGTGCTCTTAGCCGATTAACACGACGTAATGGACTCAGAGGTAGCCGTTTTCCTTGAACCACCAGCAATTTCTGACTGATCTGAAAATAAAACTTGTTTCTTCGTCTCCGCTGACGTTGCAAAATTCTGTAGTCCTCTCTCTACGCAGCTGGTTTACATTTTTTTTAAGTCATCAATAAATAAGTTGGGAAATATTACGGACTAATTCGTAGCTAAACAGTGCTGAGTCATGAAATATTCGTGTATCTATAAGTATTATATTCTGCATTAAACGTTAGTTTCGGCGCTACATGGTGCATTTGATAAAATATCATTACTTCGTGCTGAAATTGTATTTTATCACTACCTCCGGGCCTCACTTACTAATTTACACTAGACCGTTATTTTAATGTAAATTTGTGAATATTCGACGATCATACAACTTAGATTAACTATTAGCGGATTTTTCTGGCAATGAAACTGTTACGGTTACTTCCAGCAACAGTATGTCCCTTATTTGCATTTTAAACCAAATCATCACTTTATTTACATCTTGATCTGCACATATTAAAAGGATATCAGGCAGCAGGAATGTTACTTTATGAAAAATGCAAAACCACATAAACAAAGGGGCGCGTGAGAGCGCGCGTGAGCGCTCACACCATACACACACACACACACACACACACACACAAACACACACACATGCAGTAAAAAATAAAGTCTCCTCGGAGGATCCGAACCGGGTTCGATCCAGGTTTTGTAGATGCTTGCCTTGGTTATTAAGCGACTGCTGCAACGACTGTCCCATTCTCAGCTTGCTGGGATCAGGCTGAAATTGCTTAAGTTTTATAACAGCCCATACCGGCCACTTCAGTAAGGTACGAATGACAAGGTATGAATAAGGTATGAGTAAACCAAGAAAAGTAAAAATCGAGCATCTTGTGGACTAGTTACGTCAACAGATACGTGCTTCTTACCTTTGCATATATGTGACCGTTGTACTGTTATTCCAGTTGTTGTTGTTGTTGTGGTCTTCAGTCCAGAGACTGGTTTGATGCAGCTCTCCATGCTACCCTATCCTGTGCAAGCTTCTTCATCTCCCAGTACCTACTACAACCTACATCCTTCTGAATCTGTTTAGTGTATTCATCTCTTGGTCTCCCTCTACGATTTTTACCCTCCACACTGTCCTTCAGTACTAAATTGGTGATCCCTTGATGCCTCAGAATATGCCCTACCAACCTATCCCTTCTTCTAGTCAAGTTGTGCCACAAATTTCTCTTCTGTCCAATTCTATTCAATACCTCCTCGTTAGTTATGTGATCAACCCATCTAATCTTCAGCATTCTTCTGTAGCACCGCATTTCGAAAGCTTCTATTCTCTTCTTGTTTAAACTATTTATCGTCCACGTTTCACTTCCATACATGGCTATACTCCATACAAATACTTTCAGAAGCGAATTCCTGACACTTAAGTCTGTACTCGATGTTAACAAATTTCTCTTCTTCAGAAACGCATTCCTTGCCATTGGCAGTCTACATTTTATATCCTCTCTACTTCGACCATCATCAGTTATTTTGCTCCCCAAATATCAAAACTCCTTTACTACTTTGAACGTCTCATTTCCTAATCTAATTCCCGCAGCATCACCCGATTTAATTCGACTACATTCCATTATCCTCGTTTTGCTTTTGTTGACGTTCATCTTATATCCTCCTTTCAAGACACTGTCGATTCCGTTCTTCTGCTCTTCCAGGTCCTTTGCTGTCTCTGACATATTTACAATGTCATCGGTGAACCTCAATATTTTTATATCTTCTCCATGGATTTTAATTCCTACTCCGAATTTTTCTTTTATTTCCGTAACTACTTGTTCAATATGCAGATTGAATAACATCTGGGAGAGGCTACAACCCTGTCTCACTCCCTTCCCAATAACTGCTTCCCTTTCATGCCCCTCGACTCTTATAACTGCCATCTGGTTTCTTTACAAACTGTAAATAGCCTTTCACTCCCTGCATTTTATCCCTGTCACCCTCAGAATTGGAAAGAGAGTATTCCAGTGAACATTGTCAAAAGATTTCTCTAAGTCTACAAATGCTAGAGACGTAGGTTGGCCTTTCCTTGATCTATTTTGTAAGATAAGTCGTAGGGTCAGTACTGCGTCACGTGTTCCAACATTTCTATGGAATCCAAACTGATCTTACCCGAGGTCAGCTTCTACCAGTTTTTCCATTCGTCTGTAAAGAATTCGTGTTAGAATTTTGCAGCCGTGGCTTATTAGACTGATAGTTCGGTAATTTTCACATCTGTCAACACCTGCTTTCTTTGGGATTGGGATTATTATATTCTTCCTGAAGTCTGAGGGTATTTCTCCTGTCTCATACATCTTGCTCACTAAATGGTAGAGTTTTGTTACGTCTGGCTCCCCCAAGGCTGTCAGTAGTTCTGCCAGTATGTAAGTGAAAATAGTTCTGTACAAGTGGTGTAGCTGTGAAGACTTGGGAGTGGGCGTTCAGAGCTGTTGATAAATGAAATAACAGGAAATTTGGTCAAATGCAGAACATGTCTTTCAGCATACGGGATAAATGGGACCTGCCTTGTGTAGTAAGTACCAGGTGTAAGCCAGTCTAGGAGATCGAACACACTAAAGAAAGCGGGCAACGGGAGGAGTGAGTGGTGGTTCGTGTTAAGATCCGTTGGTGGCCAGCCATGGGGCGCAGGTTCAGAGACTCCGCCTCCGAAGGCAGACCTGTTCTGTTCGAGGTCTGGACCACAAGGGAGGGAAGCGACTCAGTTCTGCTCTCCAGAACCCTCCAACGTCCACACCCGTGACCTGCCTCCCATACTCACTCCAGGCTAAACCGCTGGCGTGAATTCGCTAGCAGTTTCAGCAGAGGGCTGAAGGCGTCTCTTGTCGGCAGCTTTAGTAGGACGGAACTGCCTCTGTTCTGGAAGGCAGACAGCTTTAGTCATGCAGCACAGCTGAAGTTATTCTAGGAGAAAACTCGGATAGGATTCATTCAGACTTTTGAAATTAATTTTATTTAAACTAATTCCTTAAAATTTCCTTCACTGCCTGCCAACCATTACAGTTCCTTTTTAAAGGCTATGACTAATGTTTATGGATTATTTCCTGCACTGTAAGACACTATTCCCAAATGGAAGCTCCCTGTCCCAATTTCAGTTCACGAGGATCTTGCCAGAAATTCCGTTGAATCAAATTAAATTTAAAATCCTTAGTTCTGACCAAGATTACTTCTGAAGTATTCTTAACTGGTAACTCTCGTTACTTTCTCAACTTACGTCTCATTCCAGATTTATAAACCAAGCAAATAACTATTCTTCTTTCTACAGCTACGTAACTTCCTCATCCTAGCTTTGTTTATCCTTAAGTCACTGCCTGTATGGTCCGCATATTAGTTCCTCTGCGTCTACCTTAATTTCAGTTATATGTGTTATGTCAACTGCGACATTATGCGCTGCTATGTGTCCCTCTGCACCTGTTCCTCTTCCAAAATTATGTTTGACTTCCATCATTTCTGGATGTACACGTTGCACGACAGTGATGGTAAGCTTCATATGTCAGTTTTATTATGTCGTCCTGCTTTCTATAGCGTACTCACTTGCCTCTGCACTTCAGGTCGACTTGTCTCATAATTTTGAACACATTATATTGTCGAATGTGCTATTTAGGATCACAAATGTTTGGAAGGGATCCTAATTCTTTGAAATTCCTCTCTATAAAGTTAGTAGTCTCAATTCTGTAACCAGCATCTCTGCTAGTGTATCCCTTTCTGAAGCTAAAATTTTCTTCGTACAATACGTATTAGAAACTTTTTGCAACCCATCTGTACAATTTCCCATTCAGCAGTTTTAAAGCACTTCATGCCAGACACATAGCTTCACAGTTTTTTATTATATCCTTTCGTGCCTTCTTTGGTAAAGTGAAGACAAAGCTTTTCTGGACACTTTGTCGTAAACATCTATCTCTAAATTTTTGACATCACCTGAAATAAGCTACACCTCACAAGAATTAGTGGGTCCGAAGGTCATCTTATCGCTACATGTCTGAGTTTTGTCTCGCTTAGCCGCGTGGGATAACCACGACGCCTATTCCGCTTTGTCACGGTTCGATTCCTCGCTCGGGCATGTGTGTGCGTGTGTGTTGTCCTTAGCGTAAGTTAGTTTAAGTTAGATTAAGTAGTGTGTAAGTCTAGGGACCGAGGCCCTCAGCAGTTTGGTCGTATAGTACCTTACCACAAATTTCGAAATTTTTGTCTCGCTGTATGGATGTTTCATTGTCGCTTAAGTTTACAGCTCTTTCGAAGATATCTTTGAGCCACATTTGATTCTGACCACTTACATTCTTGGTTTTGTCTCCGACACTGATTCTCAGCATCCGTCCGACTACAGTTCTAAGTGCGCGCGGTAATTTACGAACACTCTTCATTGTCAGAAACAATTTTTGTGGATCGTGATGTATCGTACACTCCGCTTTTCAGGTACATTGGTTCATCGTAGTTAGTGAGGCTGAGGAGGAGCTTCGCAAATGCAGTCCAGTTCAACGTCGTGTGGCATAGAATTACTGTCATTTGATTGACAGTTCCTAGACAAAGTTAAACAACGTTGATCCACTCGGACACAACTCATAGTGATTTATTGTCAGTCGGAAGCTGTTGGAGGTGCCGACTCAGAACATTAATTTATTTTTTGGCAAACGGTTTCGAAGGTGTGACACTCTGATCGTCCGCCCCGATAGCTGAGTGGTCAGCGCGGCGGTCTGTCACGCCATGGGGCCGGTTTCGATTCCCGGCTGCGTCGGAGATTTTCTCCGCTCAGGGACTGGGTGTTCTGTTATCCTCATTATCATTTCATCGCCGTCAGTGGAAGGCAACGGGAAACCACCACTGGAATCCCTTCCCTAGACGCTCATGAGGTGGACCTCTCTGACGAGGCTCCCCCCGTGACAAGACCTGCCGTAAGGCGGAACACAAAGTTTTAAAACACTCTGATCAACGTCTCGTTAAAATTTTACTGAATAAAATTCAATAATATGTTAATGTGAAGCACTGAAGCCTGTTATAAGTGTCCAGAACGAAGTAGAGCGTCTCTCTAACGGGTTGACTGCGCCATTCTACAGGAGCTACACAGGCGTTTGTAAAATTCGATATGGAATGGCAGTGAAAATTTGCAACATACACTTACGAGGTTGCCTACTAACAGCCTTATCGGGCAAACATTAGGTGGCTGCCTTCGAGCAACATGTTCCTGACAAGCTACACTTTGTGCAAAATTACTTTACGGTTGACAGCTGCGAAGGGTGTAGCGGTCTGAGGATAAAATGGGAGATGGCACGCATTCAGCCGACCTCATGAGACCTGTAGCTGCAGCAACACCCAGCCACCTGCTGTTGCAAATCTTCACTTCCACCACTACACCACTGCCGCTGGCAGTCTGCCTCAGGAAACTTGTTGCCCTGTGCGATCGATCATTGGCCGCTCACAGTTTGTTAGTTGTCATGTCTTTCGGTCGAAGGGTTAATACTATATGTATTATTCGTATTGTTTCTTATGCGTTGTGTGGTACTGAACAACGTTCTTCAAATGTTATTCAATGGAGGTTTTGTCGTCTCTCTTTTCTACATCTACATTTACATTACATACACAGATACTCCGCCCCCCATGAACCATGGACCTTGCCGTTGGTGGGGAGGCTTGCGTGCCTCAACGACACAGATAGCCGTACCGTAGCTGCAACCACAACGGAGGGGTATCTGTTGAGAGGCCAGACAAACGTGTGGTTCCTGAAAAGGGGCAGCGGCCTTTTCAGTAGTTGAAGGGGCAACAGTCTGGATGATTGACTGATATGGCCTTGTAACACTAACCAAAACGGCCTTGTTGTGCTGGTACTGCGAACGGCTGAAAGCAAGGGGAAACTACATCCGTAATTTTTCCCGAGGGCATGCAGCTTTACTCTATGATTAAATGATGATGGCGTCCTCTTGCGTAAAATATTCCGTAGGTAAAATAGTCCCCCATTCGGATCTCCGGGCGGGGACTACTCAGGATGCCGTCGTTATCAGGAGAAAGAAAACTGGCGTTCTATGGATCGGAGTGTGGAATGTCAGATCCCTTAATCGGGCAAGTAGGTTATTAAATTTAAAAAGGGAAATGGATAGGTTAAAGTTAGATATAGTGGGAATTAGTGAAGTTCGGTGGCAGGAGGAACAAGACTTTTGGTCAGGTGAATGCAGGGTTATAAATACAAAATCAAATAGGAGTAATGCGGGAGTAGGTTTAATAATGAATAAAAAAATAGGAGTGCCGGTAAGCTACTACAAACAGCATAGTGAACGCATTATTGTGGCCAAGATAGACACGAAGCACACACCTACTACAGTAGTACAAGTTTATATGCCAACTAGCTCTGCAGATGATGAAGAAATTGATGAAATGTATGATGAAATAAAAGAAATTATTCAGGTAGTGAACAGAAACGAAAATTTAATAGTCATGGGTGACTGGAATTCGACAGTAGGAAAAGGAAGAGAAGGAAACATAGTGGGTGAATATGGATTGGGGGCAAGAAATGAAAGAGGAAGCGGTCTGGTAGAATTTTGCACAGAACATAACTTAATCATAGCAAACACTTGGTTCAGGAATCATGAAAGAAGATTGTATACATGGAAGAATCCTGGAGATACTAAAAGGTATCCGATAGATTATATAATGGTAAGACAGAGATTTAGGAACCAGGTTTTAAATAATACGTCTACGTATTTAATCGACGTGACTGTGTCGAGCTGAGCACAACTAACGCTGCATGGGAGCATTGCGGGATTGTTTTTCCTACTCATTTGCATTTACTTATATTTTTAACATTTAAAGGGAGCTGTCATTCATCACACCAACTGTAAATTCTGTCAAACTCATCCGACAGTGACTCATCTTCGACACCGCCCCGTACACCACAGTATCATCAGCAAACAATCGCAGAGTGCTGCCTGTCCTGTCCACTACATTATTTATGTATACAGAAAATAACAGCGGTCGTATCGCACCTCCCTGGGCCACTGCTGACAACACCCCTGCCTCTGATGATCACTCGCCGTCGAGGACACCGTACTAGGTTCTATTACTTCAGAAGCCTTCGAGTTTCTCACACATCTGGGAACCCATTCTGTATGTCCGTATCTTGGCCAGAAGATTGCCGTATGTGCTCAGAAGAGAAAACTGGATTTCTGGTTCATGTGCTACACAGTCAACAATTGCTCTAGACGATGTTTGCAACATTCCGTAATAACTGACAAGACGCCTATCACGAAAAAACGAAAGCAGGAGATAATTGATTGGCTTTACAAACACTGGGCAACAACGTCATTGTTGCAAGAACATGAATGGTGTTGTTTTCTAAAGCGTAGGTGCTAAACGTAAAAATTAAATCAGTTTTAGGCTACCGAGATGGGTCTACGTTTCTTGTGACAGGAATCCTCCGTCTATCGAAATCCTCGGAAACTCTGAATACTTGGTATTCTTCCGTGGCTTAGATGAGATATTGAGTAAAATCAAATGGCTCTGAGCACTACGGGACTTAACATCTGAGGTCATCAGCCCCATAGACTTAGAACTACTTAAACCTAACTAACCTAAGGGCATCACACATATCCATGCCCGAGGCAGGATTCGAACCTGCGACCGTAGCAGCACTGCGGTGCCGGACTGAAGCACCTAGAACCGCTCGGCCATAGCGGCTGGCCATCGATTCTACAAGTCCTTGGTAGATTTGCGCATGTATGTCCTTCAGATGTCTTGTCACCTGTTGGTGGTTTCACAGCCCTTCTACCACTTTCCACAGGTGCCCTCGACAGTAGGATGCGAAGAGCCAACAGCTTCGGCGTTTCCCAGATGCTCGTTCCCAGGCGCGAGGCCATGACAATCTGCCATTTGTCACAGTCGCTTATGTCATTGTATTTCTCCATTTGCGGTCCGTGTCATCACTAGTAGCGTTCCCCCACTAGTCTCTGCTCCTTTTACATAATTTCCTTAACCTCGTCACGACCCTGTGACGCCACCCGGTGGCATCTCGCGGTGGTCAGTGGTAATAATAATATTTTTGCTCATCTCTTTTTTATCGTCTTATGTCAACCTCGATGGCCTTAAGGAATTTACAAGGGACAACGACGCACTAACGAAATATGCGGAGCCTCTGAGGGTCTGACACGTGTGATCCCCCTGCCCTGGATCTCGGCGACAGTCACTGGTCTCACAGAATGCTCGCCCCCTTACATCCCAAGTTATCTAAGCAGTCCAGTTTCATGGGATGTCTCAGCTTCCTCAAGGCACTCCGCAACTGCCACCTATCTACGTGAGAGAAGTAAGAAAATCCGAACCGATAATGGGTCTCGAACGGTGCACGACCCACCAATCATTGCTTGTCACATCCTTTTGAACGACGGATTCGGTCGACTTCTGTGGTGAAGGTGACTGTATACGTGGATATCCTGAATGACGCACCCAATGAAGTACAGTCACTGCGAAAAGCACCAGCACCCGGTGTTCTTCAAAAGGCATAAGACCAGTGTCACACGGTGTTTGTTTAGGCTTAACTTGGCTCGATGGTGCACGTTGTAGTTCCGAGAGCGTACGTTACTATAAAAGTGAAAAAACGTATTGCTTCCTCTAACGTATTTCTCACTAAAAGGCCACGAACGTAAAATCAGAGGAACTCGAACTCACACGAACGTTTACCAGCAATCGTTCTTCCTACGAACCATTTTTTTTTTTTTTTTTTTAGTGGGATACTATAGTTTCGTACTTATTTTCTGATAGCGGCTATCGAGACAAATCCAGTGATGTGAAACTAAGGTCTTTGAAGGTCAACGAAGGTCACAAAGGTGGTATGAACGTCCATTTACAGAAGGTGTTGGATGTGATGACCATTGGTATCAATGCAGTGCTGCAATCTTCTTATCATGGATTGAGTGGTATTCCTTATCACATCGGTAATTATCGAAGCACATATTCTGACAATTCTCTCTCGCATATCTTCAGGGGTAGTTGGAACGTCTTATTAAACAATGTCTTTTACGAATCCCCTCAAGAAAAATTCCAGAGGCGTCAAGTCTGGCGAACGAGCCGGCCACGATACATCTGCTCCGCGTCCAATCCAACGGTTTGGGAATTGTCTCTGCAACTCATTTCTAGCCATCATCGAAAAAAGTGCCGGACACCCATCGTGTTGATACCACGTTCTGTTTCTTGTTCCTAAAGATATTTCTTCCAATAACAGACCTAATGTTTCTTGCGGGATGAAATAGGGGCTTATGTTTCTGTCCTCCAGAATCGCACACCATACATTCACCGACCATGGTTTATGGTGTGCAGCTTGCCGCAGGCAACATGGATTTTCAGTTGTCCAATAATGCATGTTATGCAAATTAATAAATGTGTCATCCCTCCGCATCTAAAGTTGAGCCCATCGGCAGAATTCATTGTGACGCATACAATCCGTACCAGTTAATTCTTGCTGGAGCCTGATATGGTAAGGATGACATTTATGGCGATGCAGAACATGAACAACACTACTTTCGCTCATGTCAGATTCCCTTGCAATTTGTCGCGAACTAACAGAAGGATCTCGAACCACAGTGACAAGAGTACGAATTTCTGTTTCCTCGTTAGTAACTTTCCTCTGTCAAATATTTTCCGATGCGTTAAAGATCCAGTTGTTCTCAATTTATCATACACATATTTAAATGTACGACGTGTAGGGTAAGAACGTTGAGGATATCTTTCAGCGTATAAGTCTCTAGCTCTCACTGAATTTCTTTGGCATTCTCCGTAAATGAGAAGCATATCGACTTGTTCTTCGAAGGAACACATCATTAACATACGCTTGATTTGACGATACTAGTCTTACCGTTCCTATTAGTGTTGTATTGCGAAACTGTCGAATGGTGTTTACATGTCAGTGGCACGTTAGGTGGATATGCTGTATTAGGCGAATATTTACTATTTGTATGATATACGAGAGAGAATTGTCAGAGCATGTGCTTCGGTAAGTGCCGATGTGATAAGGAATACCACTCAGTCCATGATAAGAAGATTGGAGCACTGCACTGATATCAATGGTCATCACTTAGAACACCTTTTGTAAATGGACGTTCATGCCAACTTTTTGACCTTAGTTGACCTTCAAAGACCTTACTGTTACACATCACTGGATTCGTCTCGATAGGCGCTATCACAAAATAAGTACCAAACTATAGCATCCCATTAAAAAAAAAAAGAGAAAAAAAGAGCTGACTTCATATCTCTGAAACGACCCCACCTAGCAACAAAGAACAAACGTCATAATATGGCCCTCATTGTTCCATACAACATTTGTCCTACAAACGTTTCAGCTACTATCAAACTTTCGTAGTTATTCTGGGTGGTAGTAGTTAGTGACGCACCCTGTATATGTAGCTGTCGGCTAGTAGGAAGCGGAGATTGCTAGTTCGCGTACCGAATATTCAATCTTCATACGTTTTAAGATCTTCGGCAAGTTGTTATGTGGCAAACGTCTTTTTAAGCTGCCGACATTCAGAAGAAACTTTTTTGTGCCAGAAGTGCCGTGGTGGTCTACAGGTAGATAGAAGACTCCCAGTGTGGACGTCCTGGATTCAATGTGGGTAGAGGTGGGGATTTTCCTCTTACCAGTCCCTCCAGGACGGATCCAGATACATTTTGTGTGGTTTCTAAATGGATCTCGGTGATCTATTTCGGGAAAGCGAGGGTTGGGGGAGAGGTGGAGAGGGGGGAAATAACCTGTGCCTGGTATGGGGAAGTGTACTTAAAAACCAGTAGCTTTTTTTGTTCAGGCTACCAGTTTTTAAACAGAAATTCGTCCATGGAATACGAATTGTGCAGCAGAAACGAATTTAGGTGAGATTTAAAACTTGCTTTGTTACCTGTCAGATATTTTATGTTACTGAGCTAATACATATATATTTGTTGTACACTGCAGTCCTTTTCCGAGCTGTTGACATCTATAATAGTATGTAATAGAAGATCAGTTTATCCTCTAATTTTGTAGCTATGGATATCACTTTGATGTATTATTTGTGACGAACTTCTTTAGCGAATATAAAAATTCATTCATTTTTACAGGTGAAACACTTGTTTCCAAGCTGAGCCAAGCAGTTTTACAGAGCTTCAAGCACGAAGCGATGTTTGCAGAAAAGGTGTTACCATTAAGCAGATACTTGTTCAAACCTTACCTTTGGGTGTTGTTACTAAATCTTTAAAAGTCGAAGACGTTCCGAGCCTGCTAAATAAGCGCTATGACTCCATGTGGGACGATAATCCAGAACTTAAGTTTTACAGAGAATTTTTGGAGTCTTGCAATTTTAACTTAAAAAAAGGAAGAAGCTGAAGAAGATAGTGAATCAATGAGTGTCAAAGATTCAATTTAATTTTATTCTTCAATGAAGCAGTGCTTTGTTCATCATGAATTGTTATTTTTAAGCTATGTTCAGCCATAGAATATGTTTGTATTCAGTGGATGCTATATGAACAGTGGTAAGAATAGCACGTGGGTAGCCGTGATATCTTAAACATTTTTGAAATTCTGTTGAAGACAGAAGGGATTCTTTATTTCAGAATATATTACGAATTACAATTATTTTTAAATACTAACAACAGATTTATCTTAAATGGGTGAAACTCAATACCCCAAAGTATTTCACATAGGCAGCTTAAACTCTTCTGAAATTTGTTTGAGAGGGCAATGTTTTTCTCATTCCAGTTGTTAAAAATTACAATTTACTTTCATAACGTACATAATTGTTAAACATTTACTTTAATAATGCAAAATATTCAACTTTGGCAGCTACACTCTTAACCATATCTAAATTGTACTCAGAGCAGCAGTTTCTATTTTTTAATTGCATTAATACATAAATCATTATAAAATATGTACATTGTTTACGATAATTACCTTCTTGATTTAACTACTTTATAATTATATTACTTAAGGTAATCTCTCTTAGATTTCTTGTGAAAATTTCATGATTTCCAAAAACCTTCATAGTTTATCCATTCCAGATCTCAATACAATCATATTGGTTGTTTCAAAACTAAACATGTTCTCTTGTTTTTTTTTCCCCAAAAGTCAAAATGCCCATTAAACATTCACTATTGTTTGTCAAAAATGGCGTTGTATTTTAGATCTACTACGACACATCTGTTTGAAGCAGTTTTCTGCATTTACTTTATATTTCATTGCTTTTTAATTTCAATATAAAGTGACCTAATAGCTCTTCCGTTTTCCTCCTGTCCCCTTAGTTTTGGAACTAACCGTCTTATGTTACTAACGACATTACTTACTAAGTCTGAACAATTTTCTGCAATTCTGTTTGAAACTCAACGCCATATGAGCCCTTGTTTTTAGAATTTCTAAATATTTCAGGGAAGGAGGATGATGGTACTTTTGCTTGCTTAAAGATTTGTGGAATGATATTTTTAGTACAGACACCTGATATTTGATCAGAATCATTTAATCCTACTTTTTCTCCTACATTTAAAACGTGATTATTAAAGAGGCTTAGGCCTTGTGAAATATCCGTGACAACAGTGTCATTTAGTTTAAATGTTACAGTATCTTGTTCACTGATAGGCTGTCTTTTACTGTGTTGGACAATGTTCCACATAGTTTTAACCCTATTATCCGCATTATTAATTTCTGGCAGAAGATGAATATGACTGCCAATTTAATGACTTTCGTTAAAATATTACAGTATTTTTTGTAGTACGGATGTAATGGCGGATCGTGAATTATTCTGGCCTTCATACAAATTTCCTTCTTCCTTTTACATGAGATTTTAATTCCCTTAGTTAACCATGGCTTACATTTTCCGAATAACTTTTCGGAAAAGTTTCTTAAAAACATTGACTGAAACTCACTATGGAATAAACTGGATTTTGCGTCATCATGCCTTTATATACATTTTCCAAGATTCTATCCTCCTATCTGGACAGGACATTGTTGCACCAGGCCACTGAACCACATAAAAGTATTATTATAGCTGCACAAAAATTTTACCAGCTTCTGCTTGTTAATACTTACGCTCTGTCCTGCCCCCACCGCAGTGTGGAATGGGAGCAGTTTTTATCATACCAGTATCGTCCACTTATTCAGTGGAATTCGTACGTCAGCTTTTGGTCGACAATTTTAATTACACTCTTTCGCAAATGGATGAAGCTCCGGTATTTTTGTTTTTTACTGAGCACCTACAGATATTTGTACTCGTGCAAGAAATGCAACTCGTGGACCCATCGCTACACGAGGGGCTCTGTGCTATTTATAATATCGCATGACCGCAGGTGTTCGCCAACAGAGAAAGCCATAATTATCTTTGCCCACTCATTACTAGCTATGAAAGATGGCTCGTGAACTTCGCGGGCCGCTTCGCCTGTCACGTTGAGATATTACGTTCACGACCTGCTCCAAGAACGTGAGGCAGTTAACCCATCTTTGGAAAATGCCGCAACTATTAAGCGGCCCCGTTTGTCGTCTTACAGTTATCCAGTTCGCATCTTTGATTTCACTAACAATTTACGAACGGTGCTGAATATTACTTGTGACGGACTAGTATTTTTCTCTCATGTTTTTGTGTTTCCTTGTGCTCTCTCGAAAGTTGCCGATTACGCGTGTTTCCTAACAAGGTCTCTGATGGAGTATTAAATGAAAACACAATTCTGTCATAAGAATATCTTGTTTGACATTAGTCATTTGTAATGAATGTAATGCTACTAGGCTCTCATATGTGTACAATTTATTTCCACGTAAGTAAAAAAAAAAAAAAAAAAAGATAAAATATGCCTCTGGCCGAGCGAACTTTGGAGTAAAGGACTCAGGTGGCACTAACGTTGGTCACAGTTCGAAATTGCAAGGTACTGTGGGAAGTGAGAGGACTGAGTACCTTTATAATTCAAAAGATGGTTACATGTTAGGGCGATGTAAACTACGACAGGAAGAAGTTACTAAGTAGACATACAAAGAATACTGTATAATTTGTAAATTAGTATTAAGCACGAAGCAGCAAAGGGAACAAATGTGAATATCAAATAGAAATTTATGTTCCTTAATTGCAAAATGTAGATGTCATATCGTGTTCCTCGACGTGTGACGAGAGTGAAAGGAACCTGTGACCACTGGAGACAGCGCCTAGAGTTCCTCCAAAAAAATCTTAACACAACACACACACACAGCTGTCGTACTAACAAATGTAAATCCATCTGATGATGGAGGTTGAAACCTTCGAAACGCGTCGTTGAGATAAATGAACAGTGTCTGGTAACAGTAAACTTGTTATTTCATTTAAAGAGTTTATTTAGTTCTTTCGTTTTTCAAACTACATAGAGCTTCCTGAATTTAATGTTTTCATACGATAATACCGAAGTTCGCCAGTATTGTCTATTCTGCTCCAGTTAGAAAAGCAAATGCAATCTGAGAAATATAGTTTTTATTTGGTGAAGTTGAGCAGTTCTTTAGACGTAGTTTTTACGTTTTGTATCTGAGAAACAAGTAAAAAAATGAATTTTGCGGTTTCTAGTCTTCTGTCAATAAAAAGCGAGTGGCATCCTGTACAAACAAAGTGATTGAAAATTTAATCATTTCTAAAACAACAGTTCCTCGCTAAGAGTTTGTTACAGCATCAAGATTACGGATTCACGATCTACGTGCTGTTTTCTGCGCAGGGGATAACAACTATAGAAGACTGCAGGATGGTAAACATTTGTTAAAACTTACGCATTCCACTCAAGGCGGTGGAAGCGAATAGGCACTTCGCGTCTTAGCACAAATCAGAACAGTGACACATCATCTGTGGCAACACAGAGGAGGTATGAAGGAGAGAAATATTTTTGAGGGAGAAGTTTATCGTACACACGTATAAAAATCACTCTCTCTTTTCCAACTTGCCGTACATTGATCAACGTAAAAGAAGTATCTCAAGCGAAATACTTTGGCGAGCTGTTGAGCTAGCGAATCGGAAGCGAGAGTGGCCGTTTGTTTCGCTGGGAACTGGCAGCTGGAACGGCTCAATGAGAGTCTAGTCTGGTCTGTTCTTGCCGGTTGGCGCTTTTTGGCTACCATGGCGCTTTCATGGTGATAAGAGTCGGGGAATACTAAGTCATGCCTAAGCTGCCGTTAACGCCACAACGGCTGTATTTAGAGCAGTACGGCGAGCGGGGAGGATAGACTGCTGATGAACAGCGCCGCACTGCGTTGAGCAATGAGTCGTGGTCCTGAACTATCCCCGGTCGACCACCGTCGACGAGAATGGCAGCGAGCTGAGGAGGGGCCCCAATCTTCCCACGTTCTGGAGAGGCAGAGCGGTGTTACTCCTGGTGTCATGATATCATGTAGGGAGCCAGCGTGTACGACCTCAGGTCTGGGCTCTTAGTGACTGAGGGAACTGGGAAGGCTCAACTGTTCGTCCGGAAATACTGTGTCCTGACGTGATACCTATCAAGCGACAGCATCGCAGTACCAATTTCCACACATCAATACCATTTTACATATAACATGTGTCTCGCTCAGCTATCTATCTGATGTTAAAGTATTCCCATGGCGAAAAACATCCCTAGATCTGTCTTCGATAGAGCATACGTGGAACAAGTTCGGAAGTCAACTCCTCCGAATGATGATATGCAGAATGCCTAACACAGCGAGTATTTACAAAAGTTCTGAGACAGCCCGCCTAAGGAGTGGATACAACTGCTTTGGCACCATTCCCAACTGAATCAGTGCATACACCCAGGCCAGAGTAGGTGCAATGTTGTAGTGATGAGTGGGCTCATAGTGCCAAGTCTTTTGTAAATTTGACTCGACGTTGTTATCACAGTAACAATATCACATTCCCTTTCAACCTGTGAAGTTTTATTCAGTTTCCTCGCCGCCTTCTGGGACATCCACACTTTTGTCAGGCTGTGTACATCGAGCTAGAGTTCATTTAAGATTTGTATGGAAACCAGAATCCAATTATTGGGGTCGAAGGTCATGAAAGGGAAGCAGTGGTTGAGAAAGGAGTGAGACAGTGTTGTAGTCTCTTCCTAATGTTATTCACCCTGGATACTGAGCAAACAATAAAGGAAACCATGAAAAAATTTGTAAATGGAATTAAAAAGTCCAGGGATAAGAGATAAAGTCTTTGAGGTTTGCCGATGATATTGTAATTCTATCAAAGACGGCAAAAGACCTGGAGGATCAACTAGACGAATGGATATGACTTCGAAAGAGTTTACAGGATAAAGAACAACTGAAGTAAAACAAGGGTAATGATCGAATGATTAGATTAAGAAATGAGACACTTAAAGTAGTAGATGAGCTTTGCTATTGGGGGAGTAAAATAACAGGATAGCCGAAGTACAGGGGATATAACGTGGAAAATAGAAAATAGGAATAGCATGATAAGCGTTTCTGAAAAAGAATAATTTGGTATCAGATACATATTTAAGCGTTCGGAAGTCTTTTCCGAAGGTATTTGTCTAGAATGTAGTCTTGTGCAGAAGTGTAATGAGAACGATAAATAGTTCAGACAAGAATACATACAAGCTTTTGAAATTTATTTTTACAGAAGAATGCTGACGATTCTATGAGTAGGTCAAATAATTAATGAGAAGGTACTGAATCGAACTGGGGAAAAATAAATAAACCATTGGTTGGTAGAACCCATGCTTAGGCATGAAAGACAATTTGGCGATGGGGAGAATTTGTTTGGAGGGGGGTGGTCATAGAAGGAGGCTAGGGTTTGACTACAGTAAGCAGGGGCAAATGGTTACAGGTCATAGTAGTTATGCAGAAATGAGGATGCCTGCAGAGGATAGGCTAGTGTGGCGAGTTGGAGCAAATCCTCCTTTTGGAACGAAGGCCGCAGCACACCGCATGGTACAGGTGCTAAGGTGTGCTCTGATTTATTAGACCGACGCATTCCAGGACGATTCGTGCATCACCCATACGAAGCAAACAGATAAACTGCCTTATAGTGGACCAATATTCGGTTTCTTTTATACAAAGGAAGCTGTGTACCGGTGGGTCCATGCTTCGAACTCTTTTAGCTCTATTTCCTTTGCGTGAAGTATAGTCTCCTTCAGACCAAACAAATAGCATTCATGTTATTCTCAAACATTCGCCGCGGAGCGATCACTGGAAGCGGATGAACATATGGAATTTTATGTCCATTCACTGTCTCTGTTTGGCGAGAGAATCTCAACAATTTTCAGGTACTCGCTCCGTGGTATACGCTATCCTATAGACTTATGCAGAAGGTGTTTTTACGTCTAGTGTTCCGTAAAACAGAACCCTTTTTTTATTGTACCCGTAGTGTGTTGGGAGCACCGTCATCTTTTCCCCAAATATCACTGAAGGAAAGACCTACATTTAGTCACATTTCCTGATGAGTGTTTTATTTCGCAGTAACTATTTTCGGTGCTGAGCTCATCATCAAGAGGCAGCGAAGATTTTTTCTTATTTTTTTCACCTTATTGTGGTCACATAATACAACGGAATTTTCATGATTTTCCTATTTAGAAAAGCTTTTATGTTATATACGATGTCCTTACATTTCATTTAGTCGAGGAAAGGTTTTTCTTTACGCTCTTGCAGCACATTAGTCTGTATCCTCGATAATTATGGCGCATGCTGAACACGAGCTTAGCTAAAGACAAGATCGTCGACACATGTGTTTACATCTGACCAATCAAATTACTAGGCGACTTACATCAGATGTAAACGAATGGGTCCCTCAACTTGTCTTTAGTCAGGCTCATGTTCAACTTATCCCATACAATGGATGAAAACCTCTATGTGGCAGAGCATAAGGAAAAAAACTTTCCTCAGATAAGTAAAATGGAAAGTCGTTGTATGTAAAATAAAATCTTTTCTAAGCGAGAAAGCCGTGCATATTCTGTTATATTAAAGGACCAAAACAATGTGAAAGTTGTTCAAGAAATCCTCGCTGCCATCTGACGATGGGATCAGGTCCGAAGCTAATTACGGCGAAATGAAGCAATCTGAAAAAAGTGTGGCTAAAGCCCTTTAACTACGTCCTTTATATCCGCATTTCAGATGAAAGTTCAACGTGTTAATCATTGACATCTGTGTGACTATTAACAATAATTTCAAGCATGTAATGAAACTTAATTTCAGTTTTGTCCATACTACACGTCGTTACGCTTGAATATCAAAATGAATGCGATATTTATTGTAATAGTTAGTTCTAATCCAACTCAGAGCGGGTCGCAGGTTTACGATCAATAAGGTGTAATACTCGCTGATAGCTCACTGGCGACTGCAATTATGTGGCCTCGCTTACACTTAATTGACCACTCATTCAAAACTCTCTGTTGTATTACAAGTGCGCGCTTGAGACGTGTTGAAGAAAGTACACAGCTTGTTTTTAAACTTGTAGGATTTCTATTTTATTTTACGCCACTGCCAGTTGAGATTCGTCGCGGCTTACAGGATATCACCCAAACATTCAGTTAACCCAGCAGTAAAGTCTCCCTCCGTTAGAAAAACTAAAATCGTTAGGTTTGCAGATGTTCTACCTTAGTTTCTAAGGATTCAGACAAGAAATGAATAATAGAACATTAGGACTCAGAGAAGAATTGAATAGTAGAACATCAGGACCCAGACAAGAATTGAATAATAGAAAAATATATGGATTTCAATTACGAGACACAGGGTGTTCAGTTAACGCGACAATCTAGAAAGGACATGGATTCGAATGGAGAACGAAAAGAAGAACCAGCGTCGTAACATATTCAGCATATTTTCACTGATTAATGTCTAAATTTAAATCGTTTCTTCTGGACAATCCTTTCTCTTCTAGCACAACGTATACAAGACAAAGGTTTTCCAGTAGTTTCGTAGAAAGTAAAGACTTTTCATTAGTAGGTGAATTACTTAAGGAAGTGTTACAAGGTTAGTGGTAGATATACACCCAGACAAAACACAGATAAGAGGTCTTTAATCTGTCTCATTCCACATCAGATGAGTTGAAGCGAAATGCAAATGATCTATGGAACGAAGAATTAGCTCATCAAAAGACTGGATTACGTATGCATGGTGTTTCGGAAAGAACTGACACAAATACGCAAATACGCAGATCACAATGTGTGCCTTACTTTTGTGTTTACAGGTAAAAACTGTCACGCAAATTATATTTACTGATCTTCAGATTTGACTTTTGGCTTCTAGGCGTTACAGCCGACTCATCATGTATTTAAATCCTTGCCATCTTTCATATATAAGCTGTAAATTTTAAGTTTACAAACCAGAATAGCTCGAAAAATAAACTTTGTAGAATCCAAAGTTGATTATTTTCGAGGGGGACATCTGGTGGTGCTAAAATTAGCCCGCCACCTCTAGGGGTGGGGGAGCGAGGCAACTTTAAAATTTCAAATGGGAACCCCCATTTTTTATTGCAGAATCAGATTATACATAAAAAACTACGTACATTTTGTTTTAAACATTTGTAGTTGGGGCTGTAATTCAAGAAAATCTATGTACTCATTTTTGCGTGGAAAATGGTTATGGATAAATAAAAAATACTTATTTACTTCGTACATTTTGATTTGCTAAAACCAAAACTCTCCCTCTCTCCCAATAGGGTGGGGTTTGAGAGAGAGGAATTAGAGTTATACAAATGTTGACCCAAATACTGTATAAATTAATTAATTAAACATTTGTAAAACTCTATTTCCTCTCTTGGTTCAAATGGCTCTAAGCACTATGGGATATAACATCTGAGGTCATCAGTCCCCTAGAACTTAGAACTACTTAAACCTAACTAAGGACATCACACACATCCATGCCCGAGGCAGGATTCGAACCTGCGATCATAGCGGTCGCTCGGTTCCAGACTGCAGCGCCTAGAACCGCACGGCCACTCCGGCCGGTGGTATTAGAATCGTCAGTGTCACCTGTAAGAGGTAAAATCCCTACTCCAAGATCTCGGACGCTGACAGAAAGTTTTATTAATTGTAGCATTGATGTAATATTCGTATGACTGTAAGACGCGATGCTAGTTGTCATCTGAGATGTGGGCCAATAATGTGTTTAAGAGAAGACTAAGTACGTATTTAGGTTATCAGAGATAAAATGTGTCACGTACAGGGGTGTATAGAAAAATATGAAAACATAAAAAACGGAACGCACTACCGTGCGCAATGCAGCGTAGGGAAGAAGATCGACATTTAAAACAGCTTCTAGTCGTCTCGGATTGGACAAATGCAGGTCCTATATAGTTATCAAGGGGAATCTTATACCATTCCTTTTGCATAATAGCGGCAAGCTGATAATAATGAAAATGGTGGGTAGCCTGCTACGCGTGGGACGGTAGTCCACTACTCTCGTTGCTGCTAGTGAATGTTTCGGGGTGGTACAGTACTACCTGCTCTCGGATGGCAGACGCATGTGTGCTTACGGAATGCCTGATTGCGGCGATTCCCCACTGTGGTGGTCAGACGTGGTTGCCCGAAACATTGCCTGCCCAAACGTTCCCGTGCACTCCGAATGCGGATGACTGGCATATCCGAGTACTCCACAAACCTGGATATGCGCGATTCGATCAGCCTGCCATAATGAGGTTCATTTCAAACACTGTCAGGTGCTGATAGCGCTGTCTCAAACGAGTAAGCGGCGTCTCCGTGTCCTTCACAGTGATCACGACATCTGACGCTACCGTACTGGGCCTAGGAAGAACACTAAACATGAACAACACTAATTAACTTCGATCTGTCACAGATAATTACAACTTTAATCAGTTGCATACCCAATGAAAATGTCTACGTGGACGAATTTACGTTGAAATCCGACTATGTTTCCTGTTTCGCTTCTTTTTTCAGGTTCAAGTGGTTCAAATGGCTCTGAGCACAATGCGACTTAACTTCTGAGTTCATCAGTCGCCTAGAGCTTAGAACTAATTAAACCTAACTAACCTAAGGACATCACACACATCCATGCCCGAGGCAGGATTCGAACCTGCGACAGTAGCGTTCGCTCGGCTCCAGACTGTAGCGCCTAGAACTGCACGACCTCTCCGGCCGGCTCTTTTATCAGGAAGTGTAGACTGAAAACAGGGAACAAAATCTACAAGTTCTTCAGATTACACGACATGTTAAAAACAGGATACTTTTCCACTGCTTTCGTGAGTACCTGCCCATGTGGACGTATGATACCTGATCAGATGCAGATGACATGAAAATGTGGCCATCTGATGACTTACCGTGTTGTAGATCCAAACACGTCCGTTACGATTTATGGATCCACATGTAGAAAAGGCGTTCTCGCTTCCCACGCCCGGGTTCCCGGGTTCGATTCCCGGCGGGGTCAGGGATTTTCTCTGCCTCGTGATGGCTGGGTGTTGTCTGCTGTCCTTAGGTTAGTTAGGTTTAAGTAGTTCTAAGTTCTAGGGGACTGATGACCATAGATGTTAAGTCCCATCGTGCTCAGAGCCATTTTTACGAAGCCACAACGTCCACTCGTACACGGAAACCAAGTAAACACGCTGTATGTAGGCGAGATGTCGATAGTCTAAGACGTATATTAGACTGCCTGCTGAGCTTCTTTTTTTTTCCTTCATTGAATTTCCATTCCCCCCGAAGGGGGCGGGCTGGCAGCAGCTTAGTGCGCTGCTCTACAGCCTGCGGACTTTTTAAAAACGTAAGAAGAAAAGAAACAAGGAAAACAGGCGATAAAACGGTGACTTAAATTGTAAAACGGCGGAAAATTGTGGAAAGTTAAAACATAAAGCAAAGGGGTTGGCAATGGTAATAAAATACACAGGAATCAGACAAGTAACATAGTAGACACACAATTAAAAAAACATGGCGACAGTCTGGTTTCTGTTCGCAAGAGATAAAAAATCACACCCAGCAACAGTATGATGGCCGTTCGCAACACTTCCCAAAAGACACACAACACAGAACACTCACTGTAGAACACTCACTGTAAAACACTGCACGAAAATGTCGGCACAAAGAGGACACTCCCTAGCCAAGGGCAGATGGGGGGGGGGGGGGGGGGACCTGGATTAGGGGGAAAACAAGGAGGGAGGACAGGAAGAAACGAAAGGGGGGAAACCAAAGGAGGGAGAGGGGGGAGAGGGGCAGGGCAGACGGGAGAGGGAATGGGAAAAGGCAGAGGAGGGAAATGCAAAAGGACTCGGGGGAGAGAAGGGGGGCAGAGAGAGGGTAGGTGGGGAAAAAAGAGGATGGATGGTGGGAGAGGGAGCCTGGGAAAAGGACAGAGGAAAGGTGGGGGAGTGAGGATCAGAGTTGATAGGAGGGATAAATGGAGGGAGAGAGGGCATCATCCGGGAGGGGGAGTTGATGGAAGCCACCTTGGGAAAGGAGATGAAGGGTGTAGAGATGGAGGGTAGGGGGCACACAACAGTAAAGATGTGGCAGGGGGCGGGGATGGGAGAGGAGAGGAGCAACCAGGGGATGAGAGGGATCAAGGTGGCGGGAGGTGTAGAGCATGCGGATATGTTTGAGGAATAGGAGCAGTTGGGGAAAGGAATGAGGTCATAGAGGATCCACTTGGGGGATGGGAGGCGTATACGGAAGGCGAGGCGGAGTGCATGATGCTCAAGGATCTGGTGGGACTTATAGAATTTGGGGGGGGGGGGCTGATAGAGTACCTTGCCATTGGCCGCTGGGACCACGTGCTCCACCATGGCGCCCTCACATTATACGCGGGCCAGGAGTGCGCGGAGCCACGGCTTATGGCGCGATGGCTGCAGAGGCCTCTAGTGGTAGTTGAGGTCCATGCCATCTGGCGCAGATTCGAAACCCGCAGTGCTCGGTACCAGAAAGGGGTTGAAATAATAGGGCAGTTTTTTAAAATAAATTATCATTAAGGAACTACTGAAGCATTTTTAAAGTAACATCATTAAAATACATATTTGACTTTCAGGTTAGAAATATAAAAATACGTGTCTCAGGGTTTTTGGAAATTCAAACTCTAAGGGGATGAAATATGAGGTAATAAAGCCTGGTGTTGGAAATTCAAGCCGTGATGGGGTTACATAGGGAATGAAAACTATTATGACAATATTTCATTCTAAAAATATTTTTGATGCTAAATCTATGAAAACTTATATTTCGCTTCACAGTTATGAATAAAAAAAAACCTTGTTTCATTGTTTCTGGAAATTTAGCTCCTAAGTGGAGAATGAAACAGGGGATGAAAACTTTTATGACAACATATCCTGATATTAAAACATTTTAAAGCCAACTCTATGAAAATTGGTATGTTGTTTTTAGGTTATAAATAACGAAATATGGTTCCATGGAAATACCACCACAAGAACTCAAAACGCAGGATTAACAAAAGCCTCCGAGTCCAGCCATCAAAATCGCATTTTGAACAGACCATTCTCCTGCGGCCTTAATTACGGTGAGAAGATTAGGTGGCGTTGCAATTTGCGAACTAAATCAAAGAAAGCCTTTTAACGGTCACCACTACACATCAGTTTCGTCAGAACTGCGTAGAAAAAGAGACGGCTCTTTAATATATTAATTTTTCAGTACAACGGATATACAGTATGTTTATGACATTATTTTTCTTGTAATTACTATGCAAACGCGAGTGAAGCATGTGGGGGCTAAGCTAGCAATTATTATTATTACTGTTTTCGACTATTCCGTTTTAAGAGAGCGACTGAACTTGAGTTTGTCATGAATTTCCTTCTTCCTTCGTTCTCCCTAAATTCTCTTCATACTCTCGCTGTGTTCTCTGCTGCACTCTTTCGACCTTAATTCCCTCATCTTATAGGGGCATGTTTTGTTTAAGTGGGTATTTCTTTATCATGTTTATAAACTGTTCTTGATTGTTTATGATGTCTTATGTGATTCACAATTCTTTGATGCCTTAGTTTTACCTTGACAGTAATAAATTTTTTATTGTAGCAATTTCAAGTGAGCTTATATGTTTTGTAATTTGGAGATTTTTTTCTTGATTGGCTATCGTGTTAAGTCTTGATGATTGGATGGTCTCTGCTAGATATTAGAAGTGTTTTGCCATTTTACCTTATTGAGTTGTAATGGAGAGACTGTCTTTCCGTGTATTGAGTTTCATCGCTGGAAATTTGTGAACCAGTTTTCTGTGAGACTGCGTGAAGCTTCTCCATTTTAATCTGGCTTCTTCTCTAATGTTCATTAGAATGCCAAAATTGTCAGCAAAAGCCAGACACTTCACATTGATTCTCTGTTCCTTTTTAATTCAGCCTCTAATTCCCACTATTTCCTTTTCCCATATCCCCACATTAAAAAAAAAAAATTAAAATAGGAGGGGGGGAGTACATCTCCTTGGCGAACACCGGCATCGATACGAAATGCTTCTGACGTTCCTCACATGAATTTAAACTACGAGGATGTATCTGTTAATGCCTGTTGGATAGCTGACCTTGTTTTTCTGTCAGTTTCTAATTCCTCTATGGTACGGAATAAAATTTATCTATCTACTGAATCATAATACTTTTCAACGTCGACGTAAGTCACCACAGTATTCCTGGTCCTTCCTGTTTGCAAAATTGTCTTTAGGTTCCATTCGGCTCTATACAAGATCGGCCTTTGCGAAACCTTGCCTGATGCTCTCCTGTTAATGGGCCTGTCTCTTCTTCTGGTCGACTTAACAGGGACTTTGAAGGAATTTTGTATACTTCAGAGAGCAGTGAAATTCCCTTATAGTTATGTGGATTGGTTTTATCTCCTTTTATGTGGATAAGATGAATTAATGTACGTTCCCACTCTGTTTTATTGCAATTAAGTAATCTATTATTATTATTATTATTATATTCCATATTTTGTTATTATTATTACTAAAATCGTGGGTATCTCTTGCACGTTTAAGGTGAATGTGACGGGAAGTTGATCGGCGCCTGGACTGTATCGGAAGCTTTCAGTAAGTCACGAAGTATCAGTAAGAGCTACGCTGTCTACAGCTGCCTTCTGTATCTCAGAACCGAACAAGATAGGGTGGGTTTCACAAGATCGGTACTTCCCATATTGATACGTTGTTAGGAATTGTGCGGTCTCCTGAAAAATCACCTTAGACGAGCACAATGTGTTCCATATTTGAGTAGTTTAGCCTGGTGGGGTTAATAACTCCGTTATTGTCCGTAAGCTAAATATGCCCTCCCCGCCTTCCCCGATTGATACTCTACAGAGAGAACCTCACTTCGGGCTGCACAGCCAGTGACGGCTGGGTTCCAGGCTGCTGCAGCAGGGTTTCGCGAGCTGGGGACTGCTCAGCGCATCGGACCAGCCCACCGCCGCATCATTTCCGGTAAGCTCTGCGCGCGCCTCAGTGTCAGCAAAGCTGCAACGGCGTTTATCTTGGTTTCACTTCCTGAGTCGTGAGTGGGAAGAAACCACTCTCTATTGGAAGGCAACCAGAAGAAAAAAACACTAAACCTCAAGGTGAACTACGTGCTGCATAGGTGATCAGATGTGAAGGCGATCAATCTCTGGGGCACCTATCGCAAAAAAAGTTGCATTAAGCTTGCTTCGTAACCGGCGGTATGTCTGAGTATACACATATTTCCTGTTTATCGTGGGAACAGAACTGATCTCATTTCACTAACGACGTACGGTGACGGCTGGAAAGACATACTGTGACAGAGTAACAACACCCTCGTAACGAGGGGTCCTTGAGATAGCGCACTGACAGAGCAGAACCTTCAGACAGAATTTCTTCTACAATAGTTGGATTTTTTCTTCGCCGTCCCGACAGGCGAAGGCGAATGCGAATGCGAAGGCGAAGGCGAAGGCGAAGACTGTATCGAACAATATGCACTATATTGCCACTCACACCTATATACAGGGTGAGTCGAGTAAGACGTAACACCCCCATTATTCCGGGGGCGATTGCACGTATCGACAAGCGGCGAATCATAGCCGACTATGGGGTACATACTTTGGTACATGCACAATAATCACAACGTTTATATTGACCGAGATAATGAGGCAAGTACATGTTTTTTAAATGGGACGCTATATTTTTTTACCATCATTCGAACGCTCTGCAAAAGACGCGTACAATGATGTAACGCATGTTGCTATTGTGATTCAAGCTTCGCTTAAAAGACGCTGGGAAATATTGTGCGATTGAAGGTCGAGGCGGTCGGAAGCGGCTGCAGACTGTAAACACGACTCGCGCGACCCGCAAGCCGAGTTGCCGTGCTCTATGCAGCATGCACGGCCTACGCTACGTAGGTAAATCCTCATCCGCCCTCTTTTAAGCAATGTTTGAATCACAATAGCAACATGCATTACATCACTATACGCGTCTTTTCCAGAGCGTTCGAATGATGGTAAAAAGTGTAGCGTCCCATTTAAAAAATATGTACTTGCCTCATTATCTCGGTCAGTATAAACGTTGTGATTATTGTGCATGTACCAACGTATGTGCCCCATAGTCCGCTATGATTCGCCGAAAACCGCATGACGATACGTGCAATCGCCCCCGGAATAAAGGGGTGTTACGTCTTACGCGACTCACCCTGTATATATAGGAGAGAGAGAGAGAGAGAGACGAATCAGGAAGGAAGCAATTATCGGAATGATACGAAAATCAGTAGATGTGATGTAGATGTACAAGCAAATAAATGGTTTCAATTTCAGAAAAATTGGAAGATTCATTCAAGGAAAGAGCATCACAAATTGAGCAAGTCAATAATTCATTGGCCCACCCCTGGTCCTTACGCAAGCACTTATTCGGCTTGGCATTGACAGAGAGGGTTGTTGGATGGCCTCGTCAGGGATACTGTGACAAATGCCATCCAACTGTTGCGTTGGATCGTCGTTGGAGGGTCCCGTCCCTAATGCTCCAAACGTCGTGAGTTGTGGAGAGATCCAGCGATCTTGCTGGTCAAGGTAGGTTTTGGCAGGAACGAAGATAAGCAGTAGCAACTCTCAGCATGTGCAGGAAGGCATTATCTTGCTGAAATGTACGACAAGAATGTCATGAAGAGCAACAAAATGGGGCGCAGAATATTGCGGATCACAACCAAAGGGGTCTTGGTGCGAAAAGAAACGGCACCGCAGACCATCACTCATGGTTGTCCATCCGCATGGCGGGCGACAGTCAGTTTGGTAAGCCACCGCTGTCGCGGAAGTCGCCAGATTCGTCTGCCCTGGCCACTGGAGCTCATTTCGAAGCGGGACTGAACACTGAAGACATTTCTACTTCAGTCAGTGAGAATCCAAGTCGAAGACGTGTCTGGAGACGTCCCGGACAGCAGTACCAGCCTGCCTGTCGCCCGCCATACTCCCGACAACCGGGAGGGATGGTCTGACGTACCGTTTCTTTTCAAAGGGGGACCCGTTTTGTTGTTATCCGCGGCACTCTTATAGCACAGCGGTATGTCGACGATATTCTACGCACCGTTTTGTTGCCCTTCATGGTCAGTCATCCTGGGCTTACGTTTCAGCAAGATAACGTCCGCCCGCGTGCGGCGAGAGTTTCTATTGCTTGTCTTCCTGCTTGTCAGACACACTCTTGGTCAGCAAGGTCCTCGGATCTCTCCCTGGCTGAGAACATTTGGAATATTATGGGCAGTGCTCTACGACCATGCCGCTATTTTGACAATCTAACGCGCCAATTGGATGGATTTTAGACGATATCCCTCAGGAGACTGTCCAGCAGCTCTATCAATCAGTTCAAATGGTTCAAATGGCTCTGAGTCATGGGACTTAACTTCTGTGGTCATCAGTCCCCTAGAACTTAGAACTACTTAAACCTAACTAATCGAAGGACATCACACACATCCATGCCCGAGGCAGGATTCGAACCTGCGACCATAGCGGTCGTGCGGTCCCAGACTGAAGCGCCTAGAACCGCTTGGCCACAGCGGCCGGTTATCAACAAGCGCCAAGCTGAATTACTGCTTGCATAAGGACCGGGACTGGCCAAAGCGCTATTGATTTGTTCAATATATTACGCTCCTTCTCCTCAATAAATAAACCAATTTTTCTGAAATTGTAATCGTTTGGTTACCTGTACATGTACATCACATCTGCCGACTTCCGTCCCATTCGGATAATTCCTTCATGGTGCGTGGTTTTTTTTTTTTTTTGTTAGGGTTCACATACGTAGTGTACCAACTAAAATGAAGACTCAATATGTCCCAAGTGATTTGTCAGAGGGTGAGTGCCAGACTACGAATGTAAAGATCCGGGACTGTAATCGTCAACTCTTTCTATGATTTGACCTGACGCTTATACCTTATTACACCTATGGCAGTGATATGTCACTGTGGAAAGCGGCAAAGTGCAGTGTGGTTCGGAGGCCACGTTAAATTTTGGATCCCCCTGTAACTGCTTAGGAAAGTAATTTCTCAGATTGCAGGAAAGAAAGGGCATACGACCTAGCATCAACCACAACATGGTTCGGAGTCCCCGTTAAATTCTGGTCCCACAGTAACTGCTTGGGAAAGTAATTTCTCAGATTACAGGAAAGAAAGGGCATCTTTTGAGGAAGATTTTACTTAAGTAACTGAATATGTGTAAGAAAAAATTTTGGCAGTTATTATTACTAAATGGAACAAAGACCCTTCGCAACGGTGTTCCATTGCTCGTGATAACACGTTTATAATTACATGCTGATACTAGCAGTGAAACGGTTTGAAAAGAATGGCTGGGGTAAGGGAATGTTTACCAGCCAACAGAGCTTGAACTGCGCTTTACTGCTACACCTTAGCTTCGCTTTTACTATATTATTCGAAGTTTTTTGCAATATGGTCCAGTGTAAACAACGGATTCTGTTATATGTATGTACTCTGCACTATGGCACAGTGATTCATGGCAGTAGATTTCATTTAAATATGTTATAGCTTCAGCACCTTCGTCGATGTCAAAAAGGTGCGTATACAGATACACAGAAAAGTAGCCAATACTTTGCTATTCTCTTTTACTTCTTCTTTTTCCTGGCCTTTATCCCGTACCTTCACGGGGTCGGCATGTTAATCATGGGGCCTGGCACTGTTAGTGATAGAGGGTTGCCGGATGCCTTCCTGTCGCCATCCGTTCCCCTGCGACGAAATTTGTGTGTCTCAACTACTTGCGTGTAGTGCTATCCCATGTGAATATGTGCGAAAGTTTTCTAAATGTTTGAGAATCTTTTAACTAAGGCAGGACGTGAGAAACAGCCCATCACCTCGTCGGATGCAGGAAACCCCATAAAAATCACATCCAGGCTTGCCGGGGCCAGCTCATTTACCATAATTCCGGAAGCGGCGTGCCAAGGTGCGCAGCTGTCCGGGCCGTGTTACTCTCGTGCAACTATCACTTCATCGAAAGGATGTCTCGATACCTTGAAAGTGTATTAATCAGAGATGTCCCATTTGGTTGAAATATTGTCTTTGAAATGTATTCCAGTGTTTCATTCGGCACGAAGATTTAGTGGAAAGAATCACTTCTCACTACCTCTAACAGAATCCAACGGAAATGAAAACTTACAACAATCTCACCCTTGCTGACGCCGATGTTTTCTGCAAGAATCCTTTTGAATAGTTAAAGTAAGGTTGCCATGGTCAAAGGCAGAAATGCACGAAAAAGGAAATACGACCTGCGCGAGCGTGAAACCTCGAAATTGTGTTTAATTCCACTATTGTGTGTAAATTGTCCGGAAAACTATTTGCTTTGGTGCCTTAACTGCAAGGCTTTCTCTGAGAAAAAGGTAATTGGTCAAACAGTAACGTAACGGAGGCAACAGTTGCGGGCAATTCAATTAATTAGCTTCGTGTCGCACCATCTTTGGCGCTAATGACGATGGCGGCGACGTTTCGTGAGTGAATGTGGTCGGACAAAAGGTTCCTTTATGGTTCGAATTGAAGAACGATGGCAGACATATCGGGATTCATTTCATGGCATCCTTTGCCTTAATGGTGTCCTGCTGGCAAGCGGAATGGAACAAATCATGTTGTTGTCAACGTTTCTGTACTGTGGTCTGCGTGTAGCATAGCTTATCAGTCAGGTAACATTTTACCTTTCTTCTAACGAACAACTGGGACGTTCTTCCGGGTATTGTAATCTCTGAGGTCCGGCGACATTCCGGTTACGCGACAAGTGGTACTAATTCCTTCGTCGTCGCAACTGGACATCCTCCCTCGATGCTAATAGCTCTGTCTAATTGTAGTGTTCATAGCGTATGTTCAGAACTGGTAAAAATCAGGCAATCTTAAAAGTGCTTTTGAGCTGAGGCTGCTTTAATGGAAACACACAAACTGTACTCAAGCTGTCTTCAATTACTGACGTCCCTATCATTTCCACTGGATGAGAATTGCTTAAAGTGTAGCCTAAAAAAATTAAAATTGGCCCACATCTCCAGATCAAACTGCACTGGTCTAAAGCCAAAGCACTAACGAATAAGGAAAGAGGAGTTGTCCTCGTACGCTAAGTCGTCCGAAGAGGTCTTATTCAGTGCTGCAGCTGATATTACTACACATTCTTATACACGCTTCCTCACTTCCCATACGCTGAGATACGTGACAATGGCTGAATAGATATCGTGGTGACGGATCTTCGAAACAACACTTATCCTAAGAGATTGAAATCTGTAACCTATATCAAGCAATAAACTTTTACGCATATTCCGAAGACGTCACAAACCACAGCCGTTCACACATACCAGAAAGGCTGAGAATACAGAAATAGCAGTGCAGTAAAACTATGAGGCAAGTTCATTGTAACAATAATCGAAATACCAGAACCATTTCATAATTGGGTCCGCCCCGATAACTGAGTGGTCAGCGCGGCGGTCTGTCGCGCCAAGGGGCCCAGCTCGATTCCCGGCTGGGTCGGAGATTTTCTGCACTCAGGGACTGGGTTTTGTGTTGTCCTCATTATCATTTCATCATCATCAGTGGAAGGGAACGGGAAACCACCACTGGAATCACTTCCCTAGACGCTCATGCGGTGGACCTCTCTGACGAGGCTTCCCCCATGAGAAGACCTGCCGTACGGCAGAACACAAAGTGTTTTTCATAATTGGACACCAGAGGAATCCCAGGGGAAATTAAAAAAAGTAAATAATGTGGACTTGGCTACTCTCACAGTAAACAGTTGTCTTGGCATAAATGTTCTTAACTCTTAGGCATCTGCAGGATGATTCAAGCGGAACACGCACGCCTTAAGGGATGACGGACGTTTCTGCAGGGAAAATTGTTGTAAGGATATGATGTGTTCAAAATGTCTCGGACATACAATTCGTTAATACTGTATAGGAAGTAGAAATTAGAAGATCGTTTCCTGTTGTGTTTTCTTACCATTCTCCCATCAACAATATCAGTATTTTTTGTAGTCCGTGTAGACTCACTGGAACTTGGGCTACTCACTGGAATTGAGTTCTAAATCTGTGGTTAACGTGCAAACAAGCATTTGAAACGTGAACAACTAATCCGTATTTTCTTTGTGCGTTGTACGTATAGACTTTTTTATTCAGGCAACGTCGCAGATAAGACTCAAATGGTAACAGCTACTATACATTTACATCACACTCCGCAAGCCACCTAATGGTGTGCGGCGGAGGGTACTTTCGGTACCACTATCTGATCCCTCCAACCCTGTTCCACTCGCGTGGGAAGAATGATTGTCGGTAGGCCTCTGTATTCACTTTAATTTCTCGAATTTTCTCCTCGTGGTCAATACGCGAGATGTATGTAAGGTTAAGTTGTAGATAAGTTATATAAAACTGCAACCAGTCGCTTTATTTGAATAATTATGTTTTATTCCATGAACCGGTTTTCTAACCTTTTCATGTTCATCTTCAGATGGTTTCTGAATATTACATCATTATTTCTAGCATAATGCTGGGTGCTGGCTCCATGACAAAAAAATGGAACATGCTTTAATGTATCGCCATGGATATAGCTAATCTGTCGATATGGGTGCAAATTTAGCTTTTTACTTACTGCTACAGTATGGGCGGCTGTTTTCGGTTAGTACCCATCTGTCTGCCTCCATTTTGATGTCCAGTTGTTATATCACTACACGCACTTTCACACAAGCTATGTTAATTTACACGCTGACAGCGAGACTTTGCCAGCATCGAGCATGCGCTTTACAACTGATGTTTGTAACAAAGATCTTGACAAAAAGTTATGGCATAGGTTTACTTTGCACAGAGATGTAATTTGGTCTTTTCTACATGTATTAAAGTCGATATAAGGGCAAATATTTTCATCAGACTGGTGATAACAAGAGAGCACAAAATGAAATAAATAAATAAATTACTATTAGAAAAAACTTCAGGTGATCCGATATCTTACTTCTATTTGTTGTTGTTGTTGTGGTCCTCTATTTGTATATTAACATATAATACAGGGAGTTTACAGCAAATATTTTAATCATGATTGGCGTTAACATGACTTCCCATGAATCATTAATACATACAACCCTGCAATAATAGATAAAGTAATCCATACAGCTAGATTAAATCAACCAACCGCTGAACAACCACCCACAAACAAGAAGACCATATTTATAAGCCTGCCTTTCCTGGGGACGATTTCTCACCAAATTGCCAACCTGTTCAAGACATACAACATAAAAATAAGCTTCTTCACTAACAACAAAATACATAATAAAATCATACACAGCACCAAAACCACTATACAACAGTCTCAAAAGTCAGGTGTATACAAGCTCCATTGCAACTCATGTCCTAGCTTCTACATTGGACAAACTGGTAGGAGTTTCACAACGAGATTTGAAGAACACACAGATGCGCTCCGTATTAACAACCTGAATAAATCCAGCTTTGCTTCACATCTTGCCCAACACAATCATTCTGCAAACAACATAGAACAAAATCTCCAAATACTCCATTTTGCCAGCAAAGGCACGATACTTGACCTTCTTGAAGAAACTGAAACATTTATCTACATAAATACAGCACCTGACTACCTACTCAATGACCAAATCGAACTGAGAAACAAATTTTTCCTTCCGAACTTTGAAGATCTACTTGTTCAAAACAAGTAACCGCTCAACCAACCCTACACCGCCTCCCCATCCCCTCCCCCCCACCCTAACGACCCCCTCCCCCCACCGTCCCTCTCCTTACATCCCACTTACACTGATGTCAATTAATATCCTACCACAGAATAAACCCTCTACTATATTTCTAAATGGTAAAGCCCTGTACTATTAACATAAATCAGTACTTTTATACATATTAATTCTAGCTGGAACAAACAGAAGCTGCCTTCACCAATATTCCAGATCACTTTAATGTAAGAACAAAAATAAGTCAACAGTTCACTTGAATTTTGTTCTTGTCTTTTAAATATAAAGTGTACGGTCATACAAACAGTTTTAGTCCATTACAGACGCTATAACTTTTATACACCCACCTTTAGCTAAAATAAACTGAATCTACTCTTGTTAATATGAAAGATCATGTTAACGTAACAACAGGAATAAATCAACATTTCATTTGAACGTTTGTTATTAATTTAAAAATTTTAATTTGAATATAAAGGTCCTAGTCATACAGACAGCTGCATCTCATTGCAAATACAATAATTATATATTAATGATTCCTGAGTATTCATGTTAACGCCAGTCATGATTAAAATATTTGCTATAAACCGCTCGTATTATACGTTAATGTACAAATAGAAATAAGATATCATATCGCCTGAAGTTTGTTATTGTAGTAATTTCTTTATTTATTTATTTTATTTTATGCTCTTATGTTATCGCCAGTCTGACGAAAATATTTGCCCTTATATCGACTTTAATACGTGTAGAAAAGAACAAATTACATCTCTGTGCAAAGTAAGCCTATGCCATACCTTTTTGTTAAGATCTTTGTTACAAGCAACAGTTGTAAAGCGCATGCTCGATGCTGGCAAAGTCTCGCTGTCAGTGTGTAAATTAATATAGCTTGTGTGAAAGTGCGTGTAGTGATATAACAACTGGACATGAAAATGGAGGCAGACAGATGGGCACTAACCGCAAAAAGCCGCCCATACTGTCGCAGTAAGTAAAAAACTAAATTTGGAACCACATCGACAGATTAGCAATAGTCATGGCGATACATTAAAGCATGTTCCATCTTTTTGCCATAGAGCCAGCACCCAGCATTATGCTAGAAATAATTATGTAACTTCGAGAAACCATCTGAAGATGAACCTGAAAAGGTTCGAAAACCAGTTCATGGAATAAAACATAATTATTCAAAAAAGTGACTGGTTGCAGTTTTATATAACTTATGTACATTCAATTTTAAGTCACGGCTCTAAAATACCCGTAGTGGATAGCCGTAATCTAAAGTAATATGTTGTCTGACTCCTCCTGAAATGTGCTGTCCCGAAATTTCAATAGTAAATCTCTCCGTAATGCACAACGCCTCTCTTGTAACGTCTGCCAGCGGAGTTTGTTTAGCATCTCCGTAACGCTCTCTCGCCACCTAAACGATCCCGCGATGAAACGTACCGCTCTTCGTTGGATCTTCTCTATTTCTTCTATCAGTCCTACCTGATAGGGATCCCAGATAGATGAACAGTACTCAAGAATCGGGAGAAAGTGCCTTATAAGTCACTTCTTTCGTGGTTGAGTTACATTTCTTAAGATTCTTCCGATGAATCTGAGTCTGGTGTCTGCTTTTCCCACTATCTGATATATATTTGGCCATTCCACTTAGGGTCGCTCTGGATAGTTACGCCAAGATATTTTACGGCAGACGCTGTCTCCAGCTGTTTGTCATTAACAGCGTAGCTGTACAGTAGTGGATTTATTTTCCTATGTATGCACAATATGTTACATTTATTTACGTTCAGGGTCAACTGCCAGTTTTTGCACCATTCATCAATTCTCTGCAGGTCGTTCTGCAATTCTTTCTATATTCTGGCGTTGCTACTTTGGTATAAACAACTTCATCATCTGCGAAAAGCTCTAAAGAGCATCCGACGCTTTCTACTAGATCATTTATATATATTGAGAACAGCAACGGTCCTATTACACTTCCCTGTGGTACTGCGGATATTAACTTCACCTCTGTCGACTTAGTTCCATTAAGAGCGACGTACTGAGTTCTATCTGCAAGAAAGTCTTGAATCCAGTCACAGGTCTGTACCGATAATCCGTAACCTCGTATTTTTTCAGTAAACGGGAATGCGGGACGGTGTCAAAAACCCTACTGGAATAAAGGAACACGGCATCAATCTGAGCGGTGTTGTCCACTGCACTGTCGATCTCATGTAGGAACAAAGCGAGCTGCGTTTCGCAGGATCTCTGTTTGCGGAATCCACCTTGATATTTATAGAGATGTTCTTTTTCCAAGAACTTCATAATTATTTAGCATAAAACATGTTCTGTAATTCTACAATAGATTGTCGTCAACGATATAGGTCTATAATTGTGTGGATCTGTCTTACGGCCTTTCTTAAAAACGGAAATTACCTGTGCTTTTTTCCAGTCGTCAGGTACCTTTCGTTGCTCAAGAGGTCTACGATAAATAACTGCTGCATAATCTGTATAGAATCTTATAGATATCTCAACTGGTCCTGAAGCCTTTCCACTACTAAGCGATTTTAGCTGCTTTTCAATTCCGCGATCGGTTACCTCAATTTTTGCCATCTCGACATTCGCACGACGATTGAAAGGATGGATAGTGTTACGATCTTTCGCGGTAAAACAACTTCGGAAGACCGAATACAGTATTTCGGCCTTCTCTCTGCTATTTTCCGTTTCTCTGCCGGAGTGGTCGCTGAGAGAATGAATAGATGATTTTAACCCACCTACTGCTTTTACATACGACCAAAATCTCTTAGGATTTGGTTGGAGAGATCAGATAGTGGTACCGAAAGTACCCTCTGCCACACACCATTAGGTGGCTTGCGGAGTATGATTTAGATGTAGACGAACTTTCGGTCTCGCCGCCTCGCACCTGCCTCCTTCACTTTCGCCATCTTTGCTGGAGACAAGGAGACCGTTTTCTGCCACAGCGTCAGCCCCATATTAATCGAAATCTCCTACTTCTTCACTTTCACTAGATGTTTTAGTCTTATTCGAAGTCCACAGTTTTTACGGGAAATAATGGCAATAAAAAACCGAAAATCGGTTGTTTCAGAAACTGTTTATTTTGAGCGATTTTAAGTGTAAGGTTAAGCCAGAGACGTAAAAAAACGTGCATGACCGAAAAGGGGTGTTTCGGCGATAACCTCCATCCCTATCAGGCACTGAGATTGTAATGTTGATACCAGTACGCCACCTGTCCTGCGACGAGGCGAGGAGGGTAAGTCCGTCCGCCCTCGTACCTCTCATACTGCCCCCCCCCCCCCGCCCCCACCCTACACAGCAGCCATATACTAATGTACTAGACGGCGAAGGCCTGATAATGCTCTCAGCAGTATCTGCTAAAGTGCACAGGGCAATGTGAGTATTAAATTAACCGACACGGCAAACGCGCCATGAACTAGAAGAAACCTGCGTTTTTAGAACCATTGACATGTGAAGACTCCCTTCTTGAACGTTTCATACTATCGTACTAGGATATATGTGTTTTCTCCTGGTACACTTATCAGCTAGAACATTATGACCACCTACCTAGTAACCGTTATCTCAATCTTTGCCACGGTTAACAGTGGCGACACGTCGTGGCATGGAAGTAATGAGGCCTTAGGAGGAAGCTGGAGGGATTTGGCACTGTATCTTCACACACAAGTAAATTCCGGGGAGGGGGGCGATGAGCTCTGGCGCAACGTTCAATCACATCCCAGATGAGCCCGATCTGGTTCACATCTGGCGAACTCGGGGGCCACGCACATCAACTGGAACTCGTCACTGTGCTCCTCGAACCATTACATCACGTTTCTGGCGTTGTGACATGGCGCATTATCTTGCTGAAAAATGCCACTGCCTGAAGAATTATGACACCATGTAGGTAGGGGTTTACATGGTCTGCGACGAATGTACGATACTCCTTGCCCGTTATGGTGCCTTTCATGAGCTCCACTGGACCCATGGGTGCCCACGTGAATGTTCCCCAGATCATAAGGGAATGGCCGTCGTTTTGTCTCCGTTCCACAGTACAGACATGATGGAGTTGTTCCCCTGGAAGACGATGGATTCGCGCCCTCCCGTTGGCACGATAAAGAAGGTATCGGAGTTCATCAGACCACGCAACGATCTGCCACAGGGCCAATTTCCAGTACCGGTGGTCACTTGCCCACTTCAGTCATAGCTGCAGATGTCGTGGTGTTAACATTAGCACATGCGTTGGTCTTCGGCTGCGGATACTCATCGTGAGGAATGTGTTGGTGCACTGTGTGTTCTGACACACTTGTACTCTGTCCTTCATTAAAGTCTGACGTTAGTTTCTTCGTAGTTCTCCGCCTGTTCTATTTCACCAGTCCGCTCAGCCTACGACGTCCGACATCTGTAATGAAGGACGGCCGCGCAACACCACGACGTCCGGATGCGGTTTCACCTTGATTTCGCCACGTGTTGAAGACACTCACCACAGCGCTCCTCGAACACCCGACACGTTGAGCAGTTTCCGAAATCCTCGTGCCGAGCCTCCAGGCCATCACAATGTGCCCTCGGCCAAACTTAGATAGATCGCGCGTCTTCCCCATTCCACACGGACAGCACGCTCACTATTACTACGTGCACTATGCGTGTGTGTGACTAGCAGTCATTCCTCGCTAGGTGACGGTGCTACCTTCCAGACGGGTTTATATCATTAGTTAGTCAGTGGGCGTAATGTCGTAGCTGATCAGAGTGTACTTGACATGATTCTACGTGTTTCAGTAGTTACTGACGAATTTAATCAAGAACTGTAGCTATTGTTGTTCAGCTATTGACTTTTCTCCTGCATTTCTAGTTGATGTCGCTGTCGCACGATACTTCAGGGGTGCTCGGAACAGGTATAACCGACGAGAATCCTAATGGGAGAAGGAGGTTTCATGCCGATGATTATGCTCCTCTATTGGACCCTCTTGAAGTTATTCGAGACATGTACGTTTCTCGCTGGCAGAAAGTTTCTGTCCCTACCTCACTTTCTTTCCGTTCTCGTTCATATCGGTGGAAACACAACGCCATACTACACAAGCGCTCACAGCAATCATCCAGAACAGTGCCCTGCTCACTAGCGAACTGGACAGCGTCTGACCTACAAAAGTAACGCTGCAGGTTCGCGGGGTAGCGTTCCATAACCATCGCGTTTTAAGGCAGCGCGCAACAACTCTGCAAATAGTGTCTGCGCGAAGACTGACAAAAGAAGAAAAAGTGTTTGTGCGCCTATTCGGAGCGGTCGGTGACAGTTCTTAGTTTCTGACGGTTTCGTTAGCAATTACACTCTCAGAAATAAGTGATGTCCGAAGTGTAAACAACACAAGTAAGCAGAAATGTCATCGCCATAAAATCAGAATCCGATGCTTACTGAGGAGAGCTGCATGTAAGCGAGCGAATCACGTCATATGCAAATATACTGAGGTGGCAGACAAACTGGTATAGGCATGCGCATTCAAATACGGAGATATGTAAACAGGCAGACTACGGCGCTACGGTCGGCACGACTATATAAGATAATAAGTGTCTACCGCAATTGTTAGATCGGTTACCGCTGCCAGCAGCAAGTCGTATATTATTAGCTCACTTATTTGTAACATAGTTTAATTATTAATTTCTTTGCGTGTTTTTGGGCACTTGCATTGTTTAATTTTTAAATTTCGTGCTTATTATAGTATTTGACAGTTGTAGCATCGCGTTTTAGTACCTGATTAGTGTAAAATAGCGTAGTCTCCTTCTGCCGCCGAGCAGTGTGTCGGCAGTGCGCAAGTAGCAGCATTACTGCATTTACCAGGCAATCTTGTATTTTAATAACCGTTTAAATCTTTGGCGAATTGTTTGTGTTCCCTGTAGATTAATTCAGACATTCTTTGCAGAACAGTATTTGTCAGGGATAGGGACTGCGACTGCTGTGTTCGGATGCGGGCTCAGTTGGCATCCCTTCGCTCCCAGCTTCAGGCAGTGTTGGCTTTGGTCACACAGCTTGAGGCTGTTTCCAATGGGCATCACTGTGGGGGTCCGGATGGGGGTTTGTCGGGGACGGCCAGCTCGTCCCACGCATCTCCCGATCGGACTACGGCTGTGGGTGCCCGGGATACTGCCCATATTGAGGCTGACCCCCTCACCTGTGGTAGAGTGGGAGGTCGTCTCGAGGTGTGGCAGGGGGCGAAAGACATTCCGGAGGGCTGAACGGAAGGCCTCTCCAGTTTGTCTGATGAACCGGTTTCAGGCTCTGTCTCAGGCTGATACTGATCTTTGGCCGGACATGGCTGCTTGTCCTGTTCCAGAGGTTACCCCTCAGTCTGCAAGATCCGGGCGGTCGCAGAGGGTGGGCTTACTGGTAGTTGGGAGCTCCAACGTCAGTCGCGTAATGGGGCCCCTTAGGGATATGGCAGCAAGAGAGGGGAAGAAAACAAATGTGCACTCGGTGTGCATACCGGGGGGAGTCATTCCAGGTGTGGAAAGGGTCCTTCCGGATGCCGTGAAGGGTACAGGGTGCACCCACCTGCAGGTGGTCGGTCATGTCGGCACCAATGATGTGTGTCGCTATGGATCGGAGGAAATCCTCTCTGGCTTCCGGCGGCTATCTGATTTGGTGAAGACTGCCAGTCTCGCTAGCGGGATGAAAGCGGAGCTCACCATCTGCAGCATCGTCAACAGGACTGACTGTGGACCTTTGGCACAGAGCTGAGTGGAGGGTCTGAATCAGAGGCTGAGACGGTTCTGCGACCGTGTGGGCTGCAGATTCCTCGACTTGAACCATAGGGTGGTGGGGTTTCGGGTTCCGCTGTATAGGTCACGAGTCCACTACACACAGCAGGCGGCTACACGGGTAGCAGGGGATGTGTGGCGTGGACTGGGGTTTTTTTTAGGTTAGATGGCATCGGGCAAGTACAGAAAGGGCAACAGCCTCAAAGGGTGTGGGGCAAAGTCAGGACATGCGGGGACCAAGCAGCAATCGGTATTGTAATTGTAAACTGTCGAAGCTGCGTTGGTAAAGTACGGGAACTTCAAGCGCTGATAGAAAGCACCGAAGCTGAAATCGTTATAGGTACGGAAAGTCGGCCGAAGCCAGAGATAAATTCTGCCGAAATTTTTACAAAGGCACAGACGGTGTTTAGAAACGATAGATTGCATGCAACCGGTGGTGGCGTATTTGTCGCTGTTAGTAGTAGTTTATCCTGTAGTGAAGTAGAAGTGGATAGTTCCTGTGAATTATTATGGGTGGAGGTTACACTCAACAACCGAGCTAGGTTAATAATTGGCTGCTTTTACTGACCTCCCGACTCAGCAGCATTTCTGGCAGAACAACTGAGAGAAAATCTGGAATACATTTCACATAAATTTTCTCAGCGTGTTATAGTCTTAGGTGGAGATTTCAATTTACTAGATATAGACTGGGACACTCAGATGTTTAGGACGGGTGGTAGGGACAGAGCATCGAGTGACATTATACTGAGTGCAGTATCCGAAAATTACCTCGAGCAATTAAACAGAGAACCGACTCGTTGAGATAACATCTTCGACCTACTGATACAAACAGACCCGAACTTTTCGACTCTGCCGTGCGGTTAAAGGCGCTGCAGTCTGGAACCGCAAGACCGCTACGGTCGCAGGTTCGAATCCTGCCTCGGGCATGGATGTTTGTGATGTCCTTAGGTTAGTTAGGTTCAACTAGTTCTAAGTTCTAGGGGACTAATGACCTCAGCAGTTGAGTCCCATAGTGCTCAGAGCCATTTGAACCATTTTTGAAATGTAAGCGCAGAACAGGGAATCAGTGATCATAAGGCCGTTACAGCATCCCTGAATATGGAAGTAAATAGGAATATAAAAAAAGGGAGGAAGGTTTATCTGTTTAGCAAGTGTAATAGAAGGCAGATTTCAGACTACCTAATAGATCAAAACGAAAATTTCTGTTCCGACACTGACAATGTTGAGTGTTTATGGAAAAAGTTCAAGGTAATTGTAAAATGCGTTTTAGACAGGTACGTGCCGAGTAAAACTGTGAGGGACGGGAAAAAACCCATCGTGGTTCAACAACAAAGTTAGGAAACTACTGCGAAAGCAAAGAGAGCTTCCCTACAAGTTTAAACGCAGCCAAAACCTCTCAGACAAACAGAAGCTAAACGATGTCAAAGTTAGCGTAAGGAGGGCTATGCGTGAAGCGTTCAGTGAATTCGAAAGCAAAATTCTTTGTACAGACTTGACAGAAAATCCTAGGAAGTACTGGTCTTACGTTAAATCAGTAAGTGACTCGAAAAAGCATATCCAGACACTCTGGGATGATGATGGCATTGAAACAGAGGATCACACGCGTAAAGCTGAAATGGTAAACACCTTTTTCCAAAGCTGTTTCACAGAGGAAGACCGCACTGCAATTCCTTCTCTAAATCCTCGCAAAAACGACAAAAATGGCTGACATCGATATAAGTGTCCAAGGAATAGAAAAGCAACTGGAATCACTCAACAGAGGAAAGTCCACTGGACCTGACGGGATACCAATTCGATTCTACACAGAGTACGCGAAAGAACTTGCCCCCCTTCTAACAGACATGTACCGCAAGTCTCTAGAGGAACGGAAGGTTCCAAATGATTGGAAAAGAGCACAGGTAGTCCCAGTCTTCAAGAAGGGTCGTCGAGCAGATGCGCAAAACTATAGACCTATATCTCTGACATCGATCTGTTGTAGAATTTTAGAACATGTTTTTTGCTCGCGTATCATGTCATTTCTGGAAACCCAGAATCTGTAGGAATCAACATCGATTCCGGAAACAGCGATCGTGTGAGACCCAACTCGCATTATTTGTTCATGAGACCCAGAAAATATTAGATACAGGCTCCCAGGTCGATGCCATTTTACTTGACTTCCGGAAGGCGTTCCATACAAGTTCCGCATTGTCGCCTGATAAACAAAGTAAGAGCCTACGGAATATCAGACCAGCTGTGGAGCTGGATTGAAGAGTTTTTAGCAAACAGAACACAGCATGTTCTTCTCAATGGAGAGACGTCTACAGACGTTAAAGTAACCTCTGGCGTGCCACAGGGGAGTGTTATGTGACCATTGCTTTTCACAATATGTATAAACGACCTAGTAGATAGTGTCGGAAGTTCCATGCGGCTTTTCGCGGATGATGCTGTAATATTCAGAGAAGTTGCAGCATTAGAAAATTGCAGCGAAATGCAGGAAGATCTGCAGCGGATAGGCACTTGGTGCAGGGAGTGGCAACTGACCCTTAACATAGACAAATGTAATGTATTGCGAATATATAGGAAGAAGAATCCTTTATTGTATGATTATATGATAGCGGAACAAACACTGGCAGCAGTTACTTCTGTAAAATACCTGGGAGTATGCGTACGGAACGATTTGAAGTGGAATGATCATATAAAATTAATTGTTGGTAAGGCGGGTACCAGGTTGAGATTCATTGGGAGAGTCCTTAGAAAATGTAGTCCATCAACAAAGGAGGTGGCTTAAAAACACTCGTTCGACCTATGCTTGAGTATTGCTCATCAGTATGGGATCTGTACCAGGTCGGGATGACAGAGAAGATAGAGAAGATCCAAAGAAGAGCGGCGCGTTTCGTCACAGGGTAATTTGGCAAGCGCGGTAGCGTTACGGACATGTTTAGCAAACTCAAGTGGTAGACTCTGCAAGAGAGGCGCTGTGCATCGCGGTGTAGCTTGCTGTCCAGGTTTCGAGAGGGTGCGTTTCTGAATGAGGTATCGAATATATTGCTTCCCCCTAGTTATACCTCCCGAGGAGATCACGAATGTAAAATTAGAGAGATTCGAACGCGCACGGAGGCTTTCCGGCAGTCGTTCTTCCCGCGAATCATACGCGACTGGAACAGGAAATGGAGGTAATGACAGTGGCACGTAAAGTGCCCTCCGCCACACACCGTGGGATAGCTTGTGGAGTATAAATGTAGATGTACAATGGCAGGTTATAAAGATTTAAGTGAGTTTGAACCTGGTGTTATAGTCGAGGCACAAGCGATGGGACACAGCGTCTACGAAGTAGCGAGCAAATGGGGATTTTCACATACGACTATTTCACGAATGTACTGTGAGTATCAGGAATCCGGTAAAACATAAAATGTCTCCGACATCACTGCGGCGGGAGAAAGATCTTGCAAGAACGGGGCCAACGACGACTGAAGAGAATCGTTCAACGTACAAAAGTGCAACCATTCCGCAAATTGCTGCATATTTCAGTTCCGGGCTATCAACAACTGTTAGCGTGCAAACTGTTCAACGAAACGTCATTGATATGGGCTTTCGGAGCCAAAAGCCCACTCGTGTACCCTTGATGGCTGCACGACACAACGCTTTACGTCTCGCATGGCCCGTTAACATCAAGATTGACTGTTGACGACTGGAAACATGTTGCCTTGTCGGACGAGTCTCATTTTAAGTTGTACCGAGCAGATGGACGTGTACGGGTCCGGAGACAACCTCATGAATCCATGGACCATGCATGTCAGCAGGGGACTGTTCAAGCTGGTGGAGGCTCTGTAATGATGTGGGGAGTGTGCAGCTGAGGTGATATCGGACCCCTGATACGTCTAGATACGACTCTGACACGTGACACGTACGTAAGCATCCTGTCTGATGACCTGCATCCAGTCATGTCCATTGTGCACTCCGACGGACTTGGGCAATTCCAGCAGGACAGTGCGACACCCCACACGTCCATAATTGCTACAGAGTGCCTCCAGGAACACTATTTTGAGTTTAAACACTTCCGTTGGTCACCAAACTCCCCAGACATGAAAATTATTGAGCGTATCTGAGATGCCTTGCAACGTGCTGTTCAGAAGAGATCTCCCCCCCCCCCCCCCCTTGTACTCTTACGGATTTATGGACAGCCTTGCAGCATTCTTGATGCCAGTTCCATCCAGCACTAGTTCAGACATTAGCCGAGTCCATGACACGTCGTGTTGCGGCACCTTTGCGTGCTCGCTGGGGCCCTGCACGATATTAGGCAGCTGTACCAGTTTGTTTGGCTCTTCAGTCAATATGGACTCAATATTTGACGGTTTGTGGTGTTGTCACAGAGTACGCTTAAGGAAGTTCACGACAGGTTCCAACTGTTTCATTCACATGATTACTTTCTTTTGAAAAGAACATACTTGAATTCGATGGTGATAGGTTTGACTAAATTTGAAACACTCGGTATATTTGCCCAATTAAGATTTTTTTTTCTAGTGAGCTTCCACATTTTTCGTACAAGGCGACTTTAAGAAAAATGCATGAAATGTACTCGCGTTTACGATTGCGAACAACTGTCAGCTGTATAAGGGAATCGCGACAGTGAAAAGGTGGGCCCGACCGGGTCTCAAACCCAGATTTCCCGCTTTACGCTAGCAGTCGCAGGTTTGACTACCCGTGCACGACTCACGGTCAACCCTGAAGTGCCGTATGTCGTCGCTCCTGCAGCACAACCAGTACTGGTACACACGTTATGTAATTCCCGTAAAAGACAGAACATTTTAGTTGAAAGTCGCTACTCGGTGTCGGCGGATAAATACGATATTGGGGTGCCAGTGTTGCTAAGAAGAACGATGCAATGTTCCTTCGGACATGCATGTGTGTCACAGGGAACAACGCATCGTTCTTCTTAACAGACTTTGCTGAGGAAAAATTTGTTCTGTAATCGCTTTAAATATATTGCGTCCCCTTGCCTATCAGCAGACTGCACGTACGCATGTTTACCAGACTGCTGCGGCAGGACTGCCTCATCTTTCTCGACGGCCCTTCTAAAATTGCCTAGCCGGTGCGGGGGATTGTACCTGTGCAATTCTGGAGCATTGAAGTCCAAACAGTGACGGAGGCATTATGTAGGGCGTTGAGAAAAACTTCGCAATGGAAAACGGGGACAGGTATTGACCTCCCGTCAACCAAGATGTCATTAGGGATGTCGAAAAGGGTAACGGCAACTGTAGCCGTTGGGAACAGAACTGATGGATGCCTACATTGTGCCCAAGGCATATAAAAATGGATGGGTCTAGGTTTTCCCGGATATTACATTCAGAGGTCTATTCATGTTTCCAAACTTTTATTGATATCAGTGCAACCTAATAGCTCCGTGGGTCGTCATATCTGACCACTCACAACTGAAATAATTCTGAGGATGAAAGGTAATAAATTTTCAGAGAGAAACAGACGATAACCGTTGAAGAGGTCGGGCGAATTGCAACAAATCCGGAAAAAGAAACAGTCCTCTGCTTCGACCTTCGTTAAAAGTTAGGTGTTATACGGCCCACAGAACGAATTGCATTTTCGATTAAATATCTAGGCGTTACGTTGAAAGGCGATGTGACATTGAATGAGCACGGAAGGACCGTAGTAGGGAAGTAGAATGGCCGACTCCCATTCAGCGGGAGAATTTCGGGAAAAGTCTGTGAAGGTCATCGCTAATGCAACGTTCGTGCCACTCATTCTTGAGCTCTACTTGACTTTTTGGGATCTGATACAAGTAGGATTAAATGAGGACATCAAATCAATTCAGAGGTGAGCGGCTAGATTTGTTACCGGTAGGTTCAATCAACGCAAGAGTATAGCGGACCGTTGTTTGAAGCTGACTGTAGAACGATTCTACTGCTGCTAGCGAACATTTCGATTAAGGACGACGAAGATAAGATAAGAGGAATTAGGGCTAGTACGGAGACTTATACACAATCGTTTCTCCCTCGCTCTGTTTGCAAGTAGAACAAGAAAGGAAATAACTAGCAGTGTTAGAGGGTACTGTCCACCATGAGCCACGCGGTGGCTCGCAGAGTGTGCATGTGGATGCTAGTAATCGTTGACTCTGGCCAAGAAACACAAGCATTTATCCTTACCAACGGATCGAGGAGGGAGTCGTCAGTATGATTAAGGCTCTGGAATTACGTCCTGGAACTGCAGGTTTCAAAACCCCTGCGACAATATCGACATACAAATTTCCTAATTTCCCCTATATCACTGGGACAGATGATGGCTTGCGGTTGACCACAATAATGAAAGTTACATGTCTCATACTTATCCAAGCCGACGTATAAAATGTTATTGTCGTATGCTATTCTTGCCTGAGTACCCAACTATGGTTGTAGCTGCTTCTGTGGAAAATATTTGTTTTCTTAGCATTGAATGCGTCACTTTACGTTACGACGGGAATGCGTTGCACCGTTTTGTGTAGGTGGTTATGATGTGCGCCTGTATAATCGTATTGTTCGTGACGCTTAGGCAGGAGGATGAAAAACAGTACGCGGTACACAGCCTATTTCTGCCGAGACTTTACGGCACAACGGCTCCTTTCCGTTTTGGCGATTTACCCTACTAAACTTATTTCCGCTATCAAGATTCGAATCGGTATATGCGGGTCAAGTGTCACTACACAAATCTGAATTGGCCATCTCTAATAAGATGCAAGTTAAACCACGGAAGTGTTAAGTTCGTTCAAATGTTCAAATGTGTGTGAAATCTTATGGGACTTAACTGCTAAGGTCATCAGTCCCTACGCTTACACAGTACATAACCTAAATTATCCTAAGGACAAACACACACACCCATCCCCGAGGGAGGACTCGAACCTCCGCCGGGAGCAGCCGCACAGTCCATGACTGCAGCGCGTTAGACCACTGTTAATTTCGTAATCATCTTGTCATCGACAAGGCATTAAGCTGAAACTGTTGTTATATCGCTACCATGAAGTGCAAGTAATGGATCTGCATAACATTCTTTCATTAAGAGATTTCCTTTCTTTTGCAATATTATGAATAGTGGTCAGATCGCCTCTGAGCGAATATCAATGAAATTTCCAATTATCGGGCTATTTATCACAATGTTCACAATCTCTAATGATTTAAGACCAGAAAACATAAGACTAGCAATATGAGACATAAGTGTCAAAATGTAACATCCTTGCTTTCAGAATACTATAAGCGTGCTTGTTAACTGGCAATAAACTTTTCAGGAGAAAATAACAGCTATACATTGCGTTAAACACCGCGTTAATCTTCTGTAGGAATATCCCAAAACAAATGTGGTCATGGACGAGAATATATTGAACTGTCATAGCGCACTCTGTGGAGCATCGGAAGCACGCATCTTCTCTCGCAGAACTCGACAGTGAATGTGGCGAGGTGCCATATTTTTTTGAAGTAACCAGATGAGTACAGGCATTGTTTTGGAACTTATTTTTCGAAAATGTTCAAATGTGTGTGAATTCCTAAGGGACCAAACTGCTGAGGTCGTCGGTCCCTAGACTGACACACTACTTAAACTAACTTATGTTAAGAACGACACAAACACCCATGCCCGAGGGAGGACTCGAACCTTCGGCGGGAGGGGCCACGCAGTTCGTGACATGGAGCCTCAAACCTCGCAGCCACTCCGTGCGGCGTTTTTTTTTTTTTTTTCCAAATTGCGTTAAGACATACTCATGGATACCACTATAAGCGTTTGACGGCTGTTAATGGGTATTATCTCGCCTTTCTAACTGGCCTAGCCCAGTACCTGAATATGTTGAAACAACTTTACAGGGCAAACGTAAACTTATTACCGAACTATTTGACACTGTTTTGGATTTGAATAAAAAATTAATTTTCGTTCACTGAGATATGTTAGGAGGTGTTCAAGAAATGTGTGTTCGTTTATTGTTACGTTCGTCTGAGTTCTGTTTGTGGCCACTAAACTGAAAACGATAGCAACATTTTGCAACTGAGTGCCGAGATAGGTATGCGTACTTCAGCTGCGACGAGCAGGACGGCTCCAGCCGCTGAGCTGCCCGGCGATCAGCTCTCATGCCCTGCTCTGTTCTCACCGACAAAAATCGCACGCGTGTGTCCCGCTTTGTAAATGGTAATCGGTCTCAAATTTGCTTCTTACAGAAGCAGCTACAGATCAACCAGATACCGAACGGGAATAGCCAAGGTAGCTGTAGACATTTGGAGTCGGATACCATTGATCAAAGATCAACATTGAATTGTACGTCTTCAACGGACCACATAACAGAGACAGTGGGGCTTGCACTTTGATATGATTCGTCGCCATGGTGTTTCTTGTAAAATGATGCAAAATATCAGGTACCGGTACACGAACGGCTCAGTGGGGCTTCTAACCCGCAATCTATGGAGGTTGTATTTCAGGCTACAGATGGTCCTGTCATTCTTTCTGTACCATGATTTCAGCCCACTCATTCTGGTTACCGAACATGAATAGGAATGTTTACCTCAACGGTCACGGTGACCAAATGTTGCCCTTGCTTCTACGTTATACTACCAGAACAAAAGTAGCCGGCTATCCTTATGAAATGTGGAACTGATCACTAGATACCACAGATGACGGGGAGAATCGTGTACAGAAGCAGTAAGAGCAAAACGAGCCCGTCAACAGCGCTCAGAGTCTTCGAACGTGGACTAGCCATTGGAAATCATCTGAGTAACAAAAAACCCTCAGGAGCATTTCAGCCCTTCCTAACCAGTCCGCGGTGACGGTTTATGATGCGACTGTGAAGGGAAAACGTGCAGGAACAAACACAAGTAAACTAAGACCAGGCAGACCTCCTGTACCGACGGAAATGGACGGTCCTAAAATGCACAGGGTGCAAGTGAAGTTTCGCATGATATCAGCGGAAGAAATCACTTGAGAGTTCCAAAGCGCTGCCAGCAATCTGACTGCCATAATTATTGTGAGTACGGAGTTGAAAAGAATGTGGTACAAAGCTCGAGCAGCCACCGTAAGCCACACATTTCTGTAGTCACTGCTGAGTGAAACTTGTGATGGTGTGAGGGTCGACCCCACTGGAAAGTGGATGACTGTAAACGAGAGATTTGAAGTGCTGAGTCACGCTGTAACCTGTTACCTGACGTCGTATGTAGCGTCAACAGTGAAGTACGGAAGTAGTGGTTAGTATGTGGTTCCCTTATTGAGCTTGAGAAAACGTCAAATGCGGAAGAATGTGAAAACATTTTACAGTATTGTATACAGTCGTCACTAGAAGAACAATTCGGAGAAGCGAAGGTTTGCGTCAGTATGACGATGCACCCTGTGATACACTGATTTGTGGACAAAATTCCTAAAACGGACTGGCGTGCATCGACTCCTTATCTTAACACAATGGAACAGTTTTGGGATGAATGAGAACGTGGGCTTCGCTCCAGAACCCAGCGTCCAACGTGACTCCCTTCTCTGATTTCGTCTCTGAAGCAAAACTGGGCTGTCGCTCTTCCATAGACATTCAGACACCACATTGAAAGTGTTCCCAGCATAGTTCAAGCCGTCATAGAGGCAATGCGTGGTCGCACTAATGGATACTTATTATCTGCTAGTCTGAATTCAGACAGTGTGTGGAACGTAACAACCAACATCGCTGCAATTTGGTAGCTTTGCGAAATCTGTTCATCAATGAGAAGCTTCTATTGATGTAGCATAGGCCTAATAGAAGCAACCTGTGATTTGCTTTTCCTGCCGAACTCAAGTCATTATCAAGGTTAGAGGCGGTCCTAGAAGATACTGTTTCGTTCACTTGTGTGTGACTAATTTTTCTCCATACAGAGAAACTCTGCGTACTGATGTTATTCGTTCATGTTCTTTTCGGCAGAAATCATACAAACATCTATGGAACACGTACCGGGTGGTTATAATTACGGCTGGTCCCGGCGGGGGTTCGAATCCTCCCTCGGGCATGAGTGTGTGTGTTTGTCCTTAGGATAATTTAGGTTAAGTAGTGCTTAAGCTTAGGGACTGATGACCTTAGCAGTTAAGTCCCATAAGATTTCACACACCTTTTTTTGGTTATAACTAAACTTTCCCAATTTAACACGTTACAACACGGAATCTAATTACCGTACGAGTGCCAAACTTGCTTGCATTAATGTCCAGGGTGCATGATTTGCTGCGTCACAGCGGCACCGTACAGTTCTAATTATGGCCACCAGGTGCCGTGATCAGTCATCGTGATTCATAGTCTCACACACCTGACCAGTCGCAGTGCACGTGTTGACGTGTTAACACGACCTTGGACAAAAGCAGCAGGGCATTACCGGTGAAGCTCTATTATCAAAACAACAGTAATGCTGCAGCTGCACTTCGAGAATATCTCCGGCTAAAAGGATTACGGAAGGGTCCTTTTTCTCCACCTGTTGGGCGGAGCATGAGGAAGAAGTTCGAATCAACTGGAGAACTGGGCGTCGATCCTGGAAGATGCCGACGACCGGTTGCACCACAGGTGGTTGATGAAATCGCTGTTGCTATGGCAGACAACGCTGCGCGCTGTTCCCGATCGTCAGGTGGTGCACGTGCTGTGTCACGACAGTTGAACATCCGTGGTCCACGGTACGGAAGGTATTTCGGATCATTAACAGACGGTATCCGTATAAGATCCTTATCGTACAGCAGCCTGCACCACAGGACGCACAACGACGTGTTACTTTCTCGCAAGGATCGAAGTTGACGAGGGGTGGCCGTGGACCATCCTACTGTCAGACGAAGCTCATTTTTCTCTGACGGGTGAGGTGAACACACAGAACTGCCGAGTGTGGGGATCTTCTCCTCCTGTCACTGAGCATGAAGTTCCTCTGTATGATGAAGGTATCATCACATGCTGTGACTTCACGGCTACGTTCATCATTGACCCATTCTTTTTTGAACAGGTTGGCGCTCAAGGACCAAAGTCGTGCAGTGTGACTGGCCAGCGTTACTGCGATATACTTCGCCAGCATGTCATACCCGCCCTGTAGGAAAGAGACGCAGTTTTCATGCAAGATGGGGCTCCACCGCACTTCGCTCGTGAAGTTCACCTGCTTCAACGAAATACATTTGTAAATGATCGAATTATGAGCCGATCGTTTCCAAATGCTTGGCCGCCACCATCACCTGATCTCACTCTCTGTGATTTCTGCCTGTGGCGATACCAGAAGAGCATTCACACATGTGCTGATTTGAAGCGCAGCATATCATGAGAGGTAGCCAGCTTGCCTACGGACATGCTTCGTTCTGCTGTGCACAATGCAATCCTGCGCTTTCAGACCCTTCTGGACACTGATGGGCGCCATATTGGGCCCCTTTTGTAGCAACAATGAAACTGATATATAATGATATGGTGTAGCGTAGCAGCACATTAAAAGTGTTTCAATTGAATTTATTATTTCTTCCCCGTGTCCCTGACATTAATGATACCCAGTTTGGAACTCGTTCTGTAATTAGTTTCCGGGTTATAACGTGTTAAATAGGGGAAGTTTAATTATAACCACCCGGTATATGACTAGCTATATGTTTCTTCATTTAGCATTTGTTGTACCTGAAAGAATGTAAACAATTTCGATCGTGTCGCCCAGTATTCCGTAAGAGACAGTGCAGTCGTTGGGGATATTTGTCTGTATTGCAGGATGCCTGCAGTGTCGGTACCGCTCTGGAGGTACTCCTCTGTGTGCGTGTAGTATTATCTGGACTTTGGAGAGCCGAGAAGCGCGTGGCCGGGATCGGCTGGGGTCAGCCGCAGGCTCTTGATTTCCACTCATTAGCTGCGGCGCTTCAGATCCTGTCCTGGGAACGCATAGGCCTGTCGAGCCATCGCCTCTTGTCCTGGTTACAGTTGCAGTTGGCAGTTGCGGATATGTAGTTCTCCTTATTTTTCCTCCTTTCGTTCCCAGACCAGTTTGCACAGAAATCCTTCACATTAAAAAGGTATTAGGAATAATGAAGCACACGACACTGGTATAACATTCTGGACTATTTATTATTTTACAGACTGGTTTTCTGCTGTTACGCCATCGCCAGGTACAAAGACAAATGTGTGTGGTTGTGAAATTTTTGTGGCATCAAAGATTTTAAAATGGTCAATCTACAGAGTGTCTCACACGGGGAGGCACCGACGTTCGGATCACGGATTTACGTCAGATTTTGTTCGAATTTAGTAGTCCATTAGGACAACATAATGTGCAAGTAGTAAGGCGTACTACTTAGGCGATTTCGAGAACACGGCAAGAGAAATTTTACGCGTCGTTGACGTAGCGGTGTGTAGCGACATTGAGCATGAGATGGTATCGGCCAGTTCGTTAGCTTTCAAGTTCTGTAATCGGTTGATCGCACCCCGTTCATGGCTTTTTTTTTAAATTTGTACTTTTTTACAACACTAGTCGTGTTATATCATACATATTACACGTGAAAGCTAATATGATAAAAAGACACGTACATTTGCGTGAAGTTTTATTGAATTTCCAATGTTATTTGGTTGTTTGCAAAAATTTTATCATTAAAACAGTTTTGTGTTTATGATTATCCACAATTAGACACTCACACGCTTAGAGATATCCTGAAAATATATGCCCTCCGTGATTTCCAGAATCTCTTATACTTGCAGTCGGGTAGGTTACCGAGAACCGCTTTGCAACTGAACGCCCCGAGCTGCAGGCACAGGTTCGAAGGACGCGAGACACGCTTGGAAACACATCGATAAAGAAAGATGTTAATAACTTTATTCAAAAATACGATGGTTCACTATATGCTAGAACACGAGGGTAATGTATGATTAATCATCCAATATGCTTTTGATATTACAAGCTGCAGAATGATATTTTTCATAGAGTCACGGAAAACATAAATTAAAAAGGAATCTACTACATCAAATGAATGCAATTTGCCCGAAAGAACAAGGAATCTTCAGACCGTAAAAGGAAACACAAAACTCTCTGACATTTTGAAAAGTTTCTCTTTCTTCCGACAATATGAATGCAAATCATGTGTAACGCAACATTTTATTACATATCGGCGAACCACAAACGAATGTATGAAGTTGGAAGACGCTTGCTAAAGTTTATCACTTGCCTATATAATTAGCGATCACATATTTGTCGTAATAATAAAAATTAGCAAACAGCGACGTAATAGTGGAAATTCAATAATAGTTAAAGCAAATACACGAGTCTTTTCATCATATTACTTTTCAGATGTAACACGTAAGAAATAAAATGACCAGTCTTTAGATTTGTGACGAGGTGGGACTTTACAACGTCAAATAATTGTGAAACTTCATTGTAGATGACCATGAGCTGTTTATTTTTATGCTCAGTGCTATCGGTTTCGATCAGTAGACTATTATCAAGCCGAAGCAAAGCGTAATCAGCTTGACGCTGCAGCATTTGAAGCGAATGACTTCGATGCAGATAGCAAAAAATATAGCTTCTGTTACAGTCAATAGTCTCCAAAAGACACAGATATGTAGGAGGCATTAACTGACAACAGGAGGGTGGTCTGACAAGGAGTTTGAAATGTATGATTGCCTTGTGTGCACCTCCTACATATCTGTGTCGTTTGAAAATTATTTATTGCAACAGAAGCTATGTTTTTCTACCTACATCGAAGTTGTTCACTACAAATGTTTTAGTGGCAAGCTGACTGCGCTTTGCTGCGGTTTGATAATGGCCTACTGATCGAAAGCTGTAGCGCTGAGCATAAAAATAAACAGCTGATCGTCATCTAGAATGAAGTTTCACAATATGACAAGTGTTGAAAAAAATATAAATTAAAAAGAAAAATTTACATGAGTGGGACTCGATATAGCGACCCATCGATTACGGAGCATGAACGATAACCACATGACGGTCACTAGCTCGTGTTCACGGTCGTAAGGCACCGTTACATCACTGACACGTAAGACTTCTCTTCCGGTTTTCTCGAAATCGCCTAAGTAGTGCGCCCTACTACTTACAAATTACTTGTGCTAATGGATTACTAGAAGTGCACAAAATTTGAAGTAAATCCCTAATCCGAAAGTAGTGGGCTATCCTTGTTAGTTGCTTTCCAAGCATGCCTGGTGTGTCGGTAGTTGAGGTGGCCTTTAAAGACAGTCAGATTTCTACAGAAAAGGTAACTCGTAAATAAAGTTAAGGTACAATACGTACACTTAATAAGTGACGTATACGTAATTCTGAAGTGCTGTAGGTCCCTCTGTCGTGCTGATTTATATACAGTTAGAGCAATGATCTTGACAGAAAAAAGAATCTTGACTGCTGATACAATCCGACAAGTCTCATGCAAATAGAAATGCTTAGTAGCGTCGTGCTGCGTTGAAGTAATACTTTCACTTCAGCTTTCCGCGCGCCGGCCAATCAGCGTCTCGAGCACGAAACAGGAAGGTCATGTGAATTCCAAGTCCTCTAGTGGTGTGTATCCATAGCCCTAACCTCCCCCCCCCCCACCCCCTCTTCCCACATGCATACACACACACACACACACACACACACAGGTTTAAAAGAGCCGTCTCCGACGGAGCCGCGTGTAGCGTACGGCGCACCAGATGCCGTCGGTAGAGTAACGACAGCTGTTACTGTTTGATTTAGGACGAAAACGAGAGAAATTATTGCAGCAAAAATGTGATGTAAAACTGCTTAGCTTAGATAAAGCATGTGATACATTAAATAATGAACTAAATGAAAAAGGTTCAAATGGCTCTGAACACTATGAGACTTAACATCTGAGCTCATCAGTCCCCTAGAACTTAGAACTACTTGAACCTAACTAACCTAAGGACATTAGACACATCAATGCCCGAGGCAGGATTGGAACCTGCGACCGTAGCGGTCGCGTGGTTCCAGACTGAAGGGCCTAGAACCGCTCTGCCACAGCGGCCGGCACAACGATTGTTCTGAGAAGAAAAGTTAGTTGAACAATACGTAATAAAATTTGCTGAGATGTTCCAAAGGATTTACAGAACCGGATAATGTTGCCCTTAATAGGTTTAATGTCATAAACGGGTAAAATTTCGCAGGCACAGATATTTCTCTACGCACCTGCCGATGCTGTAACAGCCGAAAACCGATTTGTAAAATAACAAATACTGTAGAATATTACACCAGTGTTATGCATGTTTTCTTTCTCAACCTATAAAATATTCTATTAAGAATAGACGTAACAGTCAGCGCAGTTAACGATAGTTTTCCTAAAACTAACTTCATGAATCATATCTCAAAACAACAAATCTCACATTGACAAAGATTAGACAACCTTTCTTACTCTCTCTTGAGATTTAAAAAAGTAATAAGTTCGTGTAGTCTTCCAGTGGCAGTGTGAATAAACTGATTTTGGATGTTACTCCACTCGATTATAAAAATGAAAATTAGTGCTTTATACACTGAGCTGACAAAATCCATGGGATAGAAAAATGCATATATACAGATGACGGTAGTTTCGCATACACAAAGTATAAAGGGGCATTTAATTGGCGAAATTGTTATTTGTACTTAAATGATTCATGTGAAAAGATTTCCGGCGTAATTATGGCCGCCTAACGGTAATAAACAGACTTTGAATACGGATCGGTAGTTTGAGCTAGATGCGTGGGACATTCCATTTCGGAAATCGTTAGGTAATTCAATATTCTGAGATACATAGGTTCAAGTGGGAGCCGAGAATTTCAGACATTACCTCTCACCAGGGACAAAGTAGTCACAGAGGTCCTTCACATGACGACCGAGAGCAGCGGCGTTTGCGTAGAGTTGTCCGTGTTAACAGACAAGCAGCACTGAGTGAAGTAACAGCAGAAATCAATGTGACACGTACGATGAATGTACGACGAACGTCAGGATAGCGTGGTGAAATTTGGCATTTATGGGTTGACAGCAGACTACCGATGCAGGTGCCTTTGCTAACTGCACGATATCGCCTGCAGCGCCTCTTCTGGGCTTGTGACAATATCGGTAACACCCCAGCTGACTGAAAAACCGTGCGTGGTCTGGTCAGATGAGTATCGATTTCAGTTGATAAGAGCTGACGTTAAGGTTCGACTGTGGCGCAGGCCCTACGAAGCCATGGGTCTCGGCTGTCAGCAAGGTACTGTGCAAGCTGGTAATGGCTCCATAGTAACGTGGGCTGTCTTTGTATGGAATGGACTGGTTCCTCTGGTTATGTTCAGCTGCTTGGAGATCATTTGCAGCCATTCATACACTTCAAGTTCACAAAGAACGATGGAATTTTTGCGAATGACAATGCACCGTGTCACTTAGCCGTAGCTGCTCGCGATTGGTTTGATGAACATTCTGAACAATTCGAGTGAATGATTTGACGACCAAGATCGCCCGACATGAATCCCATCGAACATTTGTGTGACATAATCGAATGGTCAGTTCGTGCACAAAATTCTGCACCGACAACATTTTCGCAGCTACGGACGGCTGTAGAAGCAGCTTGGCTCAATATTTCTGCAGGGGGCTTCTAGCGACGTTTTGAGTCCACGTCACGCCAAATTGCTGCACTCCGCCGGGAAAAAGGAGGTCCCACACGATATTAGGAGGTATATAATGACTTTTGTCACCTCAGTGTAATACCAAGTCTTTATACTCGGAATGATTTTAATCAGATTTGCAAATGCTGATCTTAGACCTTTTCATCGCGTGATATTTTAGCCATTTTTAGATAGCTACCAGTAACCCTCCTCCACCCCCATCCCTCCGATTTTTTTAAAGAATCAAACGCTCTGGTATAAAATATCTGTTTCATGCATATCAATTTTTATGATTCATATCTCTCAACTATTTGTCGTAAAATAATATATTTTTGCAAGTATTTCCGGTGGTATACAGGGCGATCATAAATAGAGTTCCAACCTCAAAACACTGTAGAAAGAGAACCGCAGTTCAGAATGACGTTAAATTACAACAGCCTACTATGGACGCAGGTGGAGACATTACGTAAGTAAAAAAAATTATGAAAGTTGTAGCAATATATGGCGCTGTAAGCGTCTTAGCGAAAAACCACTATGAATGACAGATGAATCGCAATACGACTGCTATGGTACTGCTCAATGAGCTCGATTCCGCAGTCAACAATTCAAAAAATGGCTCTGAGCACTATGGGACTTAAACATCTGAGGTCATCAGTCCCCTAGAACTTAGAACTACTTAAACTTAACTAACCTAAGGACATCACACACATCCATGCCCGAAGCAGGATTGGAACGTGCGACCGTAGCGGTCGCGCGGGCGGTCAACATTTGTGGCAGTGTTAGTTAGCTCCGGCTATCCACCACGACAAGGTCGTACCACATCGGATGGGAAAAACAGTTTCTAATTGTCCTGAGGCTAAACACTCGCATAAAGCCGGCCGCTGTGGCCAAGCTGTTCTAGGCGCTTCAGTCTGGAACCGCGCGACCTGCTTCGGGCATGGGTGTGTGTGATCCCCTTAGGTTAGTTAGTTTAAGTAGTCCTAAGTGCTAGGGGACTGATGACCTCAGATGTTAAGTCCCATAGTTCTCAGAGCCATTTTAAATATTTTATAAGGAAGAGGTAAAATCGACCGCAAAACCTAATAATGCACTATCAATTGTGACAATAAATTAAAAACCAAGTCATATAGCTACCTAATGCTTACTTCTTACTCTCTGTTCTATCTTACCTTCCTTTTTTCCGTATTAAAACTGATGGCACATTTCTCAAGAAGCGGTTGTCACTGCTCATTATTCTTTTTCGACGCTAATAATTTTGTATTACGAAACAAAGACTTACGGCCACTCTGTGTTTCAATAAAAAGGCAATTTTCTTCACAATGTGCGGTTAAAGCCTAACGATTCATTAGATTTCCACTGCGAGGATCTTAAATGCTCCTCTGCTATTTCCATCCCATTAGTTCTGCCTTATTACCACAAATGAGATCTTAACATAAGCAATGCTAACGACACAAGGCCAACAGGCCGCGTTCGAGTTGCTGAGCTCGTGTCCGTTTGCAAATGCTCGGTGTCACTATGCTGGTTCGGTGGATGGAGAACAACTGCTGGCTGACAGCTGTAGAGATCGGTGGTGGAGGCGGCGAAGGGTCGCTGGGGAAGGAGCAATGCCGGACTCTGTGAGCGCCCGTGCATGCATTACTGAATCTGCACAACCAGGGTTTAGGAGCTTTTTACCGCCATGTTACAAGGGTGCTACTGATATACAATTTCCTTTTCTACGGTCTTTTAATTGGTTTGATGCAGCCGACCACTAACTCCTCTCTTGTGACCACCTCTCATTTCAGAGTAGCAATGCGTACTAGGTCATCAATTATTTGTTGGATGTATTCCAGTCCCTGTGTTCCCCTACAGTTTTTGCCCTCTACAGCTCCCTCTATTGCCATGGAAGAAAATCCATCATGTTTTTAGACACGTTCCTCTGTTGATTCATAGTGATTACAGTACTGCGGCCGATCAAATATTAATCGAATAAAAATCGCCAAACAGCCATACGTTTCCTGAAGTTATTTTATTTTGTCTATCGGTTTCGGCATCTCATTAATGCCTTCTTCAGGCCCCTATGCACTCCATGCTTAAACAGTCACATATATCGATACCTGCATAACTGGTGGATTCCGTAAATTCGTTTTTGGAGTGTTTACTTCGAAGACTCGTCAAGTCTGATAGACTACACACGGAGCGTATAAGGGCCTAAAAATGGCTCTGAGCACTATGGGACTCAACTGATGAGGTCATTAGTCCCCTAGAACTTAGAACTAGTTAAACCTAACTATCCTAAGGACATCACAAACATCCATGCCCGAGGCAGGATTCGAACCTGCGACCATAGCGGTCTTGCGGTTCCAGACTGCAGCGCCTTTAACCGCACGGCCACTTCGGCCGGTAAGGGCCTAAGACGGCATTAATGATACGATAAAAACTGGTCATTTGAATAAAATAACTTCCGAAAATATATGGCTGTTTGGCGATTTTTCTTTCATAAGTAATACAAGTACTGTCATCTTGTCCCTTCTTCTTGTCCGGGTTTTCCACAAGTTCGTTTCTTCGCCGATTCTGCGGGAACCTCCTCTTCCCTTATCAGTCAACGCAGTGTTCAACATCCTTCAATGGTACTACATCTCAAACTCTCCGATTCTCTTCTTCTTCGGCTTTTTCGCAGTCCATGATCCACTACCATCAAATGCTGTGCTCAAAACATACATTCTCGGAAATGTCTTCTTCAACTACCCCGACATTGCTACCAATAGACTTCTTTTAGCAAATAACGACCTTTTAGCCTGTCCTGTCCGCCCCCGGTAGCTGAGTGGTCAGCGCAACAGAACGTCAATCCTAAGGGCCTGGGTTCGATTCGCGACTGGGTCGGAGATTTTCTCCGCTCATGGAATGGCTGTTGTGCTCTCCTAGTCATCATCATTTATTTCATCCTCATCGACGAGCAAGTTGCCGAAGTGGCGTCAGATTGAAAGACTTGCACCCGGCGAACGGTCTACCCGACGACAGGCCCTAGTCACACGACATTTATTTATTTAGCCTTTCCTTATCTACCCTTTACGTCCTTGTTTGAGACGTCAAGTGTTGATTTCCTTCCAAAGTAGCAGAAATCCTACACTTCGTCTACTCTATGGTCACCAGTTTTGATGTTATATGAAGCTGGTATCTGTACAGATACCATTGGTGACCTTGCAGCTCTCGAAGAATGTCCATGTTGATGTTTATCAACGCCTGTAAGCAGCTAAACGTCTGGATTTCATTATAATTTCAGTTTTGATGTTAGATTTATCACTAATATCATTTATGAAACTTCTCTTTACTTTCACCTTTCTTAGGTTTCTATCTGTATTATATAATCATTACATTGTCCATTTCTTTTAACAGATCATGTAATTCTTCTTCGCTTTCACTGAGAATAGCAACATCTTCAGCGCATCTTATCACTGATAATTCTTTACCATGAATTTTAATCCCCGTCTTGAACCTTACTTAATTACTCTTACTACATCTTCGATGTATTGTGTAAAGACTGTGTGTAAAATACCACATTCTTGTCCTACACCCTTTTTAATACGAGCACTTCATTCTTGCCCTTCCATTTTTGTTGTTCCCTCTCTGTTCTTGCACATATCTTGGATTAATTGTCCTTCCCTGTAGCTTATAAGTACTTCTCTTCGAATTTCGTACATCTTTCACCGTTCTATATTGTCGAATTCTTTTCTAGGTCGACAGCTCCATGAGCGTGTCTTGATTTCTCTTAAGTCTTCCTTTCATTATCAGTGCCACATTAGAATTGCCTCTCTGTTACCCTTCCCCTTCCGAAAACGAAACTGATCGTCTTCTAACAGATCCTCAGCTTTATTTTCCATTCTTCCCTGTACTATTCTTGTTGACAACATGGACGCATGAGGTGATAGGCTGAGTGTGCGATAGTTCTTGCACTTACCTGCCCTTGCCATCTTTGAGATTGTGTGAATGACTTTTTTCCGAGTCTGATGATACATCTCCGGAGTAATTGTTTCTACAAACCTACTTGAGTTGTCGTTTCGTTGCTACTTCTCCCAATGATTTTAGGAAGTCGGATGTAACGTTATCTATTCCTCCTGCCTTATTTGATAGTTAATCTTCCAAAGTACTGTTAAACGCTGACTCTAGAGATGGATTTCCTTTATTTTCCGCATCTTCCTATTTTTTATCCTATCACGTCATCTAATAAGCCTAAGTTCTTCCCTTCGTAGAGGGCTGTAATGTACTCTTACACCTATCCGCCCTTTTCTCAGAATTTAGAATGGAATTCCCACTGAAATTTTTATGTTAACAGTATTGCTTTTAATTTCACTGAGGGCTGTTTTGACTTTTCTGTAAGCTGAATCAGTACTTCCGACAACAATTCTTTCTTTTTCTATTTCTTCACATTTTCGTGCTGCCAATTTGCGAAGGCTCCCGTGCTTTCCTATGTGACTTATCCTGATGTATTACTGTGTTTCCCCAAACATGTATGCACTTCTTTCTTTCATCGATTAGATGAGTTATTTCTTCTGTTACGCAAGGTTTCTTCGCAGTTACCTTTCTTGTACCAGTGTTTGTCTGTCCATCTTCTGTGACTTCCCTCTTTAGAGATATCCACTCCTCTTAACTGAATTGGATGCTACGGTACTGATTCTTGCAGTGTTTATATCCCTGGAGAACATACATCTCAAAATTCTCCAGTACTAGAGTAACCCACTAATTTCCACACTGATTATTCCGGGGGATTCTGGTAAATTTCAATCTACTCTTCATCATTACTGGTTTGCTGTCGAGTCTATAGATGCACCTTGGTATGCTTTACAATCCAGTATTTGATTTTGGAATCTTCTGCCTCACTATTACGTAGCCCAGTTGGAATCTTGAAGTGTCTCCATGCGTTTTCCAATTATACTTTTTCTAATTGTCACTGTCGAACAATGTATTCGCTGTTACCAGCTAAAATTTATTGCAGAACTTAATCGACTTTTTCCTCTCTCTTTGCTATTACGAAATACATATTATACCGTAAGAATTTCTTCTGTTTCTTCTTCAAATACTGGGCTTCAGTAGCCCATGATCGTTATCTCCCCTTATACACTGAATTATCCGTTCAGTGTCATGGTACATTTTCTCTATATATTGATCTTCTGCTTGTGATATCGGCAGGCATATCTGAACTGTTGTTACTGGCGCAGGTTTGCTGTGGATTGTCGTCATGTGAACAATTCTATCACGGATCTGTTCGCAGTCACTCACTCATTGTTCTACTTTCCTATTCGTAGAGAATCCTACTCCCTTTATAACGCCGGCCTGGGTGGCACAGCGGTTCTAGGCGCTACAATCTGGAACCGCGTGACCTCTACGGTCGCAGGTTCGAATCCTGCCTCGGGCATGGATGTGTGTGGTGTCCTTAGGTTAGTTAGGTTTAAGTAGTTCTAAGTTCTATGGGACTGATGACCTCAGCAGTTAAGTCCCATAGTGCTCAGAGCCATTTAGCCCTTTATACCATTTTCTACTGTCTTTGGTGTTATCCTATATCCATCTGACTGGACATTATTTCCTTTCGATTTCACTTCACTGATTCCACTGTATCTAGATTGAGCCTTTTTAATGTGTCTTTTCAAATTTTTAAGCTTCGCTACCGCGTTGAAAGTTCTGACATTCCACGTTCCGACTCATAAAATGTTACCGTTTCATTGGTTATCCAGTCTTTTTCTCATGATTACCTGCCCCCTCCCCCCCCCCCCCCCCCCCCTCCTACACTCCTGCTTGAGAGCTCCCTTCTGGAAATCGATTGAGGGGCTATTAAGGAATCTTTTGCCAATGGAAAGATCATCACGACACTTTTTTTAATTACACACCACATCTTCTGTGGCTGCACATAATATTTTCTTCGTGCAATGGTCTCCATTGCCTACTGCATCCTCATTCCGTTCTCCCTACTTTAACCGGCAGTTTCCCACCTCCCCATTCCACAGGGCTAAGTGGGTGGCCTGAAACTCTGTCCACTCCTCCACCCTCTTTCACAAGCCATTGGAAAATACATTGCTGGCCACCCAAAATACAACACCGTGAAGGAAGGAATCAAATGAGGTGAAATTTATAGTATGGGTTTAGGTGACGAGAGATGCACATAATTATCATTTTAGCGCAGAGACACCACCTGCAAGCGCTATATAAAGCGGGAACAGACGGCCGTGTGTACCTACTGGAATTGTTCTTTCGTGCTGTTATTTTGCATAAGCAGCTTCAGTATGCCTAACAGAAGACAGTGAGCGTTTCGAAGTTCGACCGAGGAAAAATAGTGATCTATAGGGTTTGCGGATTGTCTTTCACAGAAATCGATGACCTTGTCCGACGGAACCAAGTAGCTATGATGCCGATCTGTAATCGCTGGATGCAGGAGGAAACGACGGACCGACGGGGCAGGTTGCACCCATCTCATTGCATCACTACGCGTAATGATAGGCTTACTGTGCGCATGGCAGTGACGGACCGCACCGCCAAGTCACACAAACCAGATCACAACATAAACCCGTCTGTTGCGCAACAAGCAGTGTCCGCGTGTGCTAGTCGACGTCGTTTGTAGCAGAGCGGACTGTCCGCAATGGGTCCATCGCAGCGTTTACAATTGAGCCGGCATTTGTGCGATGAACGACGGACATGGACAACGGAATGAAACGATTTTGTTTTTACCGATGAATCCTGCCTGCACCACCAGAGTGGTCGGATTAGAGTTTGGAAACACCGTGATGAAAGACTGTTGAACTGATGCAGCTGGTATAATGGTTTGCGGTGGTATTGGATTCCACTCCCGTATTCCCTTAGTACGCATCGCCGGTACAATAAGCAGCCGGCGTCACATGAATGAACTTTTGGAGCGAGTTGTCTTCCCATACCTTCAGAGCTTGCCGATGGCCATATTGCAGGGGTAATGCGCGTCAACACGTGTCACGCAATCGTTAATACTTCTCCATGCCCATCAGATTGCATTGCTGCCTTGGCCTCCCAGTTCTTCCGATCTCTCCCCTGTCGGCAACGTCTGGTCGATGATTGCGGAACGACTGGCCCGTGGTACACCACACGCAGCTGCACCAGATCAACTATGGCAACATGTAGAAGCAGCATGGGCTGCTATACTCCAACAACACATTCAGAGCCTCTTTGATTCAATGCCGAGGCGTGTAGCAGCGGTTATAGCCAGTAATAACGGCAAAACTCAATACTGATTTCCTAATCTTCCTCACTTCGCATGGGGCCATATTTTCAATCACGTGATCTTCGTACAACGTGTTTTCTCCCAAATAAATTTGGCTGTGATATTTCCGTTCCTCCTTGGTGTAGCATTTTTGGTGGCCAGCAGCGTAGATCGACAATGACTCAGTATACCGAAAGACTACAGTCTCAATTGGTGGTGATTTGTGCTCACAACTGAAACAGTGACTGGGATCTGACCCGGAACCTATGACGATTTGATTAGTACTCAGAGATAATACTATTACATCACATGGAATCCCTTTTAATTTACTATCGTATTGGGTATCTTTACTGATGTTGCGGTAACGGGCACTCGTAATTTCAGCAACTTCACACTGCCATTCTGTAACGTTGACTCATCTTATTGTGCTGATTCCATTTATTTGACTGGCACATACTCACCGCTTCACTGTCATGATATTCGTCAGCAGTGAAAGGTCATATTGACTCCAGCTACTACTTCTATACCATCTGCAGCGCCCCAAAGAGACCAGTATATCCTTTTACGGAATTATTAATAATTTGTCCGATGGGCTCCTTTAAATTCATGGTGGCCGTTTACGTATCATCAAATACCACACCAAATTCAGCAAGAAGGAATAACTGAACTTGATGTGATACAACTAATATATAATATACAATATGTTAAAGTATTGAGCTACCGAGGGAACAAAGAAGTTCAGTTAAGCCGGTATCGGTTAAAGATCAAACCAGCCATACGTAAGCAATGTCCTTCACAGGTATCCGTCCCTGAAGTACCGACGGAAGTGAAGGAAGGGAGGAAAGAAGGAAGGAAGGGAGGAAGCACATGACTGGATATCTGCATCCAAATACGTACCTCTCAAGTCACTTTATGGTGTGTGGCGGAGGGTGCCCTGTGCAATTACCAGTCACTTCCTTTATGTTCCACTCGCAAACAGAGCGAGGAAAAGAACGACTGTCTATATACCTCCTTACATGCCCTAATTTCTCTTATTTTTGTAGTCTTTACGCGAAAACTACGGTAACGGCAGTAGAATCTTTCTGCAGTTCGCTTCAAATGCCGGTTCTCTAAATTTTCTCGAGAGTGTTCATAAAAAACGCCAATTTTCCTCCTAGGATTCCCATCTGAGTTCCCGAAACACCTCTGTAATACTTTCGTGTTGACGAAATCCTCCGGTAACAAATCTAGCAGCCTGCATCTGAATTGCTTCGATGTCTTCCTTCAATCTGACCTGCTGCGAATCCTAAACACTAGGACACTACTCAAGAATATGTTGCACTGATGCTCTGTATGCGACGTTCTTTGCAGAAGAACCACACTTTCTTGAAATTCTCCCACACTCCAAAGCCAACCATTCGCCTACTCTACTAACATATGTATATGCTCATTCCACTTCATAACACTTTGATACGTCACGTAGCGTTATGTTGGGATGAGGATATTAAAATAATCTTTGATCTTGTAGATGAATGTTCTTGAACAGATGCAAGGTATCTATTGAGAACGATGTCTGCATGTATTTGAAGTCAGCCTTTCCTCAATAAAGGAAGGTGGGGTAAGGTGACCACGATAAGGGAAACTGGATTTTCAACAAACTATGGTTGTTGATACAAGCTTACTTCTACAGTTTTTGGATATATGTATTACAAGGTATCACACCATATGTTTCTAAGTAAAAACGGAAACAATATATAGGAGCTAGATGCATTTCTCTGAAGGCTCACGAATTGTCTACTTGTCCCCACCTAGGAGGGTAATGTGGTCAGTTCCATCGCAGTATGTCCCTTGTTATTTGTTCTGATTTTCGGACACACTTTCTATACATCTTGATGCCCTAATATCTGGAACAGTCCAAGCGCCTTGGCCAGACCATTTTAAGTACGATATTCGTATTATGCTACATACACTGAAGCTCCAAAGAAACTGAAAATAATCTTTCACCTTGTAGATGAATATCACAGAATGTCCTTGAATAGCTGCAGGGTATCTATTCAGGACGATGTCTGGGTGAATTAGAACCCATTTCATGCTCAATAAAGGAAGGTGGGGTAAAGTGGCATGCCTATCCAAATACAGAGATACGTAAACAGGCAGGCACCACGACACCGTCACATAACTGGTAAGACATGAGGACGCAGCGTGTTCGCGGCGTATCATCGAGTCTTCAGGGTATTCGCATCTGCCAATGAGAGAATAACGACATATTTCAAATGATGTTCCTGTTGTGACCGAAAGGTGCGTGGCCTTTAGACGCTGCAAGCGATCGACACATATCTGCAGTGACATTAAATCTGAAAAAAGAGATGGCTAAGTATCCTATGGCAGTCACCTGTACTGAACAACGGAAATTGAGGTAACCTTCGGAAAAAGGCAAGATACAAATTTTTGTGCATAATCATGTATACAACAAGTATGTAGATGCTGTAGGGGACTGTACAGGTGATTAAAGTCCTACGGGAGGTATAGCGTCACCAGATGTATCTCATTTGACGGAAATCCACCGTTACAGTCCCAGCGCACCTATAGGGGTTGGCCGAAAGTATGGAAACACCACAAACACAACACATTACCAAGCATAATACGTTGTGGGAAACAAACCCACTGACATTCATAACAGCATCTAATCTCGGAATGGATAAATACACATGTATAGATTTAAAGAAAGTCTTACGCTATTCTTCCTGCAAAATAGTGGCATACTCAGGTAACGATGATGGAGGTGGATAGCCATCACCCACCTCTCTCCAAAGTAGACCACAATGGCTCAATAACATTGAGATCTGGGGACTGTGGTGGCCAGAGGAGGTTCGACAACTCATCGTGAAACGGTACAGTAGTTTCCGCTCCATAAGTAGCAGGTTTCGCTGCTCACTCGTACCGGGAAATACAAACGGAGGCGGCTCCGCCGCCAATTTTGTTGCACGACGCGGCCGGCCGCTGGTGCAACAGAACCCATGTGGACGGGTGGAAAGAAATGTGTCAGGCTTCATAATACATATTTATATGTGTCATGTATTATGCATTTCTTGCACGTGAATGTGAATCTGCACACGAACTTTCCTAATCCTCCTCACACATTTCCATAATGCGTGGCCAAAGTTGGGAAGTAGTTCTGTAGTATGGTAGTGCCAACCTCACTCCTGGATAGGGGATCGGAGAGACAGCACAGGCAGGTAAAAGTCAAAGACGTTCCAGTCTCACAAGATTTGGGGTGAAGAGGTTGGTCACAGCCAAGTGGTTCGACCATCCCCTCCACCGGAGCGCAGGAAGACGTCCGGATGCCCGCGATATTCTGGGAGTGTTGCAGAAGACGGGTAAGTGAGCAGACATGCCCTCAATGCGTCTGTCTCGATGTTCACGCATGGAAGGGAGGTATTTGAATGTTTGCACTAATTATTTTATTTCCAGCTTCGGATTATATAAGGAAATGAATGTTCTCATCTAGTTTCGGAAATTTGACCCCCTGTATTAATGTATCTGGTCAGCAGTTTGCCCGTTTTCCTCCTCACATAGTGATTGTCCCATGTAAAATATTGGGAGACTTTGGTGGTATACATTTGGCCCACGCAATTCCGTCTTGCCCGTAGAAATGTGCGTGCAGATTAGTATATAATATACCCGAGCTATAAGTTGTAAAATTGTAATATCTGTAAACTGGAACAATTGCTGCAATCGCTGTAAAGTCGAGTGATAATGTTTAAAATAAATAGGTAATCAATTGCCACCAATCTTTAACGTACCCCAAAAATCACATAGTAGTCAAGTTAAAGGAATTCATTTAAAATAAAAGATATGAAATGCAGGGACCCACACATCAGCGTGTGAGCCGTCCAGCCCCTTGCCTAGTATCGTACAGAAAGGGCACGCTCTCTAGGTAGCGCTCTCAAGCTCCCCTCCCCAGTTATCCGTTGCGCAATGTTCATTCAGGGCTTGACGACATCAACTTTCATCTGGCGTCCCTAGGCAAGGTGGTTTGACGGTAATGTTTCAATCGTGGTGCTCACATCCCCAGTCATGGACTATGAGAGCTGTGTGGAACAGCAGCTTGTCGTCTTAGAACACAACAGCACCACGGGGGCTATGGAATACGACGATACAGTTTCCCAAATCGTCTCCAAACCCACGCCAAGTTTCAATATTGGGACGTAAATTTGGCCAGAAGTTGGAAACAGTGTGCAACGAGATTCATCCGACCAAAAGACTTTCTTCCACTGCTCCAAAATCCAGGTTTTATGGCTTCGGCACTACGTTTTCCTGCTATGGGCATTTGCATCACTGATGACTGGTTTTGGAACTCCAGCTCGCCCTGCAGTACTGTGCTTCTGGAGATTCCTTCGTGTTGTTTTGATGCTGAGAAGATTCGTGGCTGCTACTCTGTAGTGACTTTTGCAGGAGTCATCCTCTTCAGTTGCGTCACACTCTCCTTCGATGACCGTCTCGACCATCGCTCGCCAGGCACATTTGCCCACCTTACGACTTAATGGATGGTGTTCTTCCAGTTTTCCTGTATGTGACATAAATCTTTCATACGGTACCTCTTGCAACACCAAACACTTAGTCTACTTTGGTTACGGAGGACCTATATGAGCACCAACAATTTCACCGCTTTCGAATTCACTTAACTCTATCAGAATGCACCCACAACTACACAAAACACAATTCTGACCACGACTGACACGCGCCACGTATTGAGGACAATGCACAGGCGCAGTTAGTCTAACAGCCGCGCAAAGTGCATATTTCGCTAGCATCTGCATTTACGTTTTACAGTGCATTTCTCGCACAGTTTCGATACTTTTGTCCAATCCCGGTATTATTGAAGCTGAGGGAACTTTCTGTTACAAAAATATAAGTAACATTGAAAAATTGTCCCTTGTATGGCGTTTCGCGCGGGTGGGGGGTGGTACTGACTGTAATTATTTATCCTTAGCTGGAGGTCGATCCTCCTGTTCCCTGTTTGAATGCCTCTGCTCAGTGCGGGAGCTAGGAGCTAGCAACCAAGTGCTTGCAGCAAGCTTGATACAACTATGCGACTGGAAACCTCGACGTGTTCGATACAGGTCAACCGCTGTTTAAGGTAAGGTAACAGCAGTTACACCGACCAGACGACACAACCAGGTTTTTCCAGGGATGACATTTTGCTCGTGGACTCACAGAAAGAGCGTTAGCTTTTCCACTGTTTGCTCACCTGCATCAGTTCGCGCTTCTGGTGTCGCCTCTCGGTTTCTCCCACATTAACACTTGCGTTTGCTGACGCATACAACGACAGGCTAGCGTACTGGTAGAACATGTCTTATGACTGTTAGCAGTAGTACACATCAGATTTTCATCATTTCACGCCTGTTGTTACAGGCTGAAAGACGATTTTTTACTTTTTTCAGGATAGAAAACTAAACGTTAATAATGACAGTTTAATGTCTAGTTACGACAGATGATGAGATTTATTGTGTTCAATAGCGTTTACTTCGTGCTTGTTCAAGAAATTTGGCTGGAGTCTGAAGTTGTATCCACACAATGGAATTGGCGAAATTTTGTATGATACACTGAAGCGAAGCACCCAGTAGCAGGTAGATTTACGTGCCATGTTGTACCTATTACATAAGTCAACGCTAAATTGTTCACGCTCATCATTAAAACTGGATACATCTCGTACCTCAGTGATCTCAATAGGAAGTAAAAATGCAGCATAAATCGTAGGAAGCGACGTTGAATGGATATTCCCTACCATAACTTTTAAGTAATATCATTATAATCATGAATAATGTAATCATATTACTAGAGAAGTTCATTTGCACAGACCACAATAAACATGTATGTAGACAATTAGGTTCTGTAAGTTAAACTTTCATCTTCAGACCTGAAAAAGTATTAAACAATGTTTCAGTCTAACAATCGTTATTCGTTACAAAGAATAAGTTACTATACACGTAATACGTATCATCCACATACATAGACCACTGTGACACGGTATGTAGTGCACAGTCATTCAGTCATGGACATATTTGGGAACAAGTGCAATATACGTAAAAATGGTTATGGAAAATCCAACATCAAAAGTATAAAATGTAACTACACCGAGATGAACATACCTCGTTGGAGAAGACTACGTAGAGAGGCATAATTGTCCACGTATGTAGATGGTACGTACGACAAAATTGTATTAAAACTTCTTCTTTACAACGAATAAGACTGTAATTTTTTTGTAATACTTTTTCAGATCTGAAGATGACAACTTAACTTCCCGAAACTAGTTGTCTGTGTATACATTTACAGAGATCTGGGCAAATAAACTTCTCTAGTAAGAAGATCACATTAATCAAATTCTGAAACTTTCTCCTGCTGACAATGTCAAGTAACTATTTTGATCATGTTTACTTAAAAAGTACTCTGGTTCTAGAAGCCCGCTAACCGACGCTAGGGATGTCCGATGTCTTCACTGCACATTGGATCGTAATTCAAAATACTGTACGACATTTTTGTGACTTACGTTCTTTTATTGATGTTGTTGTTGTTGTTGTTGTTGTCTTCAGTCCTGAGACTGGTTTGATGCAGCCCTCCATGCTACTCTATCCTGTGCAAGCTTCTTCATCTCCCAGTACTTACTGCAACCTACATCCTTCTGAATCTGCTTAGTGTGTTCATATCTTGGTCTCCCTCTACGATTTTTACCCTCCACGCTGCCCTCAAATGCTAAATTTGTGATCCCTTGATGCCTCAGAGCATGTCCTACCAACCGGTCCCTTCTTCTTGTCAAGTTGTGCCACAAACTCCTCTTCTCCCCAATTCTATTCAGTACCTCCTCATTACTTACGTGATCTACCCATCTAATCTTCAGCGTTCTTCTGTAGCACCACATTTCGAAAGCTTCTATTCTCTTCTTGTCTAAACTATTTATCGTCTATGTTTCACTTCCATACATGCCTACACTCCATACAAATACTTTCAGAAACGACTTCCTGACACTTACATCTATACTCGATGTTAACAAATTTCTCTTCTTCAGAAACGCTTTCCTTCCCATTGCCAGTCTACATTTTATATCCTCTTTACTGCGAACATCATCAGTTATTTTTCTCCCCAAATAGCAAAACTCCTTTATTACTTTAAGTGTCTCACTTCCTTATACTGATGTCCTTTAAAATTTCCTTATAATCATGAATCCGTTTCAAAAATAACTTCCATTTGTAGGTGGTGCATAGATAAGATAAAATTCTGCATTCTGGCCCTGACGGGTCAATACGGTCTGACCAACCGCCATGTCATCCTGTCTAATGGCGTCATCGGATGCGATATGGAGGAGCATGAGATGAGCTTATCGCTCTCGCGGTAGTTGTCGCCGTTCTTTACCTTGGAAATGCTACTGATTGGTCTACTGGTTCCTCAGCTGACCTGACGGGGCTGTGTGTACTCCGTACCAGTACACCCAGCAAGAAAAAATTCCTGACGGTACTGGAAGTCGAACCCGGACCCCCTGTAGGACAGTCAGCTACTCTGACCGCTCTGTCTCTAAAGCGGACGAGGAGCGTTCAATCAGTAATGCAAATCATTTTTTCTCTGCCAATCTATGTTGAAGAAACACGAACTTTGTTGTGGGACATCGTGGAATATTCCCGCTTCAGCCCCTATAGTTTCATGAAGATTCGACAGCATTCAAAATGGCTTCTGTAACGGAGGAGCCTTCCAAGCAGAGAACTCAATTGAGTTTCTTTTGGTGGAAAAGCAGAACACCCTAGATTTTCACAGGCGCTTTCAGAATGCCTACGGAAACTTGGTAGTGAACAAAAGCAAGGTGAGTCGTTGAGCGATGCGTCTGTCACCGTCGTATCAAGGTCGCACAAACTTGTCCGATCTCTAGCTTGCCGGCCGGCCATCAGGAAACTTCTTAATGACGTTGCGACGCCACACACAAGTCTGCATGCCCGAGAGGAGCTCACAAAACTTCATTGACCCGTTCTTCCTCATCCATATTACAGCACCATCAGACTTCCATCTGTTTGGCCCAGCTAAGGATGTACTTCGCGGGAAGAACATGGACGATGTGGTGATTATTGAAGCAGCAAAACGTTGGCTGCGATGTCGACGAGTGGAGTCATCCCATGCGGGCATACAGGCCCTCCCAGTACGATGGCGTAAAGCTGTCGCGCTGAACAGGGATTATGTTGAAAAATAGGATTCTGTAGCCAAAAGTGTGGGGAATAGTATGGTGTATTGGAATCATGCATAAAACCTGCCTATTTTTGGGGGAAAAATGTGCTCGATTACGTATTGAGCCGGCCGTTGTGACCGAGCGGTTGTAAGCGCTTCAATCTGGAACAGCGCGACCGCTACGGTCGTAGGTTCCAATTCTGCCTCGGGTTTGGATGTGTGTGATGTCCTTAGGTTTAAGTAGTTCTAAGTTCTAGGGGACTGATGACCTCAGAAGTTAAGTCCCCGCGAGCACGCAGAAGTGTCGCAACACGACGTGGCATGAACTCGAATAATGTCTAAAGTAGTGTTGGAGGGAAGTGACACCATGAATCCTGCAGTGCTGTCCATAAATCCGTGAGAGTACAAGGGGGTGGAGACCTCTTCCGAACAGCACGTTACAAAGCATTCCAGATATGATCAGTAATGTTCATGTTGTGGATTTGACGCATTGTCCTGCTGGAATTGCCCAATTTCGTCGCAATGCACAATGGACATGAATGGATGCAGGTGATCAGACAAAATTCTTTCGTACGTGTCACCTGTCAGAGTCGTATATAGACGTATTAGTCACATATCACTCCAATTGCACACGCCCCACACATTTGCAGAGCCTCCACCAGCTTGAACAGTCCCCTGTGACATGCAGGGTAAGCGGATTAATGAGGTTGTCTCCATATCCGCACACGTCCATACGCTCTATACAATCTGAAAAGAGACTCCTCCGACCGGGTTACATGTTTCCAATCATCAATAGTCCAATGTCGGTGTTGACGGGCACAGGGGAGGCGGTAAGTTTTGTGTCTTGCAGTCATCAATGGTACATGAGTGGGCTTTCGACTCCGAAAGCCCGTATCGATAATGTTTCGTTGAATGGTTCACACGTTGACATTTGTTGATGGCCCAGCACTAAAATCTGCAGCAATTTGCTGTCACGTTGAACGACTTCCTTCAGTCGTCGTTAGTTCCGTTCTTGCAGAATCTTTCTCCGGCCGCAGTGATGTCGGACATCTTATATTTTACCGGATTCCTGATACTCAAGGTACACTCGTGAAATGGTCGTACGGGAAAATCCACACTTCATCGCTTGCTCGGAGTTGCTGTGTCCCACCGCTCGTGCGTCGGCTGTACCACCACGTTCAAACTCACTTCAATCTCGAAAACCTGCCATTCTAGCAGCAGTAACTGACATAACAACTGCGTCAGTCACTATTTGTCTTAACTAGGCGTTACCGACCTCACCGGCGTATTCTGCCTGTTTGCATATCTCTGTATGTGGATAAGCATGCCTATATTAGTTCCTTTGGCGCTTGAGTGCATTATGCTACAAATACGGATGTATACGGTGCTGGACAATAGAAAACAAAACGTATGACATTACTGTGAAAGTCTTGGTTCTTGTATTTATGGGTGGTGCATAGCTAAGACAAAGCTCCGCGCTTTGACCCTGACGAGCCAGTAGGGTTCGACCAACCGCCATGTCATCCTGTACCAATGGCATCATCTGATGCAATTTATTTTTGACCTTGAACTGTGTTCCGGCGCCGTGATAAAGTTATTCAAAATCAGTTTTCTTAGTACCTGTGAGAGAGAAGTTTAATGGAGACGGATCTTGGGTTCTACCTAAAGAAAAAAGTTACTGCGTTCATGCACAACATTTCGAAAAATACTGTGTAAAAATATTTAGAGCGATGGAAGGTAGGAATAAAGAAGTGTGTGGGCTCAAATGGGCCCTACTGTGAAATTGACGACCACAAACTGAACATAACTGACAAGTACACAATTTTTTGGCATTTTTAATCACTTCATACGCGATAGTTTTCTGAAGAGCACACAAACAGCTCTGTAGTAAACAGCTCGCCTCCTGCGACGAAGCTAACCGAATTTAGTAAAAATATTCATAGTGAAAGGACGCATTTGCTTGTAATTCTGATTTATGCATGGAGTGCTTAGGTTTGAAGTCTCTCTGGAACTAAACCGACTTAGTGGGAACAGAAAAGGTGGGTTTGGCGGTCGAAATGCAAGCTTACTTTGCGGCACAAGTCAGTCGGTGGCTAGCAGGCAAAGTGTTCGTATTTTGTGAGCAGCAATATTGTATATTATGGCCTCGGGTGTGAAAGCAATATGGCTTATTATTCGTGGTATACATTTATTAGCTCTGTACTACGAAAATCCGAGCTAAGAAAATAGTTTTCAGGGCTTGTTTCACACGAGGAGCCATGAGTACTTTTCCCACCTTTTTGAGTAGCCGCAGAAAGTCCCGAAGCCACCATCTTCGTCTCAAATTATCTGCTGAACGCTGCACAATTGCATGGACCAGTTATTTAGTTTGTTGTTTGAATAATAATGCTATTTTGTTTAAACTTTGTATCGGAGATCCCTGTTTAATCACTAGCCATTTACCGAGGCTGGGAGCTTTTCCAAGTGCTGCAGTGCTTCCGAGTATCCTATTTTATTGAACTGAAAAGTAATTATTTACTATAACAAAATTTAATAAATTCTGTGAAGTAGTTAATTTCATAATTGTTCAGTGAGCCTTATTTTTGAAGTACTGAACACTTATTTCATAAAAGTTTAGTTAAATTTTTAGCAAAGCGCAACTGCAACGAAATGATCTAGTATTTTGTCTAAATGTCACTCTTACAGAAATGTCAGTACAGCATTAAAGTTATTAGGATAAACCTGGGATTATTCAAAATAGTTACTGGCTAGTAACATTGAAGGCCTAGCATTAAGAATAATTACTGTCCAGATTGGATATAGTGTTTATGTTTTCAAGTGTATAAAGTTTCGCGTATTGGGTTCTAGCTAAAATGTTCAGTTTTCATCTGAGTCTGTTCATAGAACAGTTTCTGAGGCCCCATGATAGTTTTTGAGCTAGTTGTGTAGTACATGTTACAATAACAGTGCTAAAGAAGTGTAAATTTCATTCTTATAACTCGTGTGTGCTACAATAAGTAACTGGTTATCACTGTACAAACTGTAACTGACTTGGGAAATACATGCTGTATAGTCTAAACGCGTGAATGCTCTTGAAGAAAACAAATAGTATTCAGAATACAGAGTATAACTACCTGTAGACCATTTCACTGACAGTATTTTCTATCCTCTCGTTCAAGTTAGCAGTGCTTCACAGTTAGTACTCATTTACCTTTAATGATCATTAGTTTTCCGCTTCAATGTACTGACAGTAAGTGTTACTGAGAACCAGTTGTTGCCAAATCGTTTTAATACTGCTTCTGTGTTGTTCATGCCACACCACTGGTACACTGCTAGCTGAAGTGTGCTACTGTCTCGTATCTTATTTGCAAAATATAACTTTAGTATCAAGTAAAGTCTATTTCAATTGCTAACTTTCTTTATACGCAGTACTAGTACTTGGTACAAAGAATCCTAACTAGGCTTTTACATAACTAGGCTTTTACATAACTGCGATTTACTTATGACTAGTAGAATCTTGCTTCGAATCCCGTTTGTTCTTATATTGCTTATTTCAATAGTAACCTTTCGAGAAACGAAAACAGTCCGACACCCTTCCATTATGCGCAATCACAGTCAACTTAAAATCCTATCGGTATGTCGCTAATTTAGTAATAATCGGTAATTTAATAATCACCGGTAATGCTATGCTTGGATTTTCCTGTGACAGGACTAATGATACTGTTAGAGAAACGTGTTATACACCTTGAAGAAATGAGAGGATGTCAATATTACTTTGCACACGTACACACCGACGTTCGATGTGTAAATGATTGGAGATGCAATTCTCTGTGACAGGTAGAACGGCCATCAGAGTGCTTTAACGCTGTTCGTTTTTAGTGCTATTATCAGACCTGATAGGTTATGCAAGGGGTGTGAACAGCGTCCGATGTTGAGTGATAACTGTAAAGGACACAGAAATGCCGTGCACTCGTATGAGACAGCGTTATCACTACCTTGTAGAGTTTTAAAGGGATCTCTTTGTGGGTCTCCATTTGGACAGGTGGTCGAATTGTGCAAAAAAAAAAAAAAAAAAAAAAGTGGCTCTGAGCACTATGGGACTTAACGTCTTAGGTTATCAGTCCCATAGAACTTAGAACTACTTAAACCTAACTAACCTAAGGACATCACACCCCTCACCACCACCACCCCCCACCACCACCACCCCTTGTATGGTCAGTCATGATCGGTTCCAGCGCCTAGAACCGCTCGGCCACTTAGGCCGGCCGAATTGTGCAATATTATAATTTGTGCGGTATTCGGGTACGACAGTCGCCGGGTGTTGGACTTCATTGGACGGGCACATACATCGTTAACGTTCTTATCGATCATGACTGACCATACGAGGGGTGGTGGTGGTGGGGGGGGTGAGGGTGGGGGGGGGGGAGAATCGCCGTATTGTGCACCGAGTACAGTCCTTTCACATCTGTGCCTGCTATCTGAAAATAAGCAATTGACTCTCTGCAATGTTCTGTGTCGTCCCTCATCATTAGTGGGATACTAGCAGTATCCAAGCGAGTGCAGTGAACAGGATGCATAGAGGCTGATGAATATCGTCGCATCGTGTTAAATGAGGAATCACGCTTCTGCACTCCACGGATCTATACCTACATCTACATGATTACTCTGCAATTCACGATTAGGTGCGTGACAGAGGTTTCATCGAACCACCTTCAAGCTATTTCGCTACGGTTCCACTCTCTAAGACAGCGCGGGAAAAGTGAGCACTTAAAACTTTCTGTACCAGCTCTTATTTCTTTTATTTTATCACGATGATCATTTCTCGCAATGTAAGTGGCAGCCAACAGAATATATTGGCATTCTAAGGAGAAAGTTGGTGATAGATATTTCACGTGAAGATTCTAACGAAACGAAAAACGTCTTTGTTCTAATGACTGCCACCGCAATCCACGCATCATGTACGTAGCACCCTCTCCACAATTTCGCGGTAATACAAAACGAACTGCCCTTCTTTGAACTTTTTCGATGACCTCCGTTAGTCTCTGCTGATGCGGGTTCAGTCCCATCGGATGCGGATCCCACAACGCACTGCAATACTCCGGAAGAGAGCGGAGAAGCGTGATGTGCGCAGATTCTTTAGTCGATATTTTGCATTTTTTAAGTGTTCTACAATAAATCGCAGTCTTTGGTTTGATTTACCCACAACATTATCCATGTGATCGTTTCAATTGAAGTTATTCGTTACTGTAATCCCTAAATACGATGGTTAGTCAAATGAAAACCTTAACTTTGTAATAACAAATCGAAATTTCGCGCCGTTATCCTGTAAGTTGGTAAGCGAGCTACAAACAGCGTGCAGAATGGCCTGTAGGTGGCAGCATAGTGGAGACGCATGCACAGCGTCGCAGTATCAGTATAAAGATGGCCGCCCCACTTGCGACTTGCACGAGGGAAGAACAGCGTTCTGTTACTCGGTTTTTGCGTAGTGAAGGTGTGAAACCTATTGAAATTCATCGACAAATGAAGGTTCAGTACGGTGATGCATGTTTGTCACAGCAGAAAGCCTACGAATGGAGTAGGAAGATCGCAAATGGTGTGACTTCAGTGGAAGATGCTCCTCGTCCAGATGAGGCGCAACGAGTTGTGACTCCACAGAACATGCAGCAGTTAAAGGCATAGTGAAGGAAAACCCCCGAGTTACACTGAATGACATTGCAGCATGTTTACAGATTAGTCATGGGTCAGCACACCACATTGTGTATGATGTGCTCCAGTTTCACAAAGTGTCTGCAAGATGGGTGCCACGGCAGCTGACTCCTCAAATGAGAGAACGACGTGTTGATGCTTGTGAAGAACTTCTTCGGTGCTTTGAACGAGAAGGTGATGCTTCCTTGCAAGAATCGTTACTGGGAACGAAACCTGAGTTCACTTCCACCAACCGGAACGAAGAGAGCGAGCAAGGAATGGCGCCATTCCTCATCACCAAAACCAAAGAAGTTTCGAACAGAACCATCAGCAGGGAAGGTTACGCTGACTCTATTTTGGGACGAAAAAGGCGTTATTTTGGAGCATTACATGCCTAGAGGGACCACTGTCACCAGTGCATCATACACAGATCTCCTAAAAAATCATCTGCGGCCTGCAATCAAATCAATGCGACGTGGATTGCTGTCAGCAGATGTCCTTTTGCAACATGACAATGCAAGGTCCCACACTGCCCGTACAACAGTTGCAACAATCACAGACCTGCATTTTGAGTGTGTTTCTCATCTACCATACTCACCAGACCTTGCCCCAAGTGATTTTCATACGTTTGGATCACTCAAAGACGCAATGTGAGGAAAGAAGTTCCGTTGTGATGAAGAGGTACGCCACGCGGTGCATGAGTGGTTGCGCGGACTACCAAAATAATTTTTTTCTAAAGGAATTTATGCCCTTTGTAAGCGCTGGAGGAATTGCATTGAGCGTGGGGGAGATTATGTTGAAAAGTGATACAGCTTTGTACCACTTCTGCACAATAAATAATATTTAAAAAAATATTTAAGGTTTTCATTTGACTCACCCTCGTATTTACAGTGAACAGCCAAAAACACTGTGTACACCTATCTAATATTGTGTAACGCCCCCGCGAGCTCGCAGAAGTGCCATAACACGACGTGGCATGGATTCGACTAATGTCTGAAGTAGTGCTGGATGGAACTGACACCATGAATCCTGCAGGGCTCTCCATAAATCCGTAAGAGTACGAGGAGGGTGGAGATATTTTTTCAATAGGTAGTTACAAGGCACCCCTGGTATTCTCAATAATGTTCATATATGGGGAGTTTCGTGGCCAGCGGAAGTACTTAAACTCAGAAGAGTGTTCCTGCAGCCACTCTGTAGCAATTCTGGAGTATGGGGTGTCGCATTGTCCTGCTGTAAATGCCCAAGTCCTTCGGAATGCACAATGGACATGAATGGATGCAGGTGATCAGATAGGATGCTTACGTACGTGTCACCTGTCACAGTCGTATCTAGACGTATTAGGTGTCCCATATTACTCCAACTACACGTGCCCATCGATAGTGCGACAACTATAACATCACGTTCACACTCACTTACATCTTGATAACCTGTCATTGTAGCAGCGGTAACCGATCTAACGACTGCGCCAGACACCTGTCTTATATAGGCACTTCCGACTGTAGTGCCGTATTCTGCCTGTTTACACATCTCTGTAGCTGAATACGCATGCCTATACCAGTTTCTTTGGCACTTCAGTGTAGTTGAATTTACAGCCTTTAGATTTGTGTGAATTATCGTGTAACCGAAATTTAGCAGATTTCCTTTAATACTCATGTGGGTAACTTCACACTTTCATTATTAAGAGTTAATTGCCACTTTTTGCATCATATTAATATCATTTTGCAGTTGGTTTTGATCATCTGATGACTTTACAAGACTATGAATTTGCAAATAATCTAAGAGCGGTGCTCAAATCTTCTCCTAAACCGTTTATGTAGATCAGGAACAGTAGAGGGCCTATAACACTTCCTTGGGCAAAGCCAAATATTACTTCTGTTTTACTCGATGACTTACGGCCAATTACTACGAACTGTGATCTACCTGACAGAAACTCACGAATCCAGTCGCACAATTGAGGCGATACTCCATAGGTACGGAAGCAGGTTAGAAGACGCTTGTGAGGAACCGTGTCGAAAGCGTTCTGAAAATCATCCGGTAAGTAAGGCGGCGACATTGTCATAGATCCCATCCTTCAAATGTTTGCAGACGTACAGCGGTGTTGGCTAAATGGTTCAAATGGCTCTGAGCACTATGGGACTCAACTGCTGAGGTCATTAGTCCCCTAGAACTTAGAACTAGTTAAATCTAACTAACCTAAGGACATCACATACATCCATGCCCGAGGCAGGATTCGAACCTGCGACCGTAGCGGTCTCGCGTACAGCGGTGTTACTACTGGCGTCATCGCTTGAGGAGTCGTAGAGTGTGTCTCAGATCGTGGCAGGTAGTGATTGAGGGATTCCTGAGGGCATATTCTCTCGACCCGTAAAGATTCGATTAGTTTCCTTCTCCCCTTGTGTGTGCTTCACCATCCTCGTCAGGCAGACTAATTAATATGAATAATACACTGCACTGATCACGAGCTTTTCGCCTGATGAACGCTGCTTGGTGTGCTTCGGTGCTGGACAATAGATTCTGCTCACTCGCTTGAATGTTTTTTTTTTCTTTCTAGCGAGAATCTACGGATACAATTTGATCCACAGTGACAAATTTGTGCACCAAATTACTCGGATTATTTTCTAAATGATCTCAGTGCAGGTGGAAAATTCGTTTCCGCGTGTTCCTCTGATCAGCTTCAATAAATGTGGCGCCCATACTGCACAATTGCTTCGTTTTAATTTGTCGTTTATGTCCCACACTCTTTCTTTCGGTATGCCTACGGCTTCAACTGCTGCAAACACGTATTTTCACCGATCATCCGATACCATGTTGTACTTACTTCAAGCATGTGAAACTATCCGTGTTAGCAGTGAATTATATTCAAGAAATACAACACAAGTTTAAAAGCAGCCATCCATTTCTTAACTACTGAAAATTACGGGGAAAATGCTTCATAAACTGTCATCATTTGTGAAAATTTCCGTTAGTGGGAAGGCATCGAAGACGACAATCTTTGTGACGCTTCAGTACTTCGTTTAAGCCGTTTGAACGTAACATCTACAACGCGTCTGTTTCAAAAAGCTATATAAGTGAAACCATTGCATAGAAAAAGCTGAGACTCTTATTGTGAAAAACGTTTCACCATAGAAGAAATAAAATTTCACTTATATCAGCGCCATCTGTGTGTCAGGCCAGAGAAAACTTCTACCTATCCTTCCACGTAACCACAATGAGCGTATAGCGCCCGTTAATAAACCATTGTAGGAACCTGACGATGGCGGCTTGTGGCTGAAACGCGTTCTGCCTACTTATTTGGTATTTAAAACGTGACTGATGCAGAAAGTGAGCTGCAACTGAAAGAAACGGCCAGATGCGTCAGCAGTCAAATGAGATAACTACAGCACTCAGTCTCGACGTCATGTGTGCCAAGGCAGCCGAGTGTCTTCTTTTGGAAACATAATATCGCAGTGAAACGGTGTAACACATTTGTAATGGTGCCCCTGGGCGAGTATCTGTTATTTACGGAATAATGGCCATTATCGGCCAGAGGTGAGGGAAACCTGTGCGTATGCTGGCTAATTTGTTCTCATTACTGACAAGCTGGCGAAAGCACTGGCCTCTCACGATATCTATGGAACAGAAAAAATGCCATGCACCAGACATTCGAAATGTAACCATTATAGCGTTCCTTGAAAGTACGATAGGCCAGTACAGTAGTATCACGTGTACACTTGAACAGCTGCTGGAGAAACAACGTAGTCGTCTTATTATTTTTATCAGGTGACTTAGCAGGAGTACACTGAAATTATGAAAACAGTATCCGAGACGTACGTGCTGAACACAGTAGGAGTGCATAGAAAGTTGATGGTATATGGTTACTTACCGTCACAAACTTCTAGAACGTTTAAAGACGAGTGAGTACATAATAATTTGAATAGGAACCCATGCCTGGAAACATATCGTTTCCGTTCTACGACGGTTTCAATTCAGATGTTTAACTCAGCCTCCTCTGCTTGAGGAATTGAATAGGCGTGACACATCGCAATTACTACGTAACAATTCGAAAGGAAACATAGCGGAACACCCATTTATCATTTAAGCACGTTCGTTTATATTAACACGTAAAAAATTACATGTTTATTTTTTTCCAAGACAAAAAAGAACCCAGCGTACTGTACTTACAGAAAAGTCCTTGTGCATAACAACAGCGGCTCGATGCGGCGACAACCTAAGTTGTTACAGACATTGTAACTACAAAGCATGTTCTGGTACGCACTCTCCATTCCACCTGATGTCTCTTCAGTTTGTAGTGCAACTGCCAGAACACTTACATCAGATCTTCCTCTGTCTCTATAGATGTCTCGTAAATTACATTTTGCTTGTGTCTCTACAACAAGGAAACCATAGCAGTTAAATCCAGCGGTCGCGGTTGGACCAGCTCATCCTATCCATCTTTCAACATATCGTCTGTTGATTTGCTTCCAAATCCTATCTGAAAACTTAAGTGGGGCACCATTATAATTAAACCGCATTTCCTAACGGATAATCAGTGGCAGTACACATCATCCTCTCTACCTTATTGCACACCAGTACAAGCAGTTCTGAAATTTTTGTCTTTCCCTCAGCAGACGTGGACGCGTTGCACATCTGAACTGAAACAGTCGTAGAACGCAAAGGGTACGTTTTCTGACATGGATTCGTGTTCAAAATATCATATACTCACCTCCCTCTACAAGTGCCGGAAGATTGTAACAAGAATTTCCGAACACCAGGTATTAGTAGAAGCTGATAAAGATGTCTTCAGTAGTCAGAAAATACATGCTCAATGAACAATTTGCTCTGCATGTAAATCCAAATACACAATCTCAATCGTTTTCACTTTATTCGTGTAAAAAGTAATGGTAGTCGGTCTAAAAATCCCTACAAAACGGTTTGTGGAGACTATTTTCACATGTTTGGGACCCAAGTAGTGGTGCACTAACAGGACGTATGGTGGATATATACAAACATCAAAAAAAGTTTTGCATCACCCCGGTACTCAGAACTCTTGAAGATAGACGATGACTGTGTATATTGTATCACAGACACAATCCCTTTGACTGTTCAGAGATGTCACTGAACCCTCCCAAAAATGCAAACAACCATGCATGAGCAGCTCCCATTAGACGGAGGAGTACGACAGCCGATCAGTTCCAGTCATTCCACCAGGAAGGAGGTGTACGGCTCGTGTTGTCTGTAGTTCAACCATGCCTAGACGGTCAGTACCGCGGTTCGATCGCGTCCGCATTGTTATTTGTGCCAGGAAAGGCTCTCAACAAGGGAGGTGCTCAGGCGTCTTGGAGTGAACCAAAGCGATGTTGTTCGGATGTGGAGGAGATACAGAGAGACAGGAATTGTCGATGACATTCCTCGCTCTGGCTGCCCAAGGGCTACTACTGCAGTGGATGACCGCTACCTACGGATTATGGCTCGGAGGAACCCTCACAGCAACGCCACCACGATGAATAATGCTTTTCGTGCAGCCACAGGACGTCGTGGTACGACTCAAACTGTGCGCAATAGACTGCATGAGGCGCAGCTTGACTCCCGACTCCCGACGTCGATGGCGAGGTTCATCTTAGCAACCACGACACCATGCAGCGCGGTACAGATGGGCGCAACATGCCAAATGGACCGCTCAGGATTGGCATCACGCATATGCCACGCCTATGCCTTACAACAGGCAATCATTGGAGACATGTATGGAGGCAATCCGGTCAGTCTGAACGCCTTAGACACATTGTTCAGCGAGAGCAGCAAGGCGTATGTTCCTTTCAGTTTTGGGGTGGCATTAGGTGCGGTCGACGTACGCCGCTGGTAGTCGTGGAAGGCACCGTAACGGCTGTACGGTATGTGAATGCCATCCTCTGACCGATAGTGCAACCATATCGGCAGCATGTTGGCGAGGCATTCGTCTTCATGGACGAAAATTCGCGCCCCGATCGTGCACATCTTGTGAATGGCTTCCCTCAAGATAACGACATCGCTCGACTAGACTGGCCACCATGTTCTCCAGACATGAACCCTATCGAACATTCCTGGGATAGATTAAAAAGGGCTATTTATGGACGACGTGACCCACCAACCAATCTGAGGGATCTACGCCAAATCGGCGTTGAGGTATAGCAATCTGGACCACCACCTCTGAAGGTCTCGCTGTATGGTGGTACAATGCAATGTGTGGTTTTCATGAGCAAGGGCGGAAATGAGGTTTATGTTGATCTCTGTTCTAATTTTCTGTGCAGGTTCCGGAACGCTCGGATCCGAGATGATGCAAAACTTTTTTTTATGTGTGTAATATTCTCAACACAGTTACTCATAGTTATCACATTATCTACGTGGCGTGGACTAAAAAATTCGCTGGAATTCTCCTGAAAAAATATTAAGCCACTTGCTTCTATAGCCGTCCATAATTGCGAAAGTGTTGCCGGTGCTGGATTTTGGGCACGAAATGACCTCTCGATTATGTCCCCTTAATTTCCGGTAGGATTCACGTCAGGCCATCTGGATGGCCAAATCATTCGCTAGAATTATCCAGAATGTCCTTAAAACCAGTGGCGAACAGTTGTGGCTGATCACATGGCGTATTACCACCCATAAAAATTCAATCGTTGTTTGGGAACGTGAAATCCATGAATGGCTGCAAATCGTGTCCAAGTAGTGAAATATAGCAGTTGCCAGTCAAGGATCGCTTCATTTGGCCCAGAGGATCCAGTACATTCCATGTAAACACAGCTAGAACCATTATGGGACTACCACCAGCTTGCGCGGTGCCTAGTTAATAACTTGGGCCCATGGGTTCTAGGCGGCGCCACACTCGAACCCTACCATCAGCTCTTACTAACTGAAATCGGGACCCGTCTGACCAGGCAACTGTTTTCCAGTCGACTAGGGTCCAACAGATAGGCTAACGAGCCCAGGAGAGGCGCTGCAGGCGATGTCGTGCTGTTACCAAAGGCACTCGCGTCGATCGTCTGCTGCCAGAGCCTAATAACGCAAAATATTTCCGTACTGTACTAAAGGATACGTTCGTCTACGGACCACATTGACTTCTGTGGTTATTTCATGCAGTGTTGCTTGTTGGCTATCACTGAAAACTCTACGCAAAGACCGTTTTTCTCGGTCGTTAAGTGAAGGTAGTCAGTCACTACGTTGTCCTTGGTGAGAGGTAATGCCTGAAATATTGTATTCTCGGCACACACTTGACCCTGTGGAGCTCGGAATATTCAATTCCTTAACGATTTATGTAATGGAATGTCCAATGCGTGTAGCTCCAACTACTATTCCGCGTTCAAAGTCTGTTAATTCTCGTTGTGCGGCCATAATCACGTCGGAAACCTTTTCACATGAGTCAACTAAGTACCAATGTGAGCTCCGACAATGCACTGCCCTTTTTACCTTGTGCACGCGATACTACCACCAGCGCTATCTCGCGACTTTCGTCATCTCGGTGTAGAAGGCACGCTGCCGATGTCAGGGACCTCGCGTTGAGTAGAATGGAAAGACACTGTTATGAGAGTGGCACTAACGTCGTAGAAAAGTGAGCGTACTCAGACGGAGAAGAGGAACTACAAGGTAAGAGTGCTATAGGACGGATGTAAAGTGCCGGGGCTTCCGTGCACAATTAAGCACAGTGTCGATCCGGTATCGAATGTGTGGCAAAGCATTGTGAATATACATGCGGGCATTTGTATGGGCCACTGTACAACGTTTAGTCAAGAAGAACTGGCAGATCGATTACTGTAAGAAACTTACTGTGTGGCAAAATTTAATACAAATTACTCGTAAGTGAAAGAAGACCCTGTTGCCAATTATTGTGGCCACAAAAGCATCAACGACAGCTTCACCACAAAGTAAGGTTATGCCATTTAGCAGTGTAGTAGTATAAAAGGCTTGCCCGTGTCGTAGAATCAATACATGCAAACATCATAGTTTACTCACTACATCTTCAGGCTACGAGTGGCCTACCGGGAACATCCGACCGCCGTTTAATCCTCAGTGTGGGACGCGAATAGGAGGGGCGTGGGGTCAGCACACCGCTCTCCCGGCCGTTATGGTGGTGTTCTTGACCGAAGCCGCTACTATTCGGTCGAGTAGCTCCTCAATTGGCATCACGAGGCTGAGTGCACCCCGAAAAATGGCAACAGCGCATGGCGGCCTGGATGGGTGAGTGCCGACCACGCCCGGCAGCGCTTAACTTCGGTGACCTTACGGGAACCGGTGGATCCACTGCGGCAAGGGCGTTGCCGCGAACATCATAGTGCTTTCTGCTAACTCATAAGCAGTATTCGGTGTTAATGATTTTCCCTAGTTATCAAGCAACAGTAGAGTCCTTTTCCTATCGTCATTATTGCCGAGTGACTATTATTAAAACACATATTACTAAACCTAACAGAACTTGAATGAAAATTTAAGATTTGCTACTTCATGAAAAGAGAAACATAACAAATAACTGAAGTAATTAATTGATTGTAATACAACAAAACCGCCGCCCCACCCCTTTAAAGAAAGTGAGAAATGATGCTAGCCAGTTATCTACCTACATCTTCCCCTAAAGAACCGCACTAATTTTACTGTGCGCAACAGAGGTAATAAACGCTAATTTTTGGCGCATGCATTAATGGATGGGGGTCATCACATAGTTATTTCTAATTACATACATGGGTGACCAGCTATGAAATGAAATTTAAAGGTCCAGTAAATTCCTGAGTTTATTAGCACAAGTTGATTTCCTTAAAATCATTGTTACTCCAGATGTAACAACAGTAATAACAAACACAAAGGCGATTAAATTGAAATGACTAATGGTTAACATAGTTCAGTAAGAGAAGCATGTGATAATAAGTTCAGCTCTCTAACATATTAAACTTTAACTGGCTGATACCAGCGACCCGACAACAGTGATTGCATTCACGCTTGGAATATCAGTGAAGGTGTTGTGTAACTGTGACAGTCCCAGTGGCTTGGTAGATCCTAACTTTGACATTATTGATGTCATTAAATTCACAGTAACCTATATCGCTGGCGCTGCCTGTAAAACTCACCAACAGTGGGATGTGACAACGAGTACGCTGGCTATGAGAGGTGGGTACGGCTCGTTACGGGCGCCTGTGCACGAGTCGCTACTGCATCCCAAGAGGTTTGACCCAGGAGTCTGTTGGACGACGATTGTCCCAGTTGCGGACGGAACCCGAAGTGTCTTTGGCGAGTATAAAACGCGAATTTCTCTGCAAGGAGAAGGAGGCACCATACTTAGAGCGGAATGCGAAGTGAAGCGTCAATAAAGGGCATAGCGCGTCAGTTCTACGAACGTCTCCCTTATCTTAGGCTGCAACTGTAAATCAAAAAGTAACATTTTTTACCCAGCAATGAAAAAATTAGGCAGACATCGCTTTACGCGCACGACCAATCCAGTCATGTGCACTGCAACCCCTAATATAGAAACTTGTGTCTAGTAATGTTACTTCATGATACTCCAGCCAATCCAGACGTCTTGTTTGGACGACTTTTTCGCGTTGTTTTCTAGCTGCAGAACATGGTAAAACAAAAAAAGGGGGAAAATCTTAGGCTAGATGCCGCAGAGGCAGCCGAAGCATTTGAGCGTCATTTCCACGGACTGCTTGTTCGTTTCAGAAAGCTTTCGGGTTTGATGTCTCCCGTAGAAATTTTTCTCTTAAAAGTGGCTCAAAAAATTGGCTGCGTTCTTTGCAAAATCCTCTTTCCGCCAGGGAAACGTTTTAGAGATTGACCTTAGCTGTAAAAGTGTTACAGAGTGCTCCCGGCCGAAAATGTCTCTTCAGGAGGCGATAGAGCACAATGACCGGCTGTCTCCAGCATCCGTCCTCCCCTATCTGAGTTCGATACCACAGTCGGATGCTTTCCCTGCCTACTAAATCAGTGGGTGTTGGGACTGTTGTGTCGAACTACCCTTGTTGCTCTGCGGCTGTCACAGCAAACAGAAATTGTCTTACCCCACCCCCAGTACAAGCAATGGGATATTTTACAACGATGGAAGTGGAAGAAAAGGAAGAAATCACCTATGCAAACACTGTTGTTGTATTTCAATTGTAAATAAACGTGTGCCTCCACAGTCTCTCCGATTTCCATCAGATTTAATTTGAAACGCAGTTAATTTGCATGTCAGACTAATTTGCATAAAAATGCCAGTAGTATGCATAATAACTTATCGCAGAATGAAAAGAGACGAGGGCTACTGCTTCGACCCTTTACAATACGATAACTGAATGCCATAATTATTTGAGATAGAAGTTTAGCACATATTAAAAGTGACGCCAAAATACTGACAGAGTCAAGTGACATAAACTGCCAGAAAAGTAGTACATCTGGAAAGACGACGTCAATTTTAGTCTGATGAAAATTTGGAAATTTTTGGTAAGTTCC